>NC_141541.1:65812500-66163750 GCF_021556685.1 Rattus norvegicus
TACTTGTTTCTGCCCCTTTACAGGCAAGTATGGATGGGTCCCTATTTTATGTGGGTGCTTGGGATTCGAACTTAGGCTGTCATGCTTGCACAACAACAACCTCTTTTACCCACAGAGTCATCCCCTCCAGTGAAACCCGAGCACATCTGAGGATGTTATTCTCCCCTGACTATGAGAAGCCACACCTTCTACTTGAGATAGGACATAGGAACTACTTATCCACCATCAGCTGGATTCCCTCCTCTCTGTCCCTTTCAAGTGTCCAAGTTTCAAGTGTTCAAGTGTCCAAGCATAAGGAGAAAGCAGTAAATGAAGTGCCCATTGTGACTATGAGGAAAGAGGATTCAAGAAAGCAAAGCCTATGAACCCGTATGACAATATAAATGGACCTGGAAAGAACTGTGTTAAGTAAAAGGAGCCAGTCACAGACCATAACTCACTGGATTTATATGAAACAGCCAGAGTTGGCAAATCTATTGAGTCAAAAACTAGATTAGCACGTGGCACAGCAAGCGAAACAGGGTAGGAGGAATAGTCATAAATCTTAATGGGTATGGGTTTGCAGGGAACAGTGTAGACAATATTGAAAATTGATTGGAGCTGAATTAAATGGTGGAGGAATTGTATCTTGAAAAAGCTGTTATTTAAAAAGAAAGGAAAAGGAACAAGGGTGGCGGCCGATGTCTCGGCCATCTTCACTTGGAGAAGCGTGGCCAGGCCTGGACGTGTTCACAGGTTCTGGGCTTCATGGTCAGCCCATAGCTGGGTGTCAGGTCCACCTTCACGCCCGGTGGCACAGTGAACTCCAGCTGATGCAGGAGGATGGCTAAGAAGAGGAAGACTTCCCACTTGGCCGGGATCTCCCCAATGCACCGGCGCTTTCCCAAGCCGAAGAGCATCACCTTCTCACTCAGGGTCTTGTCGATGGCCGTGTTGTCATTGGTAAGAAACCGCTCTGGGCGGAACACAAAGGGGTCTTTCCACTGCTTCCTGTGGGAGGAACAGATGGGACCTGAGCTGTGTGGCCTCTGGAAAGGGTGGCTGCATGCGGAAGGCACCAACGTTGCTGTTTATTTCCTTCTGTTATTGTTCTTTTTGTGTTGGTTTTGAGACTGGGTCTCATGCACCTAAAGTTGGCCTTGAACGCCATTCATAACCCCAGGGTCACCTTGGGTGACATTCTGACCCTTCTGCCTCGACCTCCCACGTGCTGGGATTACAAGCCTGTGCTATCACACCTGGTACTTCCAATAGAACCTAGGGCCTTGGGCAAGGTTGGTGAGCAACTCTACCAACAAAGCTGCACCTCCAACCATACTAATGACTTTTAAAAAAAAATTCTCTCTAAAATGATCAACTTTAAAGAGAGTGGACTTTGAGGAGGGGAATCTGAGGGAGAAGGGAGTTAGGGGGAAGGACTGGGGGAAGGAGAGGGAGGGCTGCAGCTGGGATATAATACATAAGAGAAGAATAAAAAAAGAGTGGATTGTGATTGTATTTTAATTTTTAAATCATATTTTTATTTATTTACTCGTGTGCATGTGGAGGACAGAGGACAACTTGTAAGGATCAGCTCTCTCCTTCTCGTATGTGGGGTCTAGGAACTAGGGCCCTCTGCACCACATATACTACCAGCGAGCTATTGAAAGAGGGAAGACATGTTGCTCTCCCTCCCGTTTGCAATAGCCCAGTAGCACGGAGCTCAGTGCTCACTCAGCTCATGCTCATTTTTCTGACTAAAAGTTGACAATACAAATACAGATGGCATTCTCATATTCAGTATGTCCTGGTTTGGATGGATCTCGTACCTACAATTTAGAGTGGACTTTCCCAAGGGAGTCATTAGATGATTCCCATAAATCATTTGGGGTATCCTTGTTATCAGATTGGAACCTTGGGATATGAGGAAACTTCCTAATTTCCCCTTCCTTCCTTCCTTCCTTCCTTCCTTCCTTCCTTCCTTCCTTCCTTTCTTCCTCCCCATTCCCTTCCCTTCCTCCCTCTTTCCCTACCTCGACCTCTACCTCTACCTCTCCTTTCTCTCTTTCAACAGATATGGAATCTATGCTAGCCTAAAACTCACCTAGAAGTTCACACTGGCCTTGAACTTGTAATTCTCCTGCCTCAGCCTCCTCAATAGGGTGGATTACAAGCATTTACCACCCACACCGCATACCTAGTTAAGTTCCCTGTACACTGAAGTTTGTGAAACAGGGTCTAAATTTTGTCACTTCAATAGGCTATCTAGCAATGAGGCGTTCCTCTTATAAGCACTTCCTGAAGGGACAGACTGCCTTCCTATTGCAGAGCATGACCTTTCCCGAAGGGACAGACAGATAGCCTTCCTATCGCAGAGTCTGCCCCTTCCTGAAGGGACAGACAGACAGCCTTCCTATCACAGAGCCTGCCCCTTCCTGAAGGGACAGACAGACAGCCTTCCTACCACAGAGCTTGCCCCTTCCTGAAGGGACAGACAGACAGCTTTCCTACCAGAGAGCCTGCCCTTCCCCGTGAGGGCTATGTGCTTACTCATCATGGTTGACCTGCCACTGGTTTATGAAGATGCAGCGCTCCTTGGGAATGTGGAAGCCATTCAGTGAGGTGTCCCTCGTTGTACTGAGGAAAGAAGACAGATATGTCAATCTCAGGGCTTGGAAAAGCTGAGATGTGGCTTGTTCCTTCCTCCATTCTATCTCAGTTTCTGACTACCACAGTCTCCAAACCCAGTACTGGGAGACCATGTGAAGGTCAGGGAATATAGGCCCAGTTATCTTTCCTTTTCTGGGACCCTGCGCTTCAACAGTTGTTTACTAGCCTCTCTTTGTGCATTGGGGCAGTCTGAAGCCAAGAAAGTAGCAGTTGGGACTTGCCATGATGAATCTGTAGCTGTTTGAACTAGGAATAACCAGACTAGGGTTTGAGCCAAGCTAAATGCTCGTGCTTACAATCAGGGAATGTGGGCTGGAAGTTCTACAAATCGTTGGAGAGTTACTGAGCCAAAAGGAGCGTCTACATGGAAGAGTGCACAGTCAGGACTGATGTTGGGCAAGAGTAGAATTTGGGAGCCAGATATGTGGTCTTTCCAGGGAGGGTCAAACTTAAGCAAAGTTGGCAGGTGCCTGGGTTACCCTTGAGAGGGACAGTGAGGAACACCTGGCTGGAGAAGGTGTCCACAGGGAGCAAATACAAGTGGAGGTGAATGACAGTTGGGGCCACAGGGGACTGGACTGGGTGGGGTAGACCAGGGGCTGAGGTCAGGAGCTGAGGACAGGCTTCAGGAATGAGATTGATCCTGAGCTGGGGCCAGAGCCGAGAGGCTAGGTGGAGGAAAGTATGAAAACTTGGGGGGCATAGCATAGGGTCATTACCTGTGGGGGATGGTGAAGGGGACAAAGGATGTGTATCGGTAGATCTCCAGGATGAAGGCCTCCAGATATGGCAGCTGGGGTCTGTCAGAAAGCCGTGGCTGCCGATCTCTGCCAATCACCGTGTCTGCAGAGCACAAACAGAATTCATGGGATGTTCTGCCTACTCCATTCACGTGGGTCCCTCCTGCACTAGTATCACTCTGTCTATGTTGGACTGTTGCCTTGTGTTTCTGAGACCCCCATAATCCTCCCACCCAACAACATATCCAGACAAGTGGGGGATGCCATATGCCCAGGACTTACACATAGTGGACACATAAACATATGTCTGTAGGTCAAGTGACCCAGAACCTCAGGGCTTCTCTGACTTTAGGGTTGGGAACAATACATACCCAGCTCCTCATGAATCTTCCTCTGCACCTTGGGCTCTGTCACAAGTAGCAAAATGCTCCAGAAGATGGCTGTTGTGACTGTTTCAAATCCTGGGCAGCAGGGAGTAGGGTAAAGGGGAAATAAGATGGACAGAGGGGGGTTGGGGATTTAGCTCAGTGGTAAAGCGCTTGCCTAGGAAGCGCAAGGCCCTGGGTTCGGTCCCCAGCTCCAAGAAAAAGGAAAAAAAAAAAAAAAAAGATGAGCAGAGGGAAATGGTTTTTTTTTATTTGTTTGTTGTTGTTTTTTTCTTTCTCTCTTTCTTTCTTTCTTTCTTTCTTTTTTTTTTTTTTTTTTTTTTTTTTTTGGAGCTGGGGACTGAACCCAGGGCCTTGCGCTTCCTAGGCAAGCGCTTTACCACTGAGCTAAATCCCCAACCCCTTGTTTTTTTTTTTTAACCATTCAACACAAATGGAGCTCTCTCTCTCTCTCTCTCTCTCTCTCTCTCTCTCTCTCTCTCTCTCTCTCTCTCTCTCTGTCCCTGTGTTTACCCTGAGGGAAGGACTGAGTCCTCAACAGAATCTTAAAAAGCCGAGCTTATATCTAGAATTCCAACACTATGGAGTCAGAGGCAGGAGAATTGCAGTAAGTTTGAGGTCAACTTGGAATACAGAGGTGACACCTAGTCTCAAATATAACAATTCAAAACTAACCAAATCCGAAACCCAAACAGATAAAACCCCATTAACACTCGTTTCTCAGTCAGCAGCTGGGATTATAAGCCTGAACTTCTAGGTGGTAGAACTCTTACACTTTCCCTGTGGGTAAACCCAGACCTCCAAAGGAGAGGGAACTCCTTTGAGTTGAGTTACTCCTAGGAGTTGGTGGGCAGCATGAGGTCACACCTTGGTCCTAGGGCAGGTGTCTGACCAGTGTCCCCTGACATTGTTGATGAATGGGCTGATAGGTTGGGTGTGGGTGAATAGCAGTTGGTACATGGAGAGGTAGGAATGTGGCTCCTACCAGCTCCAAAGATGTCATTGACAATGTTGACAATCTTCTCCTGAGGGATGAGACCACCGTTGTCTTTGTAGTTCTCACTGTGCTTGAACAGGGCGCCTGTGATGTCCTGGATACTGTTCTAGGAGCACACAAGTTTAAGAGAATTTAGGCACTTCGGTGCCCAATGCCCAACCTCGCCCATCCCATTTGATATACCCTTGGGGGCCTGAGAACTGCCTTGGCCTCCAGGCCCTGGGCTGGAGCTCAGATTTTTGAACTAGCATCAGAGCTAAACAGAGCATAGTCATTTCATGTGTCCCGGACCCTTCTTTCCCATAACCCCAGGGCTCAGGTTTCAGAGGAGGAAGAGATAGGGTGAACACAGGGAAGAAAACTGACATGAAGCTGGAGCTTACTTAGGTTTTGTTGAGGTTCATTTCCTGAAGAACAATAAATAGCCTTTAAATTAGTGACACCACCCCCACCCCATATTGCAAAGTTCTGCCAAGGCTCCGTTGACATGCCTTTGCTTTCTGGGGCTTGGAACAGTCCCCAGAGGCGAGCTGTAAGGAAAGGCTTCAGGTCCTACAGTTGCTAAGTAGCCCAGAGCCTTCCAAGGTCTTGGCAGCACATGGCAGCACCCGGGAGTACCTGGGAGTTCTCTGGTGGCAGTGCAATCACAGTCTGCCTCTCAGTCTCACCTTGTTGAAGTCTTGATAGTGTTCCTGGACTGTTTTCTGCAGAAACAGCACAAAGTTATCATTGAAGTTCTTAAACCTCTTGAGGGCTGGGTTGGGCAGGTAGCGCAGGACCGGAAAGAAGTCCACAGCATTCCCTGAGGTGACATTCTCCACAAAGTCCTTGCTGCTCTTCACGAGGTTGAGCATCTCCTCGCTCTTCCTGGGGAAGTTCTTCCCAAAGCACATGGCTCCGATGACGTTAGCCACCGATTCCACCACCTGGTTGACTGGTTCGAAGTGGCCAACCTCTGCCATCAGCTTCTGGAACTTGCTGATTAGATGGTTAGCCTCTTTGCTCACGTGCTCCTCCAAGTAGCAAGAGGATACTGATGTGGGGTCTGAGGCTATGGAGAAACTCTTCAGGGCATCCTGGGCCAGGCGCCGGCGGGCAGCCCAGACCGGTCCAGAGTCTGGGTTGAAAGTCATGCTCTTGCCATTAGTGATAAGTGTGAAGCTGTAGAGGTCTGGCCGGCCTTTGAAGTCATCCCCCTGCTTCACTAGGGCCTGCTTGATGGTGTTCAGGCCGCTCAGCACCACCACGGGTGTGGAGCCAATGCGGATCTGCAGCACGTCCCCATACTGCTGACTCAGCTTTGTCAGAGATAGGTGTGGGTTCTTCCCCAGGGTCAGCATGTGCCCAATGAAGGGCAAGCCCCAGGGTCCGGGAGGACTCTTCAGACCTTTGGGAACCTGGGTCCTTGTGCCTCTCAACACCCAGAACACTAAACAGAAGATGGCAGTGGCCAGTAGCAGCTCTGGGGCTAAGGAGATATACTGGGAGAACGCCATCTG
Organism: Rattus norvegicus; assembly: GCF_021556685.1. Lineage (NCBI taxonomy): Eukaryota > Metazoa > Chordata > Mammalia > Rodentia > Muridae > Rattus > Rattus norvegicus. The sequence goes on from NC_141541.1 coordinate 65,818,772, forward strand.
TACGACTGCAGGAGAAATGGAGATGGACTGGTTGAAGATGGATTCTGAGCCTTCCATTTATTTTTTTCGCTCACTCACTCGGTAGGCGCTGACATACACTCTATGTTTGACCCTCAGCCCCACATCAGAAAAGTGAATCTACCTGGCATGTGTCTTGTTCTTTCGGGGATTTGCCCTAACCCCGTCACAGGAGCCAAGGGCTGGAAGGGAGCCTTGCATTTACAACTTTAGTGTCTGGATTTCCATCCCAGGCTGTTCTGTCTGCCTTTCTCATGTCCAATTCTGAGACTGGTGTGGATGCCAGTGACCACTCCAAAATAATGACACTAAAGGCAGCCCCTCAAGAGCACCAATAACAGAGTGTTTGCTGCACTTTCTAACAGAGGGTCCAACACATTGTCGGTTCCCTCTACATACCAAAGAACAGAAGATGCCCCTTTGCCAGCAACAGAAGGCCGCTTTCCCTGGGAGGTTATCAATGGCCTGTGATATCCACCCTTCTCAGTAACTCTATCACTACCCACAGAGGTACCTCCTGCAAAAGTGAGTCTTCATTTTAGCACTGTGCTTAGAGGCCGAAGTAGGCTACAGCCAGGTCCCGGGTTGTCCAATGTCAGGTGGGTATTCTCTCCCTACCTCTTCACTCCGGGTAACTGTCCTTAGAAAAAGCCTGGGTGAAACCGCTTAATTAAAGATAATGGGCTAGTGAGATGGATGGCTCAGTGGTTAAAGCACTTGCTGGCAAGTCTTCCTGGAATCAATGTGGTAGAAAGAAGGAACTGACTCCTGAAATATGTTGTCTCTGAGAGCCACACATAAGCTTTGGTGTTCTGATGGACAGACAGACAGACAGACACACACACACAGAAACAGAGATACACACACAAACATATAAACACACACACACACACACACACACACACGGGGATGTTAAAAAGAGAAGCTAAGGTGGGTCCCTGTTTCTCCATCTCTAATAGTATTTAGGAAATAGAAGCGGATTTCATGGTCTGGAAAGACACACAGACATACCTGAAGGGCAGGGGCTGGAGACTGGCAGAGTTGTAGGAGTCAGTCCAGGACTTCTGGGTTCTGACAAGGGGCCTTTTATAATACCACCTCCTCTGGACTGGCTCAGCTGCCCAGGTCACTTGATATCAAAGCTGGATACTGCACAAAGCTAAAAGGATCAATTCTTGGCTTCAAGCCATGATCCCTCAGTTCCACATTTCACTTGGGGCTTAGGAATAGCTCTTTGGGTCAGAAGTGGTTCTGGGTCCATGGAGATAAATATCCATAGAGATAAAAAATATGACATTTTAGGGGCCAGGGTATATTTCTTTGAAAGAATACACTTCTTTCAAAGACGGCAGAGTTCGGGTGTAAAAATTAAGCTGATGGACAAGTATAGCCTCTTTCCCACCCATGAGCAAGGGACATGCCTAGCCCCACAGCCAACCAGGGACGGCTCATGCTCCCCACAGAGGCAGATAGGGAGGTACTTTTACTAGTGACTTGTCTTGATGTGACAACCTACTGACAAAAGCAAGGAAAGGAAGGAAGGAAGGAAGGAAGGAAGGAAGGAAGGAAGGAAGGAAGGAAGAAAGGGTAGGTTATTTTGGCTCACAATTTTGGAGTATAGTCCATTGTGGCAGAGGAGTTGCAACACCAGGAACGTGAGGTGTCTGGTCACATGGCATCTGCAGTTAGCTGGTCACATGGCATCTATAGTAGGAAACACAGAGGGGGGGGAGAGCTGCTGGTGCTAGAGTCTTTGTTTTTGTTGATGTTGTTGTTGTTGTTGTTGTTGTTGTTAACCAGGGACTTCAGTCTAGGGATGGTACAGCCCACACTCAGGCTTGGTTCTCCCTCCTCAATTAACCATTTAGGAAAGGTACGCCCTGAGGGCCATCTTCAAGGTGATTCTAAATCTCACCAAGAGGACGCTGGAGATTAACCATCACATGTATGATCTAGCTACTTCATGATACCCCCCCCCGTGTGTGTATGTGCGTGTGCATGAGTAATTGAATCTACATCCACAAACATACTTGATGAAGACTCTACCACTGAACTATGTCTTGATTCCTCTCCCACCCCCCTCTCCCAACTTTTATTTTCTTTAGAATTTTGTTTTCTAAAGGGAGGCTCTCTCAACACCCTCCCTCCTGTGGAAGATGGCAAGGAATTAAAAGCCAATTAAGAAAATTCATGGGAGGGGTTGGGGATTTAGCTCAGTGGTAGAGCGCTTGCCTAGCAAGTGCAAGGCCCTGGGTTCAGTCCCCAGCTCTGGAAAAAAAAAAAGAGAAAAAAATTCAAGGGAGTTGGAGAGAGAGGTTAAGAGAACTGGCTGCTCTTCCAGAGAGGTCAATTCCCAGCACCCACATGCCAGCTCATAACTGTCTGTAATTTCCATTCCAGGGGATCTGACACCTTCACACAGACATATGTGCAGTCAAGACACCAATGTACATGAAATAAAAGTAAAGAAATTATTTTTTAAAGAATATTCATAGCATAGATTTCTCCTTATGACAACTGGCTTGGACTCTTGTGATCAACACTATTAGAGGGGAAAAAACAAATAAACCGGACAAGTTCCAGAACCAAGGAACAAAAGAAGTGAAAGCAAATGCAGGGCTGGGTATGGTGGCACACATCTCTAATCCCAGCATTTGGGAGACAAAGGCAGCTGGATTTCTGTGAGTTCAAGGCCAGCCTAGTGTACATAGTAGTTCCAGGACAGCCACAGCAACAGAGTAAGACACTTAAAAAAATCAAATGCAATATGTGAACTTGACTGGATTTTATTTTTAACATAAAGCAAATTTTAAAGATATAGGAGGCATTTTTGGAGAGATAACTGGGGACTCAAAGACATGGTCTGGACGCGGACATGGAGATTAAGTGACACTCTGAAATGAACACCAATTTTCTCAGATGTGACTTATAGTCGTACTTACATGATATCTTAGTTACTGTACTAGTTCTGTAAAGAGACACCATGACCAAGGCAAGTCATAAAACGAAACATTTAACTGTGAGTTTGCTTACAGTTTTAGAGAGTTAGTTCGTTATCTTCATAGCAGAAAGCAGCCAGGCATGGTGCTGGAGCAGTAGCTGAGAGCTTTACATCCTGCTCTTCAGGCAGCAGGCAGAGAGATCAAGATTGGGCATGCTGTGGGCTTTTGAAACCCCACCCCCCTTGGGGCTGGGGATTTAGCTCAGTGGTAGAGCGCTTACCTAGGAAGCGCAAGGCCCTGGGTTCGGTCCCCAGCTCCGAAAAAAAGAACCAAAAAAAAAAAAAAAAAGAAACCCCACCCCCAGTGACACACCTCCTCCAATAAGGCCACACCTCCTAATTCTTCCCAAGCAGTTCCACTAATGGGGGAACAAACGTTCAAATGTATGAGCTATGAGGGCCGTTCTCATCCAAACCACATGTAGGAAGATATTCTTGTTCTTAGGAGGTCAGTGCTGAATGCTTAGGGGTGAAGTTTCATGATGCCTGCAACCGTCTTCTAAATTGTTCTGTTTTTAAAAAAAAACAAACAACGACAAACCAAAAAAACCCTACATTTTGGGACTGTTGAGATGGGTCAGTGAGTAAAGGTTCTTGCCACCAAACCTGATGACCTGAGTTGGATCCTAAGGACCCATGTGGTGGGAAGGGTTGTCTTCTGATCTCCACATGTGTGCCCTGGCACATTTATGTCTTGACAAATGAGTACTCTCTCTCCCCCACCTCTCTTTCTGTCTCTGTCTCTCTCACACACAATAGATAAATACAATTTTAAGACTTAAATATACATACATATATATGTGTGTTATGTATGTACATATGTATATGTACATGTGTACATATATATTATATGCCAAGTGGTGGCAGCTGCTACCACTGCCTTTAATTCCAACACTCGTGAGCTCGTGAGTAGAGGTGGATTTCTGTTAGGTCAAGGCCAGCCTGGTGGTCTACAGATCAAGTTTCAGGACTACAGAGAGAAACTCTTTACACACACACACACACACACACACACACACACACACACACACACACACACAGAGGCACACACATATACCTTCTGGGCTGTCAAGATTGCTTAGTGGGTTAAGGAGCTTGTTGCCAAGCCCAAGGTCTTTGATGTCTATGACTCACATGGTGGAAGGAGAGAAGAGAGCCTACAAGTTGCCCCCTGACCTCCATGTGAGCATCTAGGTGCACACACGTGCGCGCGTGCACACACACACACACACACATACACACAAACACACACAAGCTTCAGGATCAACTTCTGCAAGTGTCAAGGATGAAGACTTGAGCAGAGTCACAAAGCTGTTTCGAAGAGAGCTAGGAAGGAAGGAACACAGTTTCCTGTCTGAGTCTTTACTGGGTTCAGCTCACACAATTAAAAGGCTCAACCTGGAAATTAGGCTAAGTTTTATACAAATTCATTATCTTCTTTCTTATTGACTGAAGTTTATGGTTTATTCTATTTAGATGCCTCTCCTCCATTTTTTTGTGAGACAGAATCTGTCTATGTACCCTTGGTTGGGTAAGAGGGAACAAGGAGATGAGTGGGATTGGGGTGTATGATGTGAAATTCATAAAGAATTTTATTTTATTATAGGTATGTGTGTTTTGCCTTCATGTGTGTTTGTGGATCACATGGGTGCAGCACCCATGGGGGCCAGAAGGGGCCATCAAATTCTTTTGGGACTGGAATTATAGATGGTAATGGGCCACCCTGTGGGCAGGGTTGGGGTGGGGTGGGGAACTAGGGTCCTCTAGAAGAGCAGCCAGTACTCGTAACCACTGAGCCATCTGTCCAACTTCTAGATGTCATTAATTTTTATTTAATATTCTTATTTGTTTCAGGATCTCCTTTGGGATATCGGTGATTCTTAGGTGTTTAAACTTAGGCTGTGACAGGCTTCTCAGGTTTTGACGATTTTGATAAATCTCAGGAGCCTGGGCCAAGTGTTTGCGATACATCTCTCTGCTAGAATTGGTCTGGAGTTTTCTTCTATCAAGCCTGAGGTTGGGGGTTGTTGGTAAAAGGATTTCAAAGGTATAATGATTCTAATGTCACTAAGCATTGTCTTTATGACTTTGGTTGGTTGGGTGAACAGAGACTAGCAAATCTCTCCAGAATAAACAGTGTTAGGCTGAGAAGTGATTTCATCCATTTTAAGTCCTCTCCCTTCTCTTTCCATTCTGCATCCTTCGAAAGAAGTCTGTGCACAGGCTACACCCAGGAAGTGGGGAGCAGCTACACAAATATTTGGACACTTATCTATGGCAGATAGCTTTTTGGTTTTTTTGTTTTTGTTTTTGTTTTTAAAGATTTATTCACTTATTATATATAAGTACACTGTAGCTGTCTTCAGACACACCAGAAGAGGGCATCCGATCTCTCTACAGATGGTTGTGAGCCACCATGTGGTTGCTGGGAATTGAACTCAGGACCTCTGGAAGAGCAGTCAGTGCTCTTAACTGCTGAGCCATCTCTCCAGCCCATAGCTTTTGTTTTTAAAAAGTAAACTACAAGAGGGCAGGCTTGCAGCTCAACTGGTAGAAGACTTACCCCATCATGCACCAGAACCAGCTTTGATTCTTAGCATTTTGTCAGTGGAACATGGTGATGCATGCCTATAAGCCCAGCACTTGGGAGGGACAGCCAGGAAGATTAGAAGGTCAAGATCATTCTCAGATACATAGGGAGTTTGAGGCTACCCTGGGCTACAAGTAAGTGTGTCTCAAAAACAATGTCCTACAATAAAGAAAAAGTGCACCTCATACCTAGCGCAGTGAATTGTTTTGTTTTGCTTTGAGAGAGTCTCACTGTGTATAGTGCTATGTCCATGCACAACTCCAGGATTTTGAACATGACTGGGGAAGCAAGGGAATGAAGAAAAGATAGACACCACACACACACACACACACACACACACACACACACACACACACACACACACACGGGGGGGGGGGAGGGGAGGGGTAGGGGAGGAGGAGGGGAAGGGAGAACAAGGTGGGTGGATAAACAGAGGGGGAAGGGGGAAGGGAGGGAGGGAGAGAAAGAGAGCAAGCACAGGAGAGGCAGGCTCTCAAATGGAGAAACTGGAGTACCCTAGAAGTTCAGTGTCTTTACTATATAGAGCTGAATGGAGAGGTGGGATTTTTGCATATAGCTGAACAAGGAGGTGGGGTTATCAGGTACAGATAAACAAGGAAGAGGAGTTTATGGCACTCAGCTAGATCAAGAAGACAGTAGGCGTAGTTTCTGGAGGGGAGGAGTCTTCGTACTGCAAATATCCAGAAGGGGAAAGCTGTGAAGGATGTTTTCTGCACACACCATCAACATACACACAGATCAGAAGAAAAGGCTTTGCCTCTGAGTCTCAGCTCAGGGGAGAAGGCTTTGCCATGTTCTCTGTGGGTTTGAGGCTCTGGGGTGCCTGGCATGGCTGCACCACCCCAATAACACACATTCACTCAGGACTTTTCTCACTCGGGCCTTACTTTGCTCTCTACGGTCTAGTCCAGGTTAGCCTAGAATTCAAGAGCCTCCTGCCTGGGGGGCCATGAATACTGGAATTAAAGGCACATAGCTCTAATGCCTGGCTTCAGTGCATTTACAAACTAAGTCAGAAGGTAGAACGTCACCAGACCCCAGAATTCCCTGTATGTCCCATCCCCCCAAAGTAACTGCAGTGCTGAATTCTAATTGCATATCTTAATTTGGTCTGGTTTTTGAAAAATATATTCCTTTATTATTTACGTTATGTTATATACACTTGCTGGCACGAGTGTGTGTACACCACATTGCATTCAGGAGTTCTCAGAGTCTGTGTCCTCTGGAACTGGAGTTGCAGGTTCCTGTGACATTCATGTGGGCCCTGGGAACTGAACTGGGGTCCTCGGCAAGAGCAGTAAATACTCTTTAATGCTGAGACATCTCTCGAGCCACAACTATGTTTTTAAGATTTACTTATTCATTTGTTTATTTATTTTATTTATGTGAGTACACTGTCACTCTCCTCAGTCACACGAGAAGAGGGCATCGGATACTTTTACAGATGGTTGTGAGCCACCATGTAGTTGCTGGGAATTGAACTCATGACCTCTGGAAGAGCAGTCAGTGCTCTTAACCCCTGAGCCATCTCTCCAGCCCAGTTGTCTGCTTCTTTCTCCTAAGTGCTGGGATTAAAGATGTATGCCACTATGCCTGTCTCCACCATGTTGAGACAGGATCTCTCTACATGGTCCTGGGTATCCTGAACTCACTATATAGTCTAATCTAGCCTCGAACTCACAGAGATTCAACTACCTCTATTTCTCAAATGCTGACATTAAAGGTGTGATACACCCAGTCACCTTTATTATTTAATTTTTTAAATTTCAAATATTTATATTTGGTTGTGAGCCTAGCCTTTAACGGCTGAGCCATCTCTCCAGCCCAATTTCAAATATTTAAAATGTGTGTTTTATGTGTGTCTTAGTCAGGGTTTAATTGCTGTGATGACGTCATGACTGAAAAGCAACTTTGGTAGGAAAGAGTTCGTTCCAGATCACAATCCATCATTGCAGGAAGTCAGGACAGGAACTCAAGCAGGGCAGGAACCTAGAGGCAGGAGCTGATGCAGATGCCATGGAGGGTGCTGCTTACTGGCTTGCTCCTTTCTTTTGGTCAGCCTGCTTTCTTATAAACTCAGGACCACCAGCCCAGGGATGGCACCACCTACATAGGGCTGTGTTCTCCCCAATTGGTCACATTGAGAATATGTCCTACAGTTGGATCTCATGGAGGCATTTCCTCAACTGAGGCTCCTTTCTCTCTGATGGATTCTAACTTGTGTCAACTTGACGCACGAGCCCAGCCAGTACAATGTGTATCAGTATTTTGCCTACATATATCTGGAGACCAGAAAGGGTGTTAGATCCTCTGGGACTGGAATTACTGCTAATTGAGAGCCTTCCTGTAGGTGCTGGGAATTGAACCTAGGTCCTCTGGAAGAATAACCAGTGCCCTTAGCCATTGAGCCATCCTTCAGACCTTTAAATTTTATTTTATGTGTATGGATGTTTTGCTTGCAGGTATGTATGTGTACCACATGTGTACCTGGTGTGCATGGAGGTCTGCAGAGGCCATCAGATCCCCTGGAACTGGAGCTGCAGATGGGTGTGAGCTGCCATGTGGATTCTGGGGATTAATGCTGAGTCTTCCAGCCACGGAACAGTTGTTTCTTGGGTTTTGTTTGGTCTCACTATGCAGTCCTGGCTGTCATCAAAACTATGGAGATCTGCCTCCACCTTCTGAGTGCTGGGACTAAAGGTATGCACCTGGCCTTTTATTTTCTGAGGGAGTCTCTTAGTGAACCTGAAAGTCAGTGGTTTGGCTAGACTGGATGGCAGTGAGTGTTAAGGATCCATCTGTCTCCTTCCCCTCAGTGTTTAGGTTACAGATTTATGCCACTGTTTCCAGCCTTCAAAATGTGTTTCTAAACTTTATTTAAAAGTGTCTCTGTGTGTATGGTATGTGAGTATTCATGTGTATGAATGTTGGCATGCCTTTGCCATACATAGGTCAGAGTACAACTCAGGTTTCAGTTCTCAGTCTCCATCTTTTATATTTTTTTGTTATTTACCACTGCTCATGACTGGACTTCTGATCCTTGAGCTCCAGGATTTTTCTGACTCCAACACTTACCTTGCAGTAGGAGCTCAGGAATTAGACACCTGCTGCAGAGTCTAGCTTTATGTGGGTTTCTGGGATCTGAACTTAGGTCTTCATACCTGTGTGGCAGGCGCTTTACCCACTGAGCCATCTCCCCAATCCATACCTGCCTCTTTGCACCGGGTCAAGGGATCTGAATCCTACACTATGCTGAGCAACACACACCAAGAGACAGGAAATACTTCCACAGTCTTTCTCTGTTGAACTTCATCCTGCCTTTCTGACCCAACTCCTGCTCAGTTTTATACCCTGCTCAGTTATCACCAAACCAGCCAGGACCCTCTGAATTTTTGGTTCTGCTCATCTCCTGCCTCCCTTTAGGACTGTGAGTAACTTAGAGTTTGCTGTGATTTGAGATGAGTGTTCTCCAAAGACCTATAAGTTTGAGACTTGATTCCCTGATCAATGCTATTAGGAAGGGGTGAAAACTTTGAAGTGTGTCCTTATTGAAGGTATGGATAACCAAAGGACCACCTTCGAAGGAGATTGTGAGACCCTAGATTTCCATTTTTTTTTCTTTTTATCTCCTAGCAATTTTGCTCTGCCATACTCTCCCCTCCACAGGTACAAAACAACAGGACATTTAAATTTCTAAAGTTGTGAGCATGTAAATTCTTCCCTTCTCCAAGCTGATAAACTCAAGTATTTGTTATAAGAATGGAAAGTTGGCTAACAAAGAGATTGACACAGCTTCAACTTTTCTTTATACCTTTAGTCTCTAATACTGGGACCAGGACACAACACACATTCAGGAAAAGGTTTGACAAATTAATTAGTCCTCGAAAGCAGGTATATAAACCTGCACAAGAGCTTGGTGAAGGCTCTTGTTAGGGAATGTCCTGCTTTGGTCACATAAGTGAATAAGAATAGTTAGTGTTCCCTGAGCATCTGCTCAGCCCAGGATCTCCTACCACATAACACAGGATGTCTCTGCTTCAACTGCTATTACTACCTGAGCCTCATTTCTCACTTGATTCAATGGAGACCTGGAGATGTTATGTGCTTGAGCCTGAGTCAGATATAGGGCAGAGGTAGAGGAAAGGGAAAATCAGAAAGTTTCTGTGAGTGGAGAACTAGGGGAGTTTACTCTCCGAAGAAGGTGGGTAAGGTAGAGTTGAAGCTGGGCAGTGGAAAGATAGTGCTGGTTGGGTCACTCAAAAAAATTTTTTTCCTTTTCTTTTTTTCAGAGCTGGGGACCGAACCCAGGGCCTTGCACTTGCTAGGCAAGTGCTCTACCACTGAGCTAAATCCCCAACCCCTCAAATTTTTTATTTAGGGCTATGGATATAGCTTACTTGGTAGAGAGTTTGCCCGGTGGGCATGAAGGTTCTGTCTCCAGCACTGCATAAAACCAGACATAAGCCTCTTACCCCGATCCTTGGGAGGCAGGAGTATTCACACTTCAAGATCATCTTTGATTACATAGGGAGGCTCGGGCCATTCAAAGCTACATGAGACTGTCTTGGGGATTAAACTCAGATGGTCAGGCCACCCATCCTGCCCGAAAAAAGGGTTTTCTATTTTTGTTGTCTGTTTGGTACAGCTGTAAAATGTGCTAGCCAGCAGTACTGACATGTTGTGCGTTTTATTCTCTTGAATTTCGAGTGTGACCAAGATTCACAGCTCCCAATGAGTGCTCCATGTTACCACCTAAGTGAACTTTGTAGATGCTAGATTCCTCTCAGAGCTGCTTCTTAACTTCTCAAGGCATTTAAAACAAGTTTCCTCAACTCGGTGTGTGATCCTGTCTTCCCGAATCATCTCCCTCTTAGTGTAACTCTCCCACCAGCCAGAGGAGAGACATCACTGATTCCTCCAGCTGCTGCCTCTGCATTCTCATGAGTTGTGCCCACTGCCCAGAATACACAACCCCTCCTCCCAACCACTCCTCCACCCTCGAGAAAGTGCAGTTTTCCATTAGAGATGCTTGTTTATACCTCACCATCATGAAGCACTGGTGGCAAACCAGTCAACCATCTCCTCCGGGAGTGGGTGGCCTGACCATCTGAGTTTAATCCCCAAGACAGTCTCATGTAGCTTGGGATGGCCCGAGACTCCCTATGTAATCAAAGATGACCTTGAAGTGTGAATACTCCTTCCAGTCAACCACCTTCCAGTCAACCACCTCCTCCGGGGTTATCTTTCTTTGGACCTTTTTCCCCCATGGAACCAACATCACAGTGTCTTAGTGATTTGGCTTCTTCTTCCTCTTTAGACTATGATGCCTCCCACCATGTCAGCAATATCTTTCCCAAGTTCCTCCCATTATTCTAAGCTCTCCAGAATCCCTATATCATCTGCCTCAGCCTCCTTGGGATTCTGTAACATCTTTGGGCTCTCCTCTGGCTTTCTTTGGGGTGTGACTCCTGTCTTCCTGGTGGAGAAAGGGATTTTTTTTTTTGGTAGGGTCTTGCTTGTTTCCTGGCTTCCACTACCTAGCCCTCAGCAGTACTAACCAAAAGTCCAAAGCTATTGACTCTGCAGGTTGACTACAAGCTCTCTGCCTCCCTCCAGCCCGGAGCCCTCTCCCCTCCCAATGTGTTCCTGGTATCAGTTACTAGGAAAGCCCAAGAGCTTCTCACGCATAGGCTTATAAACTTTGGCCTCAGTTGGGTGTTTATCCCTGTGCCAAGGTCTCCAAACGTTCTGCCCTTTAGCAAGGGATTAGTGAGGCCCATTCTTTCTATTGTGACCCTTAGCACAAACAAGTCTTGGTGATCATGAGTATAAGGCCCATAACCCCAGTGCACAGGGGCTGGGGAGATACAGGCCTTTGCTTAGAGCCTGGGCCTGTTGCCCAGGGCTTCCCCTTAGCAGGTAGAGCCATTGCCAGGAAGCAAGAGGTCAGGATCTTAGGCTCAGATGTCATCCGCCAGAGGTCACTGGGTCTTTTCTTTCTGGGATCAATCTCTCCAGCAGAGAAGAAAGAGAGGAACTGGTTTTATTAGCTAATAAAGTTTTTGGTAAGGAACATGAGCAAAACAGCGGGGCTTCCTGCATTCCTGTCTGCAAGCCTCGGAGCAGATTTCCTCAACTCTCCAGAGCTAAGGCATTGGTAGGGACAATGGAAATAGGCAGAAGAGTGAGTGAGGGCAGGCTGAGGGATCTACAAGTGTCTTGCTTCCACTGCCTGGCCAGGAGTTATTGCTACACGAGCTCTTCCAGTTCTCTAGTTCTTGCTCCAATGTGGGTACCAGGAAGGTTCTTAAGCTGAGTCCAGAGGTGCAGTGAGTGGAATGTCGGACTGTAAAGATGGCGAGAGGACCCACCTTACCTCCTATGTGGCTTGCTTGCTCTGATGCCCAATTTATTTCCCTATTTTCTTTTTCTCTCTCCTTGTCCTCCTCTTTCTTAAAATTTTTATTTTTTTATTTTTTCCCAATTTCGCTATATCTGCTGTGTAATCCTGGCTAGTCTACTGTTACTATGTAGCCTAGGCTGACCTTGAACTCATGAAAGTCCTCTTGCTTCAGCTTCCCAAGTATTAGAGATATAGGTATGTGCCACCGTGCCCAGCACTTCTCGCCTAATTTTATCATTACAGAGTTGGAGCTCAGTACTACCATGTTCCCCACCTATAACGCAGTTTGGCATTCATTTCTACCTCACAGGGACCCGTATATCTGATTAATTTTCCACATGCATATTTTCTGTGTTGGGGCATAGAGGAAGAAGAGGCAGATTGTCAGGGTCAGGTGTCCTGAGAATGGCTGCAAAGACGCTGAGAAGGCCCCACCTCACCTCCTATGCACTTCCAGTGGCGAGGAACAGGCTTCTCCCACTCTCTGGAGCTAAGGCAGTGAGTGGTAGGGACATGGACATCAGAGGAAGAGTGATACGGAGTGAACTCTAACTTGCTGTTGAGAAGATCCAGGAAAGGATACAAGGGGGAAGCCATGTTTTATTTAGACTCAGAATCGAGACTAGTAGAACCCTAGATGGGCAGACCTGGAGGATTCTGCAAGAGACTCTGGTTCCTATCTGCAGATAGGATTTCAGCAAACATGGTGGTGACAGAAAGGATTTCACATTCTGAGAGGCACAGCGGGGAAGAAGTTGAAAGAGTCAAAAGGCAAAGGGGAATCCAGTCTCTGGGGATCACTAGGGGTCTGGATGAGAGTATGGACATGGGGCTTCACAGATGTCAAAATGAACAGAAGGATTCTTGCCCTCCAGTCTACCTCCAGCACAGAAGCCTGAGTGATCTTGCTCAAGTTAGACAGCGCCCACACTGCTGACTCTTATCTCCCTCGCTGGGATACTTCTTGGTGGGATAGGTATGCATGTCAGGAGAATGTCACCCCTTACCACAATCTCTATACATTTGCCTCTGTTCAGTGCTGTCCCAGAGAGCACTCCCCTGGCCACCTCATTTGCAGCTGTAAACTGTCCTCTGCTTATCGTTTACCGATTGCCCCCTTTGCACTATGTCTGTCTCTGTGTCTTGTTGCTTAGCACCTCTCCCTATCCTCCTGCCCTCCCAGCAGAGGGTAAGCTCTGTCAAGGGAGCATTGTTAGGTCTTTTCACCAGCATCGATCACTAGTGTCCAGCGCATAGTAGGAGCTTGATGAATATTTGGGCAATGTATGAGGATGACATGTGACCAGAGTGGGAGGTGAGGGGGTGGATGAGGTGGTTTTTGTCTTGTTTTGTTTTTCTGGTCTTGGTCACAGAGCAGATGGCAATGTTCTTTCTGGGCTCTGGAGCTCACAGGGGAGGGCAGGTGAGGATGTTAGTTAGGAACAGGTTGAGTTAGACACGCAAGTTCAGGTGATCTTCTTACACTAATCTCACTCTGGGAGCACCCTTCAGGGCCAGAGAGCACCTGCAAAACAGCCAGCTAGGCGTGCCGGGTGGTGCTGTGTGTCCTGCCACTAAAAATGTGGACACACGCTGTCAGGCCTTTGCTCTCAGGCAGAAGCCGAGCATTGCACGCAAACCCGGCCCTTTGCACCGCTGGCGCTGTCTAGTCGCGCCCTTGCAAAGCTTAAGACTATTTCTTCCTCTCAAACCCCACCCCAACGCCCCGGGAGAGCTGGCCCTTTAAGAGCCTCACCCACGGCTCCCCTCCCCCAGCTAGCGTGACAGCACTGGGACCCGCGCCCGGTAGTGAGTTGGGTAGCTGGGTGGCAGCGCAGGCCTCCAGGCTCTTCTCACGCAACTCCGGGGCACCTTGTCCCCAGCCAGGTGGGGCGGAGACAGGCAACCCGACCTCTGCCCCCAGAGGATGGAGCAGGCTCACGCACGCCAGCTCCAGGAACCTGTGTGCACGCCAAGTATACCCCTTTGTGGCCCCAGACCCCCTCCTGCTGTCTCCCGTGGATCCTCCCTCCACTCTTTCCTCCACCATACGGTAGATAGCTCTGCTCCCGCCGCCAGACTTCTCTGTGTCGCCTGCTTCAGTATGCAAAACACTAGCAAGCCCTGGGAGCCTACAGGGAGCCGCGAGAGGAATCTCCCAGGCTTGTAGCTTGCCTAAGGTGACCCTTAGAGGTGCGATCTGCAAGCCACCCTTAGATGAAACAGCGCGAACTTCGGCCGGTACCCAATTTGTGAGGCACAGTCAGTCCAATGGCGCCACTGGCCTTCCTGCCCTGTGACCTCTGGGCTGGGGTCGCTGCACTTCTCACGCTAGCTTGGACTCAGTAACCCAGGGAAGCAAAGTCACCACTCAGCTTCTCTCTCTCTCTCTCTCTCTCTCTCTCTCTCTCTCAGCACTCATTGACTTGTAGTGAGCAAGAGGATCTTATACACCCAATGTCCCAATGTGTTAGGAGCGCAAAAATAGTGGAAAGGAACTCCTATGATCCGGGATGGAGCCCCCCCCCCCCCAATACAGCTTTTTAGGCTGCCCCAGAATTTTTTTTTCAAACTCCTCCCTTAGTGGGATTCTGTGCTGTCCATGGAGCGCCTTGAAAGTGAGGGTGACCCCAGCCTTCACACTGTGTGTGTGTGTGTGTGTGTGTGTGTGTGTGTGTGTGTGTGTGTGTGTGTGCCTGTACCTACATCAGGTGTCCCCATTTGGCTTCTTGCCTATCTCATCCATCCCCCTCCTGCCTAGAGCACTCCCTAAGGCTGTCCCTCCCTCAGTCCCACCACTGGGCTCAGAGAAGGAGGCGTGGCCAACAGACAGTCATATAAAGGTGGTGGTGCCTTCACCCTAACCATGAAGGGGGTAGTTCTTGCAGCTTTCCCCATCCTCCCTGGGGTCCTAGAGAACACTCTTCAGTTCAGTCCTTCCTCACAGCCAAAGGTGAGTGCTTGGGGGCTCCTGGACTGCCTTTCCTTCCCAAGAAAAGGAAAATTTTGGTGAAGAGTTTTACTGGGTAGCTCCTCCAAAAGACTAAGTTCTCTCTCTCTCTCTCTCTCTCTCTCTCTCTCTCTCTCTCTCTCTCTCTCTCTCTCTGTGTGTGTGTGTGTGTGTGTGTGTGTGTGTGTGTGTGTGTGTGAGAGAGAGAGAGAGAGAGAGAGAGAGAGAGAGAAAATAAATTCCTTAAGGGAGAAACTGAGGCTGGAGGAATAAGAGAACTTGCCTGGTCCAGTAGCTATTATCAGATATTTAGATGGAAATGAGACCCCTTTCCCCTTCAGGTCCACCCCTTTGATCCCCTGGGGCTTCTCCTTCCTTGCACATTTACCCTTCTTCAGGACTGCCAGTGGGGGTGAGGGTTCCTCTCTGGGTGGGTAGGGTGGAGAGTGGAGATGCACTGATCTTTTCCAGCTTTCTCTGTCTTATTTAAAAACCACCCCCAGTAGTCTCTGCCCTCCCGAAGAGTAGCATGTCAGGGCTGTTTCTGGCCAGGGCTAGAGAGGCCCCCAGGCCCACTGACTGTCTTACATCCTTGCTGGACACCATCAGGTCCATAAACTGAGAGCTTCAGGAAACCCCAGTGACGTTTCCCTCGGTCCTTCTACCTTACAAAGGTAGAGGTCCTTTGGGGCTTATGCTGAAGTATGTTTTGCGTTCAGCTCCTCCAGGAAGCCCCCTCACTTCAAGCTGGCTATAGTATTTGGGGTAGGAATTGTACATCTACCTGTTGTATGTGGTTCAGATTTTCCCTTCCTGGGATCTGCACCCCTGAATTGAGCAATCTTTTTTTTTGTTTGTTTTTGTTTTCCAAGACAGGGTTTCTCTGTGTAGCCTGGCTGACTTGGATCTCACTCTATAGACCAGGCTGGCCTCAAACTTAGAATTCCTCCTGCCTCTGTCTCCTGTGCTGGGATTAAAGGCATGGGCCAGCACCTCCCAGCTGAATTGGGCAATCTTGTCTTACCCTCTCTCCCGGTTATGTAATTGAAGCCTCAGAGTTAAAATGACTTGTCCAAGACTACCTGGATTGTACTTCATGGCAAAGTGATTCTCCTGACTGGGCAGAGCCTTAGAGCAGTCTGTAAATTTGCTTACCTTTTCTAGAATAAGCCCAAAGAGAAAGTGTCCTCTTAGACAAAACTAAGCTCAAATCCATTCCAGACTTACCTGACTCCAGTCAGTGGTTTTTTTTTTATAGCTCTAGTATGACAGGAATCTTCCTTTTCATTTCTGCTCTTTTAAGACCAGCAAAAGAAGGGAGGGGCCAGTCCATTCATTCATGAGAATTGAGCACAACAAAAAGCTTGGCTTGGATTGTCCTTACATGGAGCTGGTTCCCCTCCGCTTTTAAAGTGGCTCAGTTAAACTCAGGGAGCTAGGGCTGCGAGCAAGGTGACTTGGGCACTGGTTTCCCTGCACCCTCTCCTATTCATTCCTGTCCTCTACTGGGGTTTGGTGGGATTCTTTAGATCCTGAGATGAACAGTAAAGAACTGAGAACTCAAATTCTTTGATTTTTTTCAAAAGGAGGCACCTGGGAAAGCAGCCGTGCATTCCACAGAACTTTCCCTAAGAGCTGTGAGCCCTGGCTCTGCCATTATTGTTGGGTGACTTTGGGCAAGTCAATGCCCTATTTGGAAGTTGATTTTCCTGCTGCTAGAGTATGAAATGAGGCTGAAGAAACAAATGATCTTTGATTTCCCGATAGGATGGCTTTCCCAAAGGTGATAGGTAGGACCCAAAGAGACTTCGGGGTGATATTTGTTGATTGTGCACTAACTGCAATGTGTTAGGTGGAAAAAAAAAATCACAGCCGTATTTAGTTAGACACAGCTACCTAGGATGATGCTACCTACTGGATGCAAAACTGATTTTAGGAAACACAAAGTAATTGGGGGTTAGTGGAAACCACAGAGATTGGAAGCCACTGTTTGAAACCATACAGTTAAGAGAGGGTTTCTAGAAGTGGGTTACTTGGGTTGAAAGTTTACCCAACATTTCCTAGCTGCGTAACTTTGAGAATGTTACCTACTCTCTCTGAATCTTACTGCAGCCTTCCTCATCTGCTTATGTCTAAGACTGAATAAAAAATGATTGTGTGTGTGTGTGTGTGTGTGTGTGTGTGTGTAGTATGATTAAAATATATTGTGTAAAAAATAAAACGAACTCACACTGAGCTTCCTGGGTACGAAGACTTCTCCATGAGAGCTCAGTCTAGCAGACCTCAGCCTTTCTGTGTGTGGGGTAAGAGAGAGCAGCAGCACACAGTGGTAGCTCAACAAACTCTGCCCTGCTCTATGCCCAGCGAGCAGCTCTAGGAGGAAGGCTTCTCTTTTTCCTGACTAGCATGGCGATACTTTAGGATATTCATTCCCTCACCCTCAGTCTGATGATTTCCTTCTTCTTGCCTCACTTCTCAGCAGCCACCTAGATCATGCCTTCTGTGTATGGATTCCCAGCCTTCACATCAGCCACAGAGCTGCTCCTGGCCGTCACCACATTCTGCCTTGGATTCTGGGTGGTTAGAGTCACAAGAACCTGGGTTCCCAAAGGTCTGAAGAGTCCACCCGGACCCTGGGGCTTGCCCTTCATAGGGCACGTGCTGACCCTGGGGAAGAACCCACACCTGTCACTGACAAAACTGAGTCAGCAGTATGGGGACGTGCTGCAGATCCGTATTGGCTCCACACCCGTGGTGGTGCTGAGCGGCCTGAACACCATCAAGCAGGCCCTGGTGAAACAGGGGGATGACTTCAAAGGCCGGCCAGACCTCTACAGCTTCACACTTATCGCTAATGGCCAGAGCATGACTTTCAACCCAGACTCTGGACCGCTGTGGGCTGCCCGCCGGCGCCTGGCCCAGAATGCGCTGAAGAGTTTCTCCATAGCCTCAGACCCAACACTGGCATCCTCTTGCTACTTGGAAGAGCACGTGAGCAAAGAGGCTGAATACTTAATCAGCAAGTTCCAGAAGCTGATGGCAGAGGTTGGCCACTTCGACCCTTTCAAGTATTTGGTGGTGTCAGTGGCCAATGTCATCTGTGCCATATGCTTTGGCAGACGTTATGACCACGATGACCAAGAGCTGCTCAGCATAGTCAATCTAAGCAATGAGTTTGGGGAGGTTACTGGTTCTGGATACCCAGCTGACTTCATTCCTATCCTCCGTTACCTCCCTAACTCTTCCCTGGATGCCTTCAAGGACTTGAATAAGAAGTTCTACAGTTTCATGAAGAAGCTAATCAAAGAGCACTACAGGACATTTGAGAAGGTAGAGGCTGGGGAGAAGCAGGTGGTGATGGGAAGCAGTTAGGATCCAGGGCCAGAATGTCATGGGCAAGCTTAACACTGGTAGCAGTGTGCACTCAGTCCTCAGCAGGCCAATACAACTTTTCTTGGCTGGTCCTTCTGTGCATCCATAGGACAAGAGCTGCTGAATGGGAGGAGCCCTGGGCCAGTTCTTACTGGATTAGGAAGAACCTGTCTCCTGGCTTCATGGTAGAAAAAAGAACTCATCAAATAACTAACAGTGTCAGGCTCTGTGCCTCCAGGGTCCCTTGAGTTGGGTCATCAATTCTCTAAGGTAGAATGAGACTCTGAGAGGCAAAGGGAAACTGGGACAGCTGCCTCAGAATGTCACCTCTTGAAGAAAGGTGTTAATGGCAGTGAAGGGCCAGGCCGAGATGGAGAGGTAGGTCTGAGATATTTCTCACCTTGTGCTCTTTTGTCTCTCAGGGCCACATCCGGGACATCACAGACAGCCTCATTGAGCATTGTCAGGACAGGAGGCTGGACGAGAATGCCAATGTCCAGCTCTCAGATGATAAAGTCATTACGATTGTTTTTGACCTCTTTGGAGCTGGTACGTGTATCTGTGTATCATTTTGTGCTCAGGGGCCCCTCCTTGCTACCTACCTAACCACTGCCTCTGTTCTATCCTGTTCAGGGTTTGACACAATCACAACTGCTATCTCTTGGAGCCTCATGTACCTGGTAACCAACCCTAGGATACAGAGAAAGATCCAGGAGGAGTTAGGTAGGTGGTGGCTCCATTCCAAGGACTCTAAGTGGAGGACCCTAATAAAGTCTTGGCAATCCCTTAATCCTTTTGAACCTCTGTATTTTGTAGACACAGTGATTGGCAGGGATCGGCAGCCCCGGCTTTCTGACAGACCTCAGCTGCCCTATCTGGAGGCCTTCATCCTGGAGACCTTCCGACATTCATCCTTTGTCCCATTCACCATCCCCCACAGGTCAGGCCATAGATCCATTGACATCTGATACTAAGTCTTAGTTTAGTATACACAGCCCATTATGATTCATGGGAAGGACATGGCATGTGTGTGGGTGTGTGGATTTCCCTTGTGGCCCCGATCCTGACTGAGCATTCTCTTTCCCCAGCACCATAAGAGATACAAGTCTGAATGGCTTCTATATCCCCAAGGGACACTGTGTCTTTGTGAACCAGTGGCAGGTTAACCATGACCAGTAAGTTGACAGGTGCAGTGGAAACTCCTGAGTGGGATGGGTCCATCCTCGCCTGGGCTTCAGACCCCCTTGTCCCTTGGGGATTGACCTACTTGATACTTATAATCCCCTGAACACTGACTTCAGCTGTCTCCCTCTGTATACAGGGAACTATGGGGTGATCCAAACGAGTTCCGGCCTGAAAGGTTTCTTACCTCCAGTGGCACTCTGGACAAACACCTGAGTGAGAAGGTCATTCTCTTTGGTTTGGGCAAGCGAAAGTGCATTGGGGAGACCATTGGCCGACTGGAGGTCTTTCTCTTCCTGGCCATCTTGCTGCAGCAAATGGAATTTAATGTGTCACCAGGCGAGAAGGTGGATATGACTCCTGCCTATGGGCTGACTTTAAAACATGCCCGCTGTGAGCACTTCCAAGTGCAGATGCGGTCTTCTGGTCCTCAGCATCTCCAGGCTTAGACTGTCCTGGATGCTCACCAGACCAGGTGGCTGTTCCTAGGATTCAACTTCAGTCAGAAACACAGACCCTGGGGCATTGTGCCTGCCTCCTACTTTGGACTTGTTTCTCTATATGCTGAACACAGACACTGGGCACAGCAGAGACCCACAGGAACCTCAGATCCTTCTCAAGTTCAGCATCAACTAGGAGACCTAAAAGGGTTATGAGATACCTGGGCCTCAGAAAACCCCTGAAGAGCTCTCTAGGTCCTCCAGTGGCTGGCTGGTTTGAAAAATACTTACAACAGGTCATGCCAGGATCTGGCTGGTTACTTTGACAACCGGGAGTAGCCCAGAATGGAGGGAGAAGAGAACTCAAAATACTGGCACGGAGGTGCTCTTGCCATCTGCTGAGGCTCAACTGTCTTCCAACATGGGTTTATGACACTACATGTGGGGGTGTAGCACCTTCATTTACCCTACATAGAAATAAACAAGGTCTCCTTGTCCTTGCAAAGCCCATGTTCCTGTTTAGGAAGGGCTGAGAGTTGTGTGTAGAAAGACCTAAGAACATAGGGACAGACTTTCTGGGCAGTAAGACCAGGTTTAGAGTAAAGGAATGCCTTTTGAGACAGTATTGTGTAGTCCAGGCTGCCTCTGAACTTGCTACCAAGGGTGGCCTTGAACTCCTTAATTCTTTTTTCTGCTTTTACCACCCTACCAAGTGCTAGGGTACAGTCATGAACCGCTACACCAGCTCTTGGTCTCTTGTCTTTACTGTATAAAACGTTTCTTTCTTTCTTTTTTTTTAAAGAAAATGTTTGTGCATAAGAGTTTTTTATTGTGGCCTGTATTTTGCTTATGCATTTGTATTAGTCGTACCTCAATAGATTTAGATAATTCGCTTAGTGTAATAGAGAAAAATCTAACTCAAGTATCCAGAAATATATAGGAAAAACGTACCTGAGCTAAATAAAAATATTACCTGGAAGTACTCTGTGTAGAGAAGTTTTGAACCTGAAGTTAAGCCACATTCCCGTCCTTAAGCTCGACCTTATGCTGTGTTTTCCTGTGCGGAGGAGAGGGCTGGCTATTGAGAGCTGGAGAGAATGGCACATTATCAATGGGGTCTCCTCTAATGTGTCACACTTTGATAGAAAGTACTCTCTGGAACTCTAAAAAAGAAAGACTGCTTTCAGAAGCCCCCAAAACTGGTGAAAGGGTCTGATGCATAAGCACATCATCTAATTCACAGTAACCAGGGCTTTACTAGCCCTTCATAGGGGAATAGGAATTCAAGAGCTGAGGATGTGGCTAGGTGGGGAGGAATACTGGAAAAAGACCCTAGGTCTTTGGGGGACATTTTAACAGAGCCTTCCTTGAAGGATGAGAATCAATCTCTCTAGCTTTCTCTTTATTTTGTATTGGTTCTTTGTGAATTTCACATCATGTCCCCCGATCTCACTCATCTCCCCATCCCTTCGTATCTGTCCTCCACCCTTCCAGTATATATATTGGAAACAAAACAAACAGAACCCCATCACAGAAGCTTCAGTGTGTCATATAGTATACCCTTTTGCCCACACTTCTTTGCTTGCAAATGTTTATTGCAATGAATCATTCATTGGTCTAGTTGGAGGCCTCTGGCTTCTGCTGCACTATCAATACTGGATGCTCTCACTAGGACTCCTTTCAGATATCCTGTTGTTGCCTCGTGTCATGGAGATCCTGCAGCTTTGGATCTGCAGGGCCAGCCCCTTCATGTGCTCCAGCAGATCATAGATGGGATAGATGTTGGGGTGGGGCAACTCAAAACCCCGGGTGATAGCTAAGCTGGTCAACCTGTCAGCTCTCCCATAACCACACCGCCAGGTTGAGCTCTCCAGCACTGCCTCTGGCTAGCTCAGCCAATGCCACAAGCAGTGAGGGACAGGGCCAGCTCTTCTGGAGAAGCATTCTCTTAAGTGGCTCACATTTTTTATGCAGAAATCCTCATCCCTTAGTAATGTCAGAATGGCAGTGTCAGGTAGTGGTGAAGGACAGACCCACAGAGCTAGAAGCTCCTCTAACATGCTAAGAGGACATGCATCTTGGGATGTGACCCTTCCTAGTATCACCCCATTCAAGCCCCTTCTTGAACAGCTGGGAGTGGACAGTAGTTACCAGACTTATGCCTTTTGAATAGAGTAAATAGACAGTAAATAGAATAAAAAACATTCACCAAGAGTTTCAGGCCACGATAAAGAGCAAACCCAAATCAGAGGGAACAAGGGTACCCAGTTGCCATTCTCATGGTTGTGTTAAAACAAAGCAGTCGCAGCTGGAAATGTTGCTCAGCTGATGGCTGTCTAGCATGCCCAAAGACTTGAGTTCTGTGGCAGAACACAGCTGTAATTCTAGCAAGCAGGAGATAAAGACAGGATGGTCAAAGGTTAAAAGTCACTCCCAGCTACAGAAAGTTTGTAGCCAGCCTGAAATATGGGAAATTCTGTCTTTGAAACAACAAACAAATTTGTATTATATGCTATAATGTAGAGGAACACATAATATATCCAGAATAGGCAAATTAAATAGAGCCAAAAATTAAGGAACACAGGGCAAAGGGAATCCGGAGGTGTGGGTTTCTTCTACACAGAGAGCACGTATTTTTAAATCAGGAGTGATGCTTGTATAACTTTATGTACACTAAAAAGCAAAACAAACAGCAGCAGACCGGGGAGACCTATGGGTTCAAGAATTCTTGCTCCTCCTCTAGAGGACCCAAGTTCCATGACCCTTGTAGAGCAGCTCACAATTGTCCATAACCCCAGTTCCAGAGGAACTGACAGCCTCTTCTGGCATCTGTGGGCACTCTCACCCATCCTGACGTATGCATATACCCCCCTCAAATACCCACATACCCACAAAAAGTAAATCTTCATTAAAAATACAACAATCAGGGGTTGGGGATTTAGCTCAGTGGTAGAGCACTTGCCTAGCAAGCACAAGGCCCTGGGTTCGGTCCCCAGCTCCAAAAAAAAAAAAAATACAACAATCAATTGTGCAGGGTAAATGGAAGGGAAAATACCATTTTAAAAGTAAGGAATCTGGACAGCATAGGTAAAACAGTTTATAAGCAGGGCAGTGGTGGACACACCTTTAAACCCAGCCCTCAGGAGGCTGAGGCAGGCAGATCTCTAAGTTTGAGCCAGCCTGATCTACAGAGTGAGTTCCAGGTCAGTGAAAACCTGTTTCGCCATGTACTATTTTGCTCTGCTAATATCCTAAATCTTAGAGTCCATGGGCAATTGACAGAAATGAGCATTCTAACTTCCTAATGCCCAGATTGAGATCCAAGGCTTCTTATGAAAACAATTGGCCACAAATCTTGGACAGAAGTATTAATAAAAGACAAGCCTGGAACGCTTAGCCATGCCAGATGGTAAAGATACTATGAAGACTCCAGGGATAGATTAAGTCACTCGAGACACTCTTAAACAAGTTTTAACTCCTGAAGATAAGGCAGTTTGACTATTGATAATAATTTCTATTGTGTAGACACATGCTTTTAATCTCAGAATGTAGGCAGAAGGATTTCTTTGAGTTTGAGTCTAGCTAGGGTTATATAGCAACAAAGTGACTAAAAATTTGTCCCCACAAATTAAAACCCTTCATGAGCTCATAAACATTTATAAATTTGTTTTTAGATTTATTTTATGTGTATTGAATGTTTTTGCCTACACCATAAGCCTGCTGGTCCTCTCAGTGGTCAAAAGAGAGACCCTCCCTACCTGGACCAGGAGTTATGGACAGTTGTGGGAAAGCAATGCTTTTAACTTCTGAGCCATCTCCCCAGCTTCTCTTTTCTCTCTCTCTCTCTCTCTCTCTCTCTCTCTCTCTCTCTCTCCTTCTCTATCTTCTCTATCTTTCTTGCTAGCTCTCAGGAAATACTTCCCATAAGATTTAATCATGCTTAGTGGTGGCACATGCCTTTAATACCAGCATTTGAGAGAGAGAGGCCAGCTGATCTACAGAGCAAGTTCCAGAGAAGGAAAGAAAGAGAGAAAGAAAGAAAGAAAGAAAGAAAGAGGTTTCACCTCAACAATGTTTTTCTTTTCTTAAGCACCACTAATTTCTCAACTCCAGTCAAACAGTATTGAGTATCCCAGGAAAGCAAAAGTTTCACTTTTGTAGTTCTTGTTAACCACAGCCATTTCTTCAGCCCCACTTAACCAGAACCATAGAATCAAAGTAACAAATGGCCCAGATAGTCTTTAGATTTTTCCCTGAAACTTCACAAGCCAGGCAATCTGCACTGCTCTCAACATTCTTATCTTCCAATCTCCTACAGAAGAGCCCACTGAACTCTCGTGGCTTTTCCAGTTCAAAGTTCCAAAGTCCTTCTGAAACATGATCTGGCCTGTCACTATACCCTACTCCTAGTACCAATTTATCTTAGTTTGGATTTCTATTGATGTGATGAAACACCATGACCAAATACCAATTTGGGGAGGAAAGGGTTTATTCAGCTTACACACTCATATTAGTATTCATCATGAAAGGATCTTGAAGTCAGAAGCTGGTACAGGGACCACTGAGGAGTGTTTGTTACTGGGTTGCTCTCCATGCTTGCTCAGTCTTTTTTTTCTCATTGAACCCAGGACTGCCAGCCCAGGGAGGGCCCCACCCACAATAGCCTAGGTCCTCCCTATCAGTCACAAGTTAAGAGAAATGCTTTACAGGCTTTCTTACAGCCAGATCTTACAGAGGCATTTTTCTCAATAGAGGTCCCCTCTTTTCAGATAACTCTAGCTTGTGTCAAGTTGATAAAGTAGCCAGCATATTTTCCTTTCTTTCTCTCCTCTCTCTTTCTTCTTTCTTACTTCATTCAGATTTCACACATAGAAAACATCTGGCTTAATTTAGCGGTCTTGCCCATCAACCCTTAACAATCCAACCACTCAAATTTCCCGGGAGCCCCGCCCCTTGGCTCCTCCCAGTGTCAACGGAAGTGACATCATTCGCGTTGGCCCAGACGCAGGGGCGTTTCCGGCGGAGGTGGTGGCTGCTCCTGTGTCTGTGGAGGTGGGCGTGAAGCCCCTCGGCGGTGTTTTGGTGAGTGAGGACGTCTTGGTGTGCTGTGCAGCGCAGGCGGGGGCAGGCGGCCAGACAGTGAACTTGAGGGAGGCCGCGTGTTCGTGGGTGCTCGTTGGCTGGCGCTTCCGGGTGGTCAGCTCGGTTTGCTTTTTAGGCTGCGGGCTTCCAGGCCTTGTAGATTTTTATACTGGCGGACAGAAACTGCGGTGTGTATGTGTGTGCTTTTTAGGCTGCGGGCTTCCAGGCCTTGTAGATCTTTATACTGGCGGGCAGAAACTGCGGGGTGTATGTGTGTGTGTGCGCGCGCGCGCGTGCGTGCTCATGAAGAGTGTGTGTGTGTGTGTGTGTGTGTGTGTGCGCGCGCGCGTCCCCGCAGGAACTGGTGGGGGTGGGCGCGTGGGCCCGTGGGCGCATGTGGAGTACTCACTGAGTTAGGTGTAGCCCAAGGATTCGTGTTGGAGGCGGGAGGTAGAGAGATTGGACGTGATAACGGCTTGGACTGTCTCAGGCCAGCTTTGGTTGTCACTGTGGTTCTCACAGCTCTTTGCCTTCATTTCCTTTGACTAAAAGGTTAATAGCCAGTCGTGCGAGTGCCGCATGGTGGCTAATAACTTGTCACGGGACTGGGATGTGGAAATAGAGATACTGATGCCCTGCCAGTGCACACACTTAACTTCCCTCGATGCACTGCTGTGGTTGCCCTTTCTGTGCTGTGACTGTAGTTATTAGTGATACTTGATCTGTGGTTTGAGTGTTGGGGTGTGTTGGGGTGTGTTGGAGGAATAGCCCTCATCAGCGTAAGTAATTGATTTTCAGTGTCCTGATTGCAGAGTTAAGAGGAACTTTAGTCTTTCCACAATATAAATGACTATCCTTGGAGCCCTCAGGTGGTACCCAGTTTTTTGTTTTTGTTTTTGTTTTTTTTTTCTCCGGAGCTGGGGACCGGACCCAGGGCCTTGCGCTTGCTAGGCAAACGCTCTACCACTGAGCTAAATCCCCACCCCCCCACCTTTTTTTTTTTTTTTTAAAGAGTGATCTATCAGTGTTTTGGGGCACAAAATTACTAGTTGTTGGTTTCTCTGAAGTAAAAGTAGTTGCAAAGAATGACCTTTTTTTGGTGACAGGCTCTCAAGCCAGAGCTACATAGTGAAGAGCCTGTTCAATTGTCTATGTAGATCAGACTGGCCTGGAACTCACAGCTATCCTCTGTCTCTGCCACCAGAATGCTGGGATTAAAGGCTTGATTTTTGACTACGAAGGATTATTGGTTTTGATGTCATGGAGACATTCGGCCACTTGGGTCCCTGTTACTCAGTAATACTGCTGCTTTAGCCTCTGGAGTACTCAGATTATAGACATACACCAACACACCTGACTCTGCTTGTCAGTTTCTGATAAAGTCAAATGCAATTTCAACTCTGATTTTCTATGTAATATTAACCAGAGCACATGTAAAAATGTTACTTAAAATGGAACTCAGAACTTGAAATAATTCAACTGTGTATAATAGGCTGGCTAAATTCATTGATGCTTAAACAAGATGGTACAGACATGGTAATTAACTTCTCCCAAATGCTAACAGCTGAATTTCACACTTGTACTATTGATTAAAGGAAACCAGACACATGAATCTGCGTGATTCTACTTTTGTGAAGTTTGAAAACAGCATAAATTTGTCTTTCATGATGTCAGAATAGCAGAGACACAGTGAGCCCTTTGTGATGTTTAGGTCGCAGCTCCGTTGGGGATTACTGTGAACATTTTTGAGCACAAGATGTCATGGTGTGTCCCTGTAATCACAGTACTCAGGAGGCTAAGGCAGGGGGATCTTGAGTTGAGCTTGTCTGGGTTACATAGTGAGTTCATGTCTTGGGTTGTTGTTGGTTTTTTTTTTTTTTTTTTTTTTTTTTTGGTTCTGTTTTTCGGAGCTGGGGACCGAACCCAGGGCCTTGCGCTTCCTAGGCAAGCGCTCTACCACTGAGCTAAATCCCCAACCCCTGTTGGTTTGTTTTTTAATGTGGAGTGATATACTTTTATGTAGATTATAACTTGATGGAAAAGTACAAAATACAAAATAAAAGGCCTCAAGATTTGCCCTGTGCTAGATACGTAATTCAGTGACAGAGGTTATCTCGAAACTAGCACAAGCTCTGTATTTGATCTCCATCAAAACGCATGCATGAGCATGTACACACACACACACAGGTCAGCCAGGCATAGTGACATTAATCCCAGTAGCCGGGAGATACAGGTAGGCAGATCTCTTGAATTTGAGGCAGACTGGTCTACATAATGAGTTCTAGGACAGCCAGAGCTAAACAGAAGACACCCCCCAAAAAAAGTTCTTTTGTAGCTCCTGTCTATCTTCCTGCTTCACAAGCCCTAGCTTTTTTAAAAAAAAACAAAACCTTAGTAGTGTGTGGGTAAAGGAAAATGTTTTACTCTTTGTTGTTGTTGTTGTTGTTTTCAGTGTTGGGGAATAGATCCAGAATTCATGCACACATTCTAGGAAAGCATTCTCCAACTGAGCTGTGTCCCCAGTCCTAGGAAATTTTGGCTTATGTTCTTTCCTCTGAGCCTGGTTTTTCTGTGTAGCTGTGAATAGCCTAGAGCTTGCTCTCTGGGACAGATTGGATTCAGACTTGCTGCAATCCTCCTGTTCCAGCCTTTCAGGTGCTGGGATTCCGGGCATGCACCACCACACCCAAGAGGTAGTTTATAGGATAACCCATTTGATTTAATTTTCAGTATTTCGTCAATGTATTTTATAGGGGAATTTCCAATGAAAATGGACAGTTGCACATCAATATAGAAGCAAGTAAAAACTTGCATTTAACAACTAAAAGCCACATTTTCTTTTTTTTCTTTTCTTTCTTTCTTTTTTTTAAAAATATGGACCAATTTACAAATTTGTGTGTCATCCTTGTGCAGGAACCTTGCTAATCTTCTCTGTATCGTTCCATTTTTAGTATATGTGCTGCCAAAGCGAGCACAAAGCCACATTTTCTTAGTGCTAACATTTTGATTCAGTTAGCATGGTATAAATTTGAATGTAGAATATCAGGGCCTTAAAAATACATATTAACTGGAAAAACAAGAGCTGCTCTCCATTTTGTTAAATTTTAGTTGGTTTTTTTTTTGTTTGTTTGTTCTTTTTTTAGTTTTTATGACAGCTTTTTATAATGCTGTTATCTAAAGCAGGTGCCAAAATAAGATTATGGAGTATAAATGATAGAAAAGGAAATTGATGCTACCCTAACATAAAGTAGGCAAAAGCTGACAAGGAATGGAAACAAGTCTACAGTAGGTGCCTTTGTTGTTGTTTGTTTGTTTTTGAGATAGAGTTTCTTTGTGTAGACCAGGCTGGTCTCAAACTCCTGCCTCTGCTTCCTGAGTGGTGGGTGATGGTATTAAAGGTATGTGACACTACCGCCTGGCTAATAGGTGTCTTTTATAGATAGTAATTTAATTAATTAATTAATTTATTTATTTTGGAGCTGAGGACTGAACTCACTTTAATTTTATTTATAGTGACTTATTTAGTTAAAATTTTTATGTACAAAAGTTTACCCGAGTGTGTTCCTGTGCATCAGGTGTGTGCAGTGGCTGAGGAGGCCAGAAGAGGGCCTCAGATTCTCTGGAACTGGAGTCACCAGCACATGTGTGCTGGGAATGGAACCTGGATCCTCCAGAAGAGCAACCAGTGTTTAACTGCTGAGCTCTCTCTCCAGCCCCTTTTGTTCAGCCTTTTAATTTTTTTTAAAGTTTTGATGGTGCTAAAATTTAAACCTTGCTTGTGAGGTAAATAGCATTCCACTGCTTAGTCAAATACTTTGTCTCTCTTTGAAAGACGTTGCACTGTTACCTGCCCTGCCCTGGGCTCTGTAGACCAGGCTGGCCTCAAACTCACAGAGACCCACCTGCCTCTGCCTCCCGAGTGCTGGGTTTAAAGGACTGTGCCACCACCACCTGGTATCTACATGGTCTTTGCATACGTGTATCAATATTGCATATTAATATGCACACTCCTACTGATGGTTTTTGTTTTTTTAGATAGATTCGCACTGGGTAGTGTGAGCTACCTGGAACTTACTCTGTATACCAGCCTGGCCTCAACTTAGATCCACTTGCCTGTTTCCCGCCAGCCTCCCAACGTTGGGAATAAAGTTATTTTAAGCTGGGTGTGGTGGTACCTTTCACCCTAGCATTCAAGAGGCAGAGACGCATAAACCTCTGTATGGTTGAGATCTACATAGTAAGTTCTAGTTCCACCAGTTACACTGTAAGGCCTTGTCTCACAAAATAAAACAAATCCAAAACAAAGGTGTGTGCACTTACACCTCACTTCTTACCAAATGCTCGTCTTCTGTGTGTTTGTTTCCAGGCTTTATCACCTTAGTGGCAGAGTGTTATCAACAGCACTGAGCACAGAGCCTGACGTACTGGTTCTGCACGGAGCCTTCACATCCGACACGAGGCAATGGATTGGCTAGGCAGTATTGTGTCTATCAACTGTGGAGATAGCCTGGGCGTCTACCAGGGAAGAGTATCAGCAGTGGATCAGGTCAGCCAGACCATTTCTCTTACTCGGCCCTTCCATAATGGGGTGAAGTGTCTTGTACCAGAAGTCACCTTCCGGTAAGTGTCCTGACCGACGTCCTCCAAAATCCAGCCTGGTGGGTTAGGTGCTGGAGTCGAGGTGATTGACAGTATCTTCTTGCCTGGGCTGTTGGAGTTGAGTCTTGTCAGAAAGGAGAGTTCAGTCTTACAGGCCTTAGAGTTCTGTTGTTCCTCTCAGTGGAGACTGGTGTAATACAGTCATCATCCTGTACTATCTCTTGCCAGGCTTGCACAGGACTCAACTGCCAAATTCAGAAGTGCCCCTTTCTCTTTTTTTGTGGGGGGTGGGGAGTTTCAAAAATTGGGGCTTTTACGGGTTTTTTTTTTTTGTTTTTTTGTTTTTTTTTTTCTTTTCTTTTTCTTTTTTTTCGGAGCTGGGGACCGAACCCAGGGCCTTGCTCTTCCTAGGCAAGCACTCTACCACTGAGCTAAATACCCAACCCCACGTTTTTTTACTTAAACACCAAGGCAAGATTGCAGTATGCAGTCCAGGCCAGCCTGGAACTCCCAGAATTCTGCTCGCCTCTGCTTCTCTAGCTATTTTAGATATGTTAAAGCAATCGTAATATATAGGCATAGAAAGTAGATATACAATAAAACATCTATTGTTATTGGACCATATAGAATCTTTTATATAATCTTTGGTATATATAGAACTTTACCACTTATAAAAGGTGGATGTGCTTACTTATTTTTACATAAAGAATGCAAGATTGAGTTGGCAGAGGTAGCGCATGCCTTTAATCCCAGTACTTGGGAGGCAGAGGCAGGCAGGTATCTATGAGTTCAAGGCTAGCTCAGTCTACAGAGAGAATTCCAGGACAGCCTGGACTAGACAGAGAAACCTATCTCAAAACAACAGCAAAAAAGAATTCAATTCTAGCATGGCTGAATATTTGATACTGTAGTACACAGAGTATCCTCTTAATACTTTGATTTCATAGTTGTCAGAGGAATGTGGATTCATACATGTAGCTGAGCTCTAGATACTTTGTCTCCCGTCTGTCCCAGGTGGGTGGTCTAAAAGATACCTCAGATTGAAGACCTGCAGCTGAACACGTTTATTTACAGGTTTCTTCCTCGGGAGGCCTGGTCATATTATTGACACCTTTCACCAAAGTTAGACGTTTAAGACTTGGACTGGTGACATGGCTCAGCAAGAGAAAGTGCTTGCTCACAAGCCTAGCAGCCCGAGTGCAGTCCCCAGAACCAGCTCCAGCACATTTCCTCTGACTTCCATGTGCACACTGTGACACTCTGTCCCCTCCATCTATACCCTTCCCCCATGCAATGAATGAATGTAAAGAATCTTAAAAAATTAAAATTTCTTAATGTGAGAGACTGCATTAAGTAACTATGTAACACATGTGTGTCTGGTGCCTAGGTAGTCTAGAAGAGGGAGTGGGATTGCATGGAACAGGAATTACAGACAGCTATGTGTCCTCTAGAAGAGCAGCCAGCCTTCTTAACCTTTGAACCATCTCTTCAACCCAAGGGAAACATTTTTTTTTCCTTTTCTTTTTTTTTTTTCGGAGCTGGGGACCGAACCCAGGGCCTTGCGGTTGCTAGGCAAGTGCTCTACCACTGAGCTAAATCCCCAACCCAAGGGAAACATTTTTTAAAACAGGGTCTCAAAAGTATAACCTTGCCTGACCTGAAACACACTCTGTAGACCAGGCTGGCCTTGGACTCACAGAGATCCGTTAGCTTGTGCCACCATGTCCAGGGTCCAAGAAAACAAAACCTTAAAAAGGAAATTTAAGAATCATAATGAACGGGGTTGGGGATTTAGCTCAGTGGTAGAGCGCTTGCCTAGCAAGCACAAGGCCCTGGGTTCGATCCCCAGCTCCGAAAAAAAGAAAAGAAAAGAAAAAAAAAGAATCATAATAAACTTTTTCCCAAATATGATGATCTAGAGAGTACTCTTAGAGTTTCAAAGAAAATCCCCATCAGGAGCTGTCCAGCACAGAAAAGCCAAAAACAGGTGGAAGAGCGACTGTATCATCCTGGCTGCCTTGTAACTCTATGTAAACCATGCTGCCTTCAAATGGTGGTGATTGGAGGTGTCGATCCTGCCTTTGCCTCCCAAATGTAGGGTTCTGGGCAAGAGCTGCAATGCCCTGTTGGTTCCTTCCTCTTTCCTGTTGCCATGGAAAAGTCTATTGTGCTTATGATTATCACCTTACCTTCCCGATAGCCTTCCACAAGCATTTCTCCTTATGTACTACCGTAGAGAACATTTGCAGTTCTTCCTGTGGACAGTGCCAGATTTTCTTAGTCTCTGACTCTCTGGGTGAGATGTCTTTCACCCTAGCGTCCTCTGCATGTGTCTTTTCCAGTGCGCAGACTGAGTCCCTTAAAGGAAGTACTGTGTCTCTGTGTAGCTTGCTCATAACCAGGGCTCACCACATAGTAAGGGCATTGTATGTTGAAAAGCAAGTGGGTGAAAGAATTTAAGAAAGCTACTAGCGTTCTGGAAATCTAAGGAGGCTATAGAGCTGTTCTTAACAACTGGGTCTCTAAAGTAGTGTATGAGTTGCAAGTTGGTGGCTGGGCATGGTCTGTAGATGTCCTGCTACCTTTCTTAATTTCACTTCTGTTAACCCTGAGTTACTGCAGTTTTGCAGAGTGCAGTTTCTTCCTTAACCCCAGTTTCATCTCTACCACTTTCCTATTGCTACTATAATTTTGAGACTTGGACTTTTGTGTGTTTCAGGGCAGGTGATATTACAGAATTAAAAATCTTGGAGATACCAGGTCCTGGAGACAACCAGCAGTTTGGAGACCTTCATCAGACAGAATTAGGCCCTTCTGGTGTTGGGTACCAAATGAGTATCAATCAGAATGGAACAGGCAAGGTGGTCAAGAAGCCAGCCTCTTCCAGTAGTGCCCCTCAGAGCATCCCTAAGAGGACAGATATGAAGAGCCAGGACGTTGCCATTTCTCCTCAGCAGCAGCAGTGCTCAAAGAGTTATGTGGACAGGCACATGGAGTCTTTGAGTCAGTCCAAGAGCTTCCGTCGTCGGCACAACTCCTGTAAGTACAGTCAAGGTGCTGTCTTTTGTAACCTGGTGTTTCAGGCTGTAAACACTTACCTACTGTTGCTCCTTCCATGAGTCCGTGATTCCTCATACAAAGGGTTTCATGGAGATACAGTGTGTTTCTGCCATTCTAGGGCCAGTCCCTCAAGATACCAAGGAAAAGGAAATGACTTATTAGAGGTTCACCCAAGCTTCTTGCCCACTTTGTCACTTTTCTCCCTTCAGGAAAGGTCTTGGATCTGCACCATATTCATGTTTTAAATCTCATAACTGTTGGGGTTGTGATACCTGATTGACTCTACTTGGGGTATTCCAGCTAATTTCTTGAGTAGACTTTTACTTAGAGAGGAGGGGCTAGTGTAGGCATTGCTGTTACCTTTCATTTCTAACAAGCTGATTGGTTTGTTTGTTTGTTTGCTTTGTTTGTTGAGGTACTGTGGACTGAACCCAGAGCTTTGCATATCTGGCAAGCATTCGGCCACCAAACTCTTAACCCTAGCCTTAATTGAGTATTTTACTTTTTTTTTTTTATGTCCCCACTAAAGGCGATTAAGGAAAGCACTTACTGGTATATATTACTCTCTGGTCTTGCTTGCTAGTAACAGATATAGAACCATAGATGGGTCACTAAAACCTGTAATGTTTTTAAACGTGTACTAGAGTAATGTAATTTTGAGATATAACAGATTTGTTCACATCTGTTATGTTCCTTAAATACATATGAATGGTCTTTTTAAAATTACTTCTAGGAAGGCTGGATAATCAGCCTGTTGGTTAAGAGCACTTGTTTTTGTAGAAGACCCCATTTTAATTCCCAGCATGCAAATGGGAAGTTTACAACTCTGTAACTCTAATCCCAGGAGAATCTGATACTGTGTCCTGATTTCCAAAGGCACTAAGCAAACATGTGCTACATATATGTATATGTAGGCAAAACACTCATACATATAAAGTAATAAAATAGGACAATTTTAAAAATTACTTCTAGGACTGGAGAGAAAGCTCAGTAGTTAAGAGCAGTTTGGCTGTTTTTACAGAGGACCTAAATTCAATTCTCAGCACATAACTGCCTGTAACTCGAGCTCCGAAGGTTCTCTTCTGTCTTTTGGATACCTGTATATATTTATAGACACACAGACACATACATATAAATAAAAATAAATATTTAAAAATGGGTTTGGAGGGGTTGAGGATTTAGTTCAGTGGTAGAGTGCTTGCCTAGGAAGCGCAAGGCCCTGGGTTCGGTCCCCAGCTCCGAAAAAAAGAACCAAAAAAAAAAAAAAAATGGGTCTGGAGAGGTGGCTCAGCAGTTAAGAGCACTGACTGCTTTTTTTGAGGTCTGAGTTCAGTTCCCAGCAACCACATGGTGGCTCAAAACCATCTGTAAAGGGATCTGATGCTCCCTTCTAGTGTCTGAAAAGAGCAACAGTGTACTCATATACATAAAATAAATAAATAATTCTTTTTAAAAAAAGTTTAAAAGAAAAGTACTTCTAAATAGTAAACTATCTTAGGGTTACTGTTGTTACAATGTAACACCATGACCAAAGCAACTGAGAGGAAAGGGTTTATTCAGTGTACACATCTACATGATAGCTCATAATTAAGGAAGTCAGGACAGGAACTTAAACAGGGAGGCAGGAGCGGATGCAGGAGCCACAGAGGAATGCTGCTAACTGGCTTGCTCCTCATGGCTTGCTCAGCCTGTCCTCCCATACAGCCCTGGACCACCAGCCCAGGGGATGACACGACCCACAATGGGCTGATTCCCATTCCCACCCCCCCAATCAATTATTAACTTAAGAAAATGGGCTATAGGCTTGTCCACAGCCAGATCCCATGGAGGCATTTCCCCAATTGAGGTTCCCTTCTCTCAGGTGACTCCAGCCTGTGTCAGGTTTACTATCCAGCACAATATTCTTACTTTTCTTACATTTTATACCTAGAAGTAGTAGCAAATATATTAGGAATTTTAAGTGTGTTTTCGTTGATACATGTAAAACTCAAACTAGAGTCATACTAAAATAAAGCCAAGGCATTTCCTACTAAAAGGCAGAATTTAGAATGAGCTGTTTTCTAGAGCCCACATAGGAGTGGGAGAGTTGATTACAAAAGGTTCCAGATGCCACTTACTGTCCTTTTGGCTCCTTGTTATTGTCCCAGTGGCCGTCATAAGATTTTGGTGTGCTCTTCAGTTCCAACTTGTGATGTGACATTTGTGTCAAGCCTGACATTTAA
This sequence comes from Rattus norvegicus, assembly GCF_021556685.1. NCBI lineage: Eukaryota > Metazoa > Chordata > Mammalia > Rodentia > Muridae > Rattus > Rattus norvegicus. The sequence continues at coordinate 65,853,712 of NC_141541.1, forward strand.
GTTTTAGAAATTCCAACTTTGGGCTGAAGCAATGGCTCAGCAGGTTAGAGCACTGGCTGGTCTCCTGAGGACCTGGCTTCAATTCCCAGTACCCACAAGGTAACTCACACCAGTCTCCAGGATCTGACACCCTCACACAGACAGACACACAACAGTCTCCAGGATCTGATACCCTCACATAGACAGACACACATGCAAACGAACACCAGGGCACATAAAGTAAAAATAAATAACTAAAAATAAAGCAAGCAAAGAGAAGAAAAAGAAATGCCTACTTTAAGTGAAAAAAACAATAAAAAGGGTATTTCTAGGGCTGGAGAGATGGCCCAGCGGTTAAGAGCACTGACCGCTCTTCCAAAGGTCCTGAGTTCAATTCCCAACAACCACGTGGTGGCTCACAACCATTTATAAATGAGATCTGGTGCCCTCTTCTGGTGTGTCTGAAGACAGCTATAGTGTACCCACATATATTAAATACATAAACAACCGCCACCCCCATTTAAAAAGGGGGGGGGTGTTTCTAGACATTTTAAATTCCTGTAAAGCAACTGTATTACTGAGTGACGGCCTAAAACAGAAGACTGACATGCATGCAGTAGTACTTGCGTGTCCTAAGAAACACTTTAATGCTTGGGTAGAGAATGACTCAGTCCACTTAGACTTTAGTCTTTTTTTGAATGAGGTGCATATTTTATTCAGGTGCCCTTGTTTTACCCTAATGTCTTAGATCTTTTTTTTTTTTTTTTGGTTCTTTTTTTTTCAGAGCTGGGGACCGAACCCAGGGCCTTGCGCTTCCTAGGCAAACGCTCTACCACTGAGCTAAATCCCCAACCCCAATGTCTTAGATCTTATTCAGCATGTTTCGTTTAGAAATTACTAATCTTTAACTGACTGTATTTGTCTGTCTATTTATTTTGGGATGTGTGTTTGTGTGTGCATGCATGCATACAGGTATCCCAGGAAGTCAGAGAAGGACATTGGGTCCTTTACAGCTGGAATTTTAGTAGGTTGTGATCCGCAAGTGTCCTCTGGAAGAGCAGTTTACACTCTTAACCACTAGCCAGCACTTGCGCCGTAGGCTTTCCTATTTTTGTTGATAGATACTTTTGATGTATACTGGTCAGGTATTTTGTAGAAAGTTCCTCAGTTGATATTTTTCTTGTGATTGGACTAGTATATTTTGGGTAGGAAAACACAAAGGGTAAAATACCATTTTATTATAATGTATCAAGGGTCTGTGCAGTGACTGTAATTTATGACTTGTGTGTGTGTGTGTTGTGTGCCATGTGCATTTGTATGTGCAGATCTGTCCATGTGTGTGCACTTGTAGAGGCCAGAGGTTGACACTGGGTATTTTCTTTTGTCACACTCTCCACCTTACCTTGTTTTTTGAGACAGTTTCTTACTCAAGCTGGAGCTCACCAGTTGACCAGACTAGCTGGTTAATGAGCTCCTATGGTCTTCCTGTACCTACTCCCTAATGCTGGTATTTCAAGTGTGTGTAGGCATGTGTGTGCTCGTGCACACACACACACACCTCTCTGTTGTCTGTCTGTCTGTCTGTCTGTCTGTCTGTCTCTTTGTGTGTGGGGATATATGGTAGGGATCTGAATTACTAAAGTCCTGATGATTGCATAGCACTACAGGGAACCATCTCTCCAGCCCTGCTTTCTTATTATGTGTTGGTGTTGGAGATTAAACTCGGGACATTGAAGGTTAGGAAGGTGGTGTGCCGTGAGCCATGTCCCTAGCTACTGTGTGCCACTGGTACCATATTATTTCAGCCTTGACTATAGGAACACTTTTTTATTGAGTCCCCATGTCCCTGTGACATACTCCTGACACAGGAAATAGTTTTTTATTCTCTAATACTTCCTTTATGACACTTAAGATAACTTGAGGCTTATCTTGTCTTAGCCTGAAATGAATCAGGTTCCTTGTCTTCTTTTTTCTGGTATTAAAACCCAGTAGGTTTACCCATTGCTAATTACTGTCATCCTTATAACTGACAGCAAAGAAACGGGTGTCTGTCTTTATAGACATGTATAAATACTTATGTCTGGAACCATGTTTACCATGCTAAATGTGAGTCCATACTGATCTCCAACATTATTTCAGTATCTCATTACATCTATTAGTTTTGTGAACTTGACAAAAACTGTAGTCACTCCGTAAGAAGGAAACTCACTTAAGGAATTGCCTCCCTCCATTTAGACATTTTTGTTGGACATTTTCTTGATGAATGATTGATTAATGTAGGCGCACCCAGCCCACTGTGGGTGATGACATTCCTTTGCTGACTGTCCTGGGTTGTATTTCAAAGCAAGCTGAGAAAGCCAGTAAGTAGCATTCCTCCATGGCCCCTGCTTCATTGAGTTGCTGCCTACAGACCCGCTCTGCTTGGGTTCCTTCCTTGGCTTCCCTCAGTGATGAACTGTGTGATTGGGAAGCGTAAGCCACATAATCCTTTCCTCTGCATGTTATTTTTGGTCATGTTGTTTTTCAGAGCAACAGGAAACAAACTAATACATTCATGGATTAGTTTTCTAAAGATTTACTTATTTTTATGTGTTTGCTTGCATGAATTTTTGTGTACTGCATGCTACAGAGGTTCAAAAAGGGTATCAGGTCCTTTGGAAGTAGAGTTATAGGCAGCTGTGAGCCTCACGTGGGTGCTGGCTTTTTACAGCTGAGAGCCATCTCTCCAAATGATGCATTATGAGCGGCTTTTACCTTCTTTCACTTATTATAATCTCGCATGCCGACAGTGAGGAGCTTGATTCCTACCATTTGTCACCTCTCTCTTACTTGGTTCCAATGTATGTGCAGTGATAGAGAATGAAGATCGCTAATCTGAAGATCAGAAATTTAAACTTGACACTTGAACGGTGACATGATGCCACAGTTGGAAAATTCCATGCCTATTCACATGTCACAGGTTGCCATCAAAATCAGGTATACTGAAAATATTACATAAAATCACCTTCAGGCCTGGTGGGAAAGGCAGTTATGAATTTTGTGTTCAGTTTTGGGTCTTATTCCTAGGATAGCTTATGCGTATGAAGATATTCCTAGAATCCCAAACACTTCTGGACCCAAGCATTTCAGATGGAGAATACTCAGTTTATATCAGAATTACTAACTTGTATTCCCCAGCCCTGTGGGAGGCTGTCACAAAGAACGTAAGCGAATGTGTGATTCCTCTTGCTTTTCATCCTACCAACAGATTCCATTTATTTTCTGGGTTACTCAGGTTTTTTCACCCATGTTGTTGATTTGTTTCTTATATTCATAATACAGATGGGTTGCCATTTTTCATTCCATCTTGGGATTCCTCAAATCTACTGAATAATTTGAAAATTTGCAAATATAAAGGCTTATTACTCTTTTTGCTATAACATTTTATGCGTTTTTGACAAGTACATGGTTGTATCTTTGTCATTGGATTTTCATAGAGCGTGCTTTCAGTGTCCTAACTAGTCTTCTGTGCTTCAGCTGTTCAGTGCCCCTCCCTTTTCTCCTCTTTCTCCTGGTGGTCCTTGAGCTTTCACTTTCCAGAATGTCAGTTATAGCACACCATATGTTAACTATCTGAGTGGTGTCTTAGGGCTTCAGTTGATGCGATGAAACACCATGACCAAAAAGTAAACTAGAGAGAAAGGGGCTTACACTTCCATATTGCTATTCATTATTGAAGGGAGTCAGGACAGGAACTCACACAGGGCAGGATCCTGCAGGCGGGAGCTGAGGCAGAGGCTGTGGAAGGATCAAGCACTGGTCCAGGTGAGGGAAATCACTTAAGGTTTATTAAGTGGATAGGTCTCTGTGTAGTAAAACTCATATTTGTTGGGCTGGTGATGTGGCTTCGTTGCTACAGTGCATGCTTACCATGAAAACCTGGATTAGATCCGCAGGGCCATGTAAACTGGACTGGTCCCTGTCTATAATCTCAGCAATTAAGAGGTAGAAGTAGGAGGATCAGGGGCATTGTATCATGGGTGCAGATATGCACAAACATACACTAATAATAAATTTAAAATTAAAAAACCTCCTTTTTAAATCCCATGTCAGCTGAAAATAATGACTCTTAAAGACTGATAAAGATACTCCTTTGAAATCACATTATAATTGTGGATGTGGCAGTCATTCATTGGCTACATGCTGTTGAATGGTTAAGGCACTTTTGCTCATTGAACATGAAAGGCTTTTAGTTCACTTTTATATAAGCAGAGGTTGTCTTACAGGTAAGACATTTTGAGGGCTCTTAGTGCCTGTAATTCCAGCTCCAGAGGATCTAATGATTTCTGCTGGCCTCTGGGGCATTTGCCCCCACCCCAGAAGCACATATGCACAAAATTAGAAGTAAAATAAAATCATAGGCACAATGTTGTATTACTTGGTGCCAAGTTCCCCCTTCCTCTATTGAAGATAGAAATTAGTATAATTAAACCATTTAAATGGAAAGTTGTATGTTAACTTGTTGCAGTGCGACTGGGCTTTAATGAACTATTAGATTTGGTAGTGATCTGAGGTTGGAACTTAGGTTTCCATGGTTCTATTAGAAGTCCTCTTGACTTTGTTTCTCTTTGGATGTGCTTCATCTGTTTGCCAGACTGGAAAGAACAGGGCTGTAATCCGGTAAATGATCAGGATGTTTTCAATGTTGACAGGCTTTCTGTCATAGATTCTAAGTTTGGAACCAAAATATCTCAGTTTGTCTATCGGGCACCCTTTAGAACCTTAGGTGTAGGACAAAGTTCTCTTTTATACTGTATACATGGCAGAAGCCAGTTAGTAAGTGACACTAGGGTTACACAACTGTGGGCTTGTTACAGAGTGTTCTGGCCAAAGGGCCTGTGTATCAAAGGCTGGCAGAAAAATGGCACAGGAAGGCCAGTGTCCAGCCTTAATGCTTGGTCCTTGTTTGAAAGGTATGCAAGCCTGGGAAGGACTGTTTATCTTTTCCAAGGGAAGTTCCTTGTTCTCCCAGTGGCCAGAGGCCAGCCTGCTTAATGCATTGCCAGACCAGGGGTAAGTGAGCCAAGTACTGAGCAAGCTTAGTCTCCAGGGACTTGCGAGTGTTTGTGGGAAGGAACTGGGAGACTGACAACCCACTATCTTACCTGCTTTTCATTAAAAACAAGTCTTATTTCCTGATCATCTTTTTTCTGACTTGGGATTTATCAGTGTTCAGTGCACTTAATCTTCAGGACCAGCATAATTTTCTGTCGTGAACCCTGCTGCCTTTGTAGTGGGGCATTGTGTCAGCACGCTGAGAAGCTCTGTTGTACAGCCACCTCGGGCTGTTTGCTTTGGCTTTGTCCTGGGCATCTCAGTAGTACTTCATCGTCCAGTGTGATAGCAACTGAGTACACCGTATTAGCTTCATTGTTGTTGACTGATCTACTTTATTAGGTTTCTTATATTCTGACTTCTACATTTCTATGATAGTCATACAGCTATTGATTGGCTCAACAATCTGTAATTATTACCTGTTGATGCAGCAGTCTTTGTGTGTTGCTGCCTTCCATAATGTCACACAACAACCAAACACTGTAACAGCACTATTCTTAGAATATGTCCTCATCAGTAAATGACTCAGGCATTGTAATTTAAATACTGATACAGCCGAGTATGAGGCCACACATACACTAGCTTTTCCAGGAGCATTGTTGCTGGGCTACATGGCCCAGCTTTTCCAAGGCAAGACCTTGTCTTTAAAAAAAAAAAAAAAAAAAAAATCCAGACTTACTAAGTAGAGAATCCTGGGTTTTTCTCCAGATACCTCAGAAATGATAGTGATTTGTGGCATGAAACCTCATAGGAATGCCAGTGTACATTAGCATAGTAAATTCATGAAGTGTCATTTCCTACAGTTTTTCCCTAAAAGCGAATAATAAAATGTTTTGTGATATCTTCTCCATCCCAGTGGATTGTCCTGTGTGGACCTGGGGATGAGCACATCCACCTGAGAGGTGATTGGGTTACGTGCCCATTTCCTAGTAGGGAGTTGATTTAATATTGGATCATTGATTATTTGAGAGTTGGACTCTTTGTCCTGTGCTTTCTGCCCTTTGACTACAAATATTACTGATGGCATATTATTTTCAACTCCTTATTTTCATGCCTGTTCTCCCATTCTTGATCAAGCTTCATTTTCTCTCCTAGAGTTCTGTGGCACTTTATAAATTTCTGGGCTGGGGAGCATCTCAGTGGGTTAAAGCACTTGCTATGGAAGCATGGGACCTGACTTCAAATCTCCAGCACCCAAGTGAAATCTGAGCATGGCTGCCTGTGCCTTTAACCCGTGCAGGCCAGAGACAGGCGCATCCCTGGGGCTACCAGCCTAGCTCCAGGCTCAGTGAGAGACCCTGTCTCGGGGAATAGGCTGGAGAGTGATGGAGCAGGACACATGACATCCTCCTCTGTGTGTGTGTGTGTGTGTGTGTGTGTGTGTGTGTGTGTATGTGCGTGTATGTGCGTGTGTGTGTGCGTGCGCGTGCGTGCGCATGTGTGTGTATGTGTGTGTGTGCCTGTGTGTGTGTATGTGTATGCGCACATGTGCACACACACAACTGAAAACCTTTTAAGATTTGAGTCTACATGACATCTTCACTGTTTGTATACTTTATTCTCTGTAGTCAGTATTGATTGTGCACAGTCTGTTCCCAGCACTGGGTTATGCCAGGCAGCATGCCCTCAGGGATAAGTCTGACAAACTGTTGAAAGTGCAATTTAGTGTACTCTCTGAATTTTTCTCCTTTTGTAGAGGTTTAGAATCTGAACTGTTAATGGTATCTTGGCTACTCCTTCCCCTTCATTATTTTCATTGTGTTTTGTTTTTTTCTTCAGAGACCAAAGTCAGATTACTACCAAAACCAGCAAAAGTTTTTCCATACCTAGGCATTAGGAAAATATGAGTTATAATTCCATAATATTTACACCTCAGGATAATGTCATTTGCTAGTGTGGATTAATTTGTCAGCTGTTTATTAACTGCCTAGAAGCTGTGCTGTGAGCATTTGCCTGATGGAGACAGAAGACTATATGTCACTCTTGGTTTGTTTTCTTTTTTAAAAACAAGATCTCGTGTGGCCTAGTCCAGTAGGTGACCTTGAGTCCTGCCTCCCCTTCTCAGTGTGGGGATAACAGGTGTGTCCACCATTTGTGGTGCCAGGGATTGAAGCCAAGGGTTAGCGCATGCAGGGCAAGCACTCTGCCATCTGGACTTCAACCCCATCCCCAAATTCTATAACTCTGTATGTTCATTGTGTGTGAGTGTGTGTGTGTGTGTGTGTGTGTGTGTGTGTGTGTGTGTGTGTGTGTCTGTGTCTGTGTCTGTGTCTGTGTCTGTGTGATTATATGCGTGTGTGCATGCCAGTACACATCCACATGTGCTCAAGCTGCCAGCAGTTAACACTGGGTGCCCGTTTTCATCCCTTTCCTTGGTCTCTGAGGTAGGATCTCTCTCACTGAACCTGGGACTTATGGATTTGCCTGCACTGGTTGGCTCAGCCATAGCTCTCAGGGTCCCTCAGTTACAGATGTGTCCACCTTGCATCCAGCATTTATATCTGTACTAGGGATGCAAGCTCAAGCTGTCATGTTTGCTTGGCACATACTTTAATGATTGCTGTTTCCTGAGCCCTTAGATTATATAACATTGATGGCAAAGCTAGATGAAAAGCTCTTGGCCCGTGGAAGGATTGTGAAAAGGGAACATTGCAGTTGAGCTGAAATGATGTGTAGATGTAATTTGTAAAGATAATTCTTGGTTCTCTGTGAATGGTTGGTTTAGAGAAATGTATAGGGCTCCCTCCCAGAGAAGTATTGATTGACACATAGCAGCCAAGTAGAGTCTAAGAGACAGGGTGGTTGCGTACTGCAGTGTTGATGTTTGCTCTTCTCGACTTGTCTTTGATAGTTCAGAAAATGCTTATATAGAGATAAAGTTCTGAGAAAACAAGAATTGAAAGACCTTTCAGACTATCTGGATCTGTTGTCTGGTTCTTGCCTGCTATGGTCTCACCTGAGGATAAATTTGGTCAGAAAGAACCTTGGTGGTTATGCAGAGAATAAGAGTCAAACAGCGTCTTCCTGTGGACTTCCCTCTTGTACCTGGTGGCAGCAGCTGTCCTGGCCTGAGGACATGTTGCTGCCCTTGCCACTCTAGCTCTTACTTGATAAGCTTTTGTTGCCTTGTATGTTGGGAGTTCAGGGCCAGCCTAGGGGATTTATTGATAACCTCAATTTTCAAAATTTCTATCATCTCTTCCCTTATGAAAGGCAGCACTGGTTAAGGTTTTCAGGACTACTGCCTTTTTCATGGTCAGTTATTTGGGTGGTTTCTCACATTGATGAATCCATGTGAGATTTGTGTGCTTGTCTTTTTTGCTACTAATGTGATGTAGAAACACCCTGCCTTTCCCTTTGACTATACTCTGTCAGATGACTAATGTCTTGCACTGACACTGCACATTGGCGCACAGATTTTGTTCTTTATTCTCCCTTCCTCCAGGGTCATCTAGTAGCAGGCACCCAAACCAAGCAACCCCAAAGAAAAGTGGTTTAAAAAATGGCCAAATGAAGAATAAAGATGATGAGTGCTTTGGAGACGACATTGAGGAGATCCCAGATACCGATTTTGACTTTGAGGGGAACCTAGCCCTTTTTGACAAGGCAGCTGTGTTTGAGGAGATCGACACTTACGAGAGGAGAAGTGGTTCCCGTTCTCGGGGTGTCCCAAATGAACGGCCCGCTAGGTACCGTCATGATGAAAACATCCTGGAATCGGAGCCAATCGTGTACCGTAGGATCACAGTTCCACACAGTGTGAGCAAGGAGTTCTGCACAGGTGAGTCACGCTGAGCCCTGCCTTGGGCTGCTCTTACTTCTGAGTTTGTTCTTTGGAAGTCAGCATCTTGCATCAGAAATTGGTGACCTAGCTATTGACACAGTGCTATTGTTTGTTGGGGACTGTGGCTAACTTAGCACTGATCTGTGGTGGCGGAGTAATTTCAATACTTGTCCCTTTGTATCCTACATCTGGCAGATGTAATGTTCATCTGACCTTTTCTTTGGTCTGGTCTCCCTGTTAACTATCTATATATTTTACCAGAAATGTAGCTCTGTTTGCTAGTTTTTGGCTGATGCAAGAAAGAATTGAAGATGGGTAAAATCCATGTATTAAATTGGTGTATTAAGAGGTTACATTTGTTTGCCCTACTGCCCTTATCTGCCTTGATCACTGAGAGCTTGGCTAGTTAAGGTTCTCACCTAACAGAGTAGTCCCTTTGTAGTGATAAAAGCCACTGTATTATAGTGTAGTTCTCTTGCCTTAGCGATTTTCTTTGATTGATTTACTTTTCAATTTTATGTGTGTGCAGTGCCCTTGGAGCCCAGAAGAGGGCACTGGATTCCCCTGGACTGGAGTTACAGTCAGTTTTGAACAACCTTGTAGGTGCTGGGAATACAGCCCCCATCTTCTTTTTTTTTTTTTTTTTTTTCGGAGCTGGGGACTGAACCCAGGGCCTTGCGCTTCCTAGGCAAGCGCTCTACCACTGAGCTAAATCCCCAACCCTAGCCCCCATCTTCTAGAAGAGCAGCCCCTAGTTAGTTTTAAGGGTTTATTTTAGAAAACAAACTTTTACTCTGTAGCCCTGGCTGGCCTGAACACCCCAGAGAGCCATCTACCGCTACCTCCCAAGCACAGGAACTGGAGGAGTCTGCATCACATCCAGCTGTTCAGTTTTCTATTTTAGTTTCATTTTTAAAAGATATTCTTATTTTATGTTATGGATGTTTTATCTATACATCTATCTGCACACCAGAAGAGGTCATCTGATCGCCCAAGACCTCAGTTGTAGACGGTTGTGAGTTACCATGTCGGTGCTGGGAATTGAACTCAGGACATCTGAAAGAGCGACTAGTGTTCTTCACCTTGAAGCCACCTCTCCAGTTTCTGACTTTTTTTTAAAAGCATTTAATCGGGAGCTTGCTTACAGAGGCCTAGTCCATTATCCTCCTGGCAGATTGGTGTGATGCTGGAGAAGTAGGTGAGAGCTACATCCTGATCCACAAGCAGGAGAGTGGGGAGTTGGGGAGGGAGGAAGAGAGAGAGGGAGAGGGAGAGGGAGGTAGGGGGAGGATAAACTGTGAGCCCCTGGTTCTAGTTTGGGCTTCTGAAACTCAGAGCCCATCCCCAGGAGCACACCCTCTCCACCAATGTTACAGCTGCTGAGCCTTTTAATTCTTTCAAATAGTGCTACTCACTGGAGACTAGACATTCAAATATAGGAGTCTGTGGGGGCCATTCTCACTCAAATTACCCCAAGCTTGTCTTCAAATCTGTGGCCTAGAAGCACAAATGAAAAGCAGCTGTAGGAGACTGCCTCATCAGTATCCTTCCTTCTCCAAACCATATATGAACCAGATTTGTTAGAATACAGCATACAAATTATTCCCAGTGAACCTAGGAGCCCAGACATTTTAATCGTGAGTGCTCACAGAAAGAAATGTGTAGACACCCAAATTGATTAGATGACAGCTTGTGCACCCTATGAAGGATATGCAAACTGCCAGGCTAAGACTGCAGTTGTTCCAGTTCTCCACTGGTAGACCCTGGTAGGCATGCCTCTTTACAGGAGTGGGGTGGGGGTGGGGTGGGGGGGTGGAGGTGGAGGTCGAGGGACCTCCTTAGGTCTCAGTGACTGCTGAGCGCCTTGCGGTTTCAAAGCTACTTGTCTAAGGACAGGTAGCCTTGCTCAAACTTCAGGCTACCTACCCCCCTCCCTTCCTCCTCCTCTTCTTCCTCTTCTTCCTCCTCCTCCTCCTCCTCCTCCTCTCTCTCTCTCTCTCTCTATCTATCTATCTATCTATCTCTCTATCTCTGTATCTTTCTTTCGTTGTTGTTGTGGTGGTGTTTGTTTGTTTGTTTGTTTTTGAGGCAGGGTTTCTCTGTGTAGCCCTGGCCATCCTAGAACTCATTATTTAGATCAAGCAGGTTTCAAACTTACAGAGATCCACTCACTCTGCTTCCCAAATGCTGGGATTAAAGGTATACACTTCCACCTCCTGGCCTAATTTTCAGGCTTTTCAAAATTAGTCACCTACTAGGCATGCTCCCTGACCTATTAACTGCTGTTGTTGCTGTGTCTTTCTGTGCTGCCATCCCTGTGGCGCTGCAGAGTGGGGTTGGAGTATGAGATATGTGGTTTCCTGGAGTTATTTAGACCAAAGGAATGCCCGAGCTTGGGAAGATTATGGTCTTACCTTATAGGTAAGTGAGAGTCTACAATGAGGATGAGGAGAACATTTCAGATCCTTAAGAACCCAAGAAGAGGGGGGGGGAAAAAAAGAACCCTAGAAGACATTTCTTGAAGAGCCCAAACAAGTACTCATTTTTCCCATCAGACACTGCACCTCTACAGCTTTGCATTCATACATCTTTTATTTTAATGACAGGAATAGAAAATCAGTTCTCATGAAATTATTTTCCAAGAAACTATATGCCACATGTGCTGGTTCTTGACCAAGAACTCAGGGATAGCAGCTTGTGCTGTGCACTGCTAAGTGGCATTCTCCTAGTGCATGACCATTAGGCCACAGGAAGCCCAGCAGCCTCTTGCCACCCGGTTTTTCCTGTTTTTCCTAATAACAGTCAGTAGAAATTAATTCCCTCTGTCATGCTAGAAATAGAGCAACAGTTGTCTCACTGAGCAGCTTTCTTCTCCAGCTTTTTTTTTTCTTTTCTTTTCTTTTTTTTCGGAGCTGGGGACCCAACCCAGGGCCTTGCACTTACTAGGCAAACGCTCTACCACTGAGCTAAATCCCCAACCCCTGTTCTCTAGCTTTAAAGCACAGTCTTCAAGCAGGTTTTTACTGAGCTATATTCAAATAGCAAAGAACTGGACACTCTTCAGTTCCAAATGTTAGCATCAGAAAAAAGCCATCTGTCCGGGCTATTTGGAGAAATGATTTAGTTGATATTCCTTTGTCTCTTGTGTGTGAGGACAAGTGAGGAAGGGAATCTGTAGTGTAAGAAGTGAAATCTGATTAATGGCAAACAGATGCAGTCTCTAAAAAGTGCTGTCTCAGAAATGGCCCAGTCTGATCAGTAATTTCCAGGAGTGGCCTGGAGAACCCTCAGCCTTGTAGCATTCATGTTTTGAATACTGGATGCTTTCATTTTTGCTAATACCGAGGGTAGTGGAAGAAGAGCAATATGCTGATCACCTGTTTGGTGCTGGCTTGGGTTTTAGATCTAACAGCTTGCTGTGGCTGTCCTTCATATTCATGCTAAGTAGTGTCAATAACACGGAAGCAGGTATCTGATAATTGGACATATTCCCCTTACAATAATCTCTGCCAGCAAAGGGAGAGGAAGGGGGACATGGACGGGGACACACACACACACACACACACACACACACACACACACACATACATACACAGAGTACGTGAGCGAGTGCGAGCACGTGCGTGCATGAGCGAGAACACAAGTGTGAGCATGCCTGAGTGTGCATGTGCACGAGTTTATTACAGTAGGTCAGTTAACTGGGAAAATACATCCAGGATCAACTACATTTAGGTCCTTGTTTAGCCCACGTTTCTCTGGAAAGCTCCTTTCGGTTCTTTCTCAGGGCTATTGTCTCTACTGGGACAGGTTTTAAGACAGTGTCTTGGCCTACCTGAGTAGGTCAGGGTGTCTCTGGATCCAGACTTATAAGTTGAAACTCTGTAGAAAACAAATTGTTAGTATATGTGTATGTGAATGTACTAGGTACAATGAAGAAGTCCCCAGAGAATACTGCTTAGAGGTGGTAGGGTGCCAGAGGAGAATTTTTGCAAAATATATCCTGAAATGCATACTTGGGACCAGTTGGGTCTAACAAAACACTATACTTGGGCTGAGACAATTGCTCAGTCAGCCAGATGCTTACTGTACAAGTGTGGGACTCTAATCCAAGTGTGACTGCACAAGACCCACATAAAAAACTGGGTGTGTCAGTACATGCCTGTAATCCCAGTGCAGGATACATGGAGACAGGAGGATGGATTCCTAGAGCTTTCTGACCAGCCACTGTGTCAGGGTCTATTTTAGATCTGGTTTTAAAAAGTAAGATAATGACTGGGGGTGGTGGTGGAGGAGGGTGGTGGTGGTGGTGGTGGTGGTGGTGGTGGTGGTGGTGGTGGTGGTGGTGGTGGTGGTGGATGCCTCTGGCCTTGATATTCACCCATAAAAGCACACTAACACCAGAAGAAACTTGTGCTTATTATTTGTAACCTGCTCTTAATGTAGTAGGAGCTGGGCATGTTGGTTCACACCTTTAATCCCAGCACTCAGGAGGTAGAGGCAGGCAGATCCCGTGAGTTTGAAGCCAGCCTGGTCCACAGAGCAAGTTCCAGGACAGCCAGGGAGGGGTACACAGAGAACCCTGTCTCACAAAACCAAAGAACAACAACAAAAGGATTTAGTCGAGAGAGCTGGGGTACAGCTTAGAAATCAAGAGCTTGATTTGCATGTTCAAAGCTTAGTCCTCAGCTTGGGAGTAGGAGTGGGGAGTCACGGAGATAGAAAGATACCCTGAATGCCCAGAGCACAAGAAGGGTGTGGATAGTAGGAGTGCTAGGTGTTGAAAGGCAGGCAAGCTACAGGTGAGGTTGCAAGCTTTAGTCAGGAACAGAACAGAAGCTCTTGGGCAGAATTTTCTAGGCTGAGAAGAGGGTGTTTATTGGTAACAAGGCAGGTACTAATGATTCTAGTGAGCAAAAGCTGGTTTGGTTGAGGGTAGAGTTTGTAGGGTGACTAGAAAGTAGTAAGAACAGCTTTGGACCAGAGCACAGAGGCCTTGTATATATAGCTTTGCATGTGTATGTATGTTGCATACATGCTGTAGTGCACATGTGGGGTCAGAGGACAACTTGGAGATGACAGTTCTTTTCTTCCACCATGTGAGTCCCTGGTGTGTTAGTCTTGGTACCAAGTGCCTTTACCCATTATCCTGTCTCAGCAGCCCAACTGGATTTTAGATCAGAGCATTATATGATCCCAATCTTACTGGTCTTCTGGGAAGATTTAGCACTGAATGAGAGGAACAGAGGACACTGAAGCAGGATCAGGTTGACATTCAAGATGAAACAAATCAGAATGTCGAACAATCAACTGTAAATACAAAGATGAGAAAGATATGACAGGAGAATTTGATACAGTATGATAATTGGACACAGTTAAACTGTTAAATAAGCTAGAGGCTTGAGAGGGACTGGATGAGAGTGAAGGAAGAGTGGCTATAGCAGCCTAGCTGTACTTAGGTTGCTGGACTGTAGAGAGCTATGTGTGATTTTGTGAGTTGAGTCCCCACACCTCTTTTCTTCAGTAATGCTTTGCAGTTGAGCCCAGAGAAAGAAAAAGGTAGAGGTTCCACTCTGAAGGATAGATTGCTGGGAAGGTAGTTTCAGTAATAAGGTTTTGAGTTCTAAGCCAATAGAAAGTTACTGAGCCTGTGCCCTTCTCTGTAGAGTGGGTGATCATTGTCAAATAAAGTAGACTTAAAGCAACCTGCACAATTTTGCATTCCAATTGGTTGCTCAGTAAATACTTGAGTTTAAATGCGCAAAGGCTGCCTCAGGAAGATTATGTGGGTCTCCCTGCTCTTGTGGATCATTGGCAGATACAGTCCATGAGGGCAGTGGGAGCAGAGACATGGAATAGGAGGTTCAGGAGCCCTGTGAGTATGTACAGTAAATAAAGCATACCAGAGCCTGCAGTCAGTAGGCAGATCAACTTACTTAGGGAAATTAAAATCATATAAAGTTTTGGGGGACTGAGGGAAGGGACATCCAAGATGGGCAAGGGACAAAGGCTTAGTGTACCTGGAATGCCTCATTAGGATGGGAAAGCATTTCAGATGGCCGAACAGGTTTTGTCAGGAGAAAGGAAATTGATCCCATAAACTAATTGAGGCTACATTCCTCATGTAGAGGTGAAAATGGGGTCTTAGAATTCCCTAGATAAGGTCAGAGAAGAAGAAAATGCACTAAGGAAGGGAGTCTCCCATATTGCATGGAGCCCAGAAGCTATCAGGTCATGGTGGACTTAGCAGCGTTTTCCTGCAAGATTATTTTAGAACATCGACATTTTAAAAAAATACCAAGCGCCAGACACTAGGTACTAGATAACCAGATACTTAGTCACTTCAGGATCTTTAGAGTGCTGGACAGCCAAATACGTAAATATCCAAATACAGAAATGGGTTCAGTGCTTAGCTGTGGCTGAAATGGGTGGTGACACCTGGAGCAGTAGCATAATTATCAGCAGCTTAACAGGTAATGCAGAGTGAGCATTTGCTGTATTCAAACACCATTCAAAGTATTCCAAGTACTTAGGTCATAGGCTTTTCATGGCATCTCTGAGATTGGACTGTTGAGTTCCTTGTCTTTGTCATCACTGTTTTGCTGAAGTTAGGTGATTTGGTCAAGAATGACTTGTGTGTGTTTGTGTGTATCTGTGTGTAAGAATGTACATGTGAGTATGTGCATGTGAGTGCACATGTCTTCAAAGGCCATAAGAGGGAGTTGGATCCCCTGGGGTTAGAGCTACAGATAGTTCTGAACTGCCTGACATGGGCACTGGATCTGAGGTCATCTGTCAGCTCTTACTGCCTTAACTGCTAAGCCACCTCTCCACTTTGATGGGGAGACTTTACTAACCTCCACAATTTATTTTCTGCTGTATCCCTCTTCTAAAAGGATAGGTAGGGCCATTGGGCACTAGTAGTGGAGGCATTGACTCTTGGCAGCTCTCCTGTCTGCTTTACCGAAGGATTCTTTTCTACCTCTACTCTGGCTGCGGAGATGAGGAAAGCAGCAAAACCACACTGATATGTTTGTTGTCCTGCACAGGGTCCGTCTCAAATCTGAGTTAAGCTCTCTGGTTTTAGCGCAGACTCATTTCTTCTGACCTCAAGGCCATAGTTGGTTTGTTTCTGCTGTCTTGTGTTTCTTCTCACCCTGGCAAACTGTCTTTTGAGTCTTGATGGATGTCTCATCTTCTCAAGGACAGGTTTGATTCATCACTTCTCTTTGGCCGTTGTCTTCCATAGTTGGCATTTTATTCTGCCTCTGAGCTCTGGGCAGTTTACTCTTGTTACCAAGAGTCTTTCAAGAGCCATCTAGCATTTCTAAGACTAACAACATTTATCTCAAGAATAGGTAGGTGGTTCCAGAACTTGGGAGGCTGAGGCAGGAAACCACCTTAGGTTTCAGGCTGGCTTAGGCTTCATGTGATTCCAGGCCAGCCTGAGCTACAGAGTGAAAACTTGTGTCAGACAAACTAATTATCAAGGAAATCTGTTCTACTTGAATGTATATGCTCAGGAAGAATTCTGGAAGAAATCTGGGATTTTGAAGACACTGGTGAAGATGCTTACCCTGAGGAATATGGAGGTTTTTCTTGGCAGCAGTTATGCTCCTGAGGAAACTGCTTCTCTCCTAGAATTAGGTGTCCATTTCAGTGGGCACTGTTTTATATTACATGCCCTCTTAGACCACTGGCCCCACCCACTTGGTGAATTCCTAGTTTCCCCATGAGCGTCTTCTCATTACCTCCCTCCCCATCACAGGTTAGAACAGGTGCTAGAGATCACTTTCCAAGGGACGACTTCGCAGGAGACAGCAGGAGTTGAATTCAATGCGTTTTGACTAGAACATGCGCACTGGTCACCCTGTGCTCCAGTATCAAGGTTGTCGTTCTTCATGAGCAGAGAAGTAAGGAGCCTGGTCTCTGAAGTTCGCTCTCTGCAGGCAGACTGCCTGATGGCCACTTGACTGATTTGGGGGACCTCAGGTTCTAGCAGATCCTCTGTTACCAGACTACAAAAGTTAATAAACCTGGAAGACCTGTCTTGGTTTTTATAGTTAGGCAGTGTTGTCACTGGCCTTAAGGGCTTGTTTATGGTTATTGGTTCCACTGGGAAGAAACTTTGCCACAATTTTAAGAGTCTGAATTCAGGGGCTGGGGATTTAGCTCAGTGGTAGAGCGCTTACCTAGGAAGCGCAAGGCCCTGGGTTCGGTCCCCAGCTCCGAAAAAAAGAACCAAAAAAAAAAAAAAAAAAAAAGAGTCTGAATTCAAACTATGGGCTAGAGGAACTGGAACCTACTGTATTTTGGACCAATACCCCCAGTTTGATTACTAGGCTGATCTTGAGCCGATGTGACTACATTGCTAAATATATATCTTATTGCTAGTTCAGTGCCACGATTGCTTATCCAGAGTGAAAAAAGTTTGATTTAGTCTTAAAGGTAATAATATCTTTATTTATTTATTTATTTTCCGGAGCTGAGGACCGAATCCAGGGCCTTGCGCTTGCTAGGCAAGTGCTCTACCACTGAGCTAATTCCCCAACCCCTCTTTATTACTTTTTTTATTACCTTTATTAATCCATCTTCTATCAAAGCCAGGTTGTTCTTGCTCAACCATACCCTGACTCCTCCTTGTTCACAGTTAATTCATTGGATCAGCCATTTTTCAGGTGTTCTGCCTGACACTTTGGAGTCATCCTTCTGTCTGCCCTTCTGCACAGAGTTCAGCACTCCCTTTTCTAAATATAATAGCAAGAAGTACTGCTGTCCTCTGTAGCTGCCACAGGAGAGTGTGTCCTTTACTTACAGTATTCATTCTGGCTCCAAACTTGTTTCTTCTTTATTTTTATTTATTGTTATTTCATCTGCATTGTTTTGCCTCAGTGTATCTGTGTGAGGGTGACATCATCTAGAACTGGAGTTACAGACAGTTGTGAGCTGTAATGTGAGTGCTGGGAATTGAACCCTGGTCTTCTAGAAGAACAGCCAGTGCTCTTATCCACTGAGTCGTCTTTCTAGCTCGTACAAACTTGTTTCTTCTTTCAAGTTTCCCTTGAATTTTTCATGAGCTTTTTAGTTTCTTGTGCTACCTCATAAATCCCCAGATACCCCTTGGAATCACTCTGTTGGGCCTTTTTGTTTTCACTTTTTTTTTCTGCCTTCATCTCTTTGATAAAATAGTTTGTGTTTGAAAAGCCTTCTGAAAAGCGGTACTGCCCGTTCTCCTCAGCTGAACCTGATATACGCCAGCCTTTGTGGGCGGAGAACGATGCCTTAACTGCGTGTCATTGCCCATTCTGGTCTCTGGAGTTTTGTCTGATTCCTCTCCATTTGGAGCCCCTCTTCCCTTGAGACTGCAGTCCTGTTTGCTTTTTTTTTTTTTATTCATTTATTATATATAAGTACACTGTAGCTGTCTTCAGACACACCAGAAGAGGACATCAGATCTCTTTGCAGATGGTTGTGAGCCACCATGTGGTTGCTGGGAATTGAACTCAGGACCTCTGGAAGAGCAGTCGGGGCTCTTAACCACTGAGCCATCTCTCCAGCCCCCTGCTTGCTTTTTAAGGCACAGCTGACATGCTTTGCAGTCCATGCTTGGCACCTTGTTCAGACCACACAGTTTAGGATAGTAAGCGTTCTTTTCCTGCACCTGTATTTTTTCTGTTAGGTTCTGAAACTCTGAACAGTGGGTCTGATGGTTTTCCTCACTTGACTCCTTAGCCTACTGCTGGCTTGGTTCTTTGTTACTTTGCGAACAGTTAATGTCATATTCTGAAGCACTTAGCTGTGTGGTTTTTTTTTTTTCTTTCAAACTGTGTGTGTGGTTTTCATGTGGGTAACAATGCAAACTTCATATTGAAACTATTTAAATATTCTTAAAAACCCCTAAAATAGTGTAGTGAGTAACCAACCATACATCCTTTGTTCAAGGAGTCTCAGTTACGATTTGGCACATTTAAGTATGTACACACAGCACAGAGCTTTGCGACGATTTCTGTGACGTTCCTTAGTCAGGGGCCACCATGCCTGACCTCCAGTACTTATTTTTAAATTACTACTCTTTAGACAGCGCATGGTGGTGCACACCTTTAATACGGTAGGGGTTTGGGGGCTGGTGCTTGCCACAGTGAGCATAGTGGTCAGAGGACAACCTTTGGCATCCTGTCCGTCAACCTTTATGTGGGTTCCAGGGATTGAACTCTGCTCATCAGTCTTTTACAGCAAGTGCCTCTTACTCTCTGAGCCATCATGCCACCCTAACAGTAGTGCTTTTTGTTTTTATTTGGGGACAGTTTCTCATTACAGAGGCCAGGCTGGCCTGGCACTCAGAATTCAGAGATGCACCTACCCCTGCTTCCCAAGTGCTAGGATAGAGTCATACACCAACACGCTCAGCTCAGTGGTTTATAGCTGTGTTTGAGTTCACCTTTGCCTGGATACAGTTACATGTCGGGTTCCTTTTGCTTCCTAAAGTCTAGACCAATTTCCTAAATGTTTGTTATGTTTTTTGGTTGGTTGGTTTCTTGTTTGGTCAGGTTTTTTTTTGTTTTTGTTTTTTTGAGACAGGGTCTCTCTGTGTAGCTCCAGCTGGCCTGGAACTTGCTAGGTAGCCCTAGCTGGCCTTGAATTCACAGAGATCTGCCTGTCTCTGCCTCCTGAATGCTAGGACTAAAGGCAGTCCCAGCATCCTTGGCTAATATTTGTTATCTTTTGTGATACTCATACTTGTGAATAGTCTAGGTCATTGCTTTGTAGACTGTCGTGTTAGACGAGTTCTTCAGTGATGAGTAGGGTCATGTCTTTCTCAAGACGGCACATTAGGAGTTCTCAGGTAAATCTATCCTGTAACCAAGACTCTGGGGGTCATTTGGTAAGGTATTGTCCCTCTGACCTTTTCGTTGTAGTGGTGTTTGTCTTTTGATTTAATTAATTCTTTGATAATTTCATATAGCCATACATAAATCATATTCACTCCCAGCAGTCCCCTCTCTTTTCAGTGCAGCCGCTTGCATGCTCTTTGGCCTTCTTCTCTCGTGCAGGTAACCACAACTGCAGTGAGTTTTTAAGTGCAAAAGCCATGTCATATACAGAAGATGGCATTTCTCAGTACCCTCCCCATCCCCTGGCTCTGAAATTCTTTCTGCCTCTTTTCCCAGGATGTGGCCTGAGCCTTGGGGGTTTGATGCACGTGTCTGGTTTAGGGCTGGGCCCTCAACAGCCACTAACTCTCAGACTCTGACCAGTTACGAGCCTCTGCATTAACCACTGCCCACTGTGGAGGGGGTTCTGTGGCCAAGGTAGAGAGCTGTACTAATATATGGGAATAAACATAAATATATAGAAGGCAGTTTGACAGTGTGTCCATTTAGTAAATTACCAGTAATGGGTTTCCCCTAGGGCTAGGGCCTCCAGCCCTATGAGCTGTAAATCAGGTTTACAGTACCAAGCGTGATTCCCCACCTGTGGAACAGGCCTCAGACCCAGCTGAGGATCTGAGTTGGTTACCCCATAACCCCTATGCCACTGTTAAATTAGTGGGCACATCTTGCCTAGCAGGTTGATATTGTAGCATTCAGAGTCTAACACTGGGTTTGACCTAATTTAAACATTACACATCTCCATGTTTGTTGAACATTACATGGTACCACATTAAGATATATAAGTTTTTTTTTTTTTTTTTGGTTCTATTTTTCGGAGCTGGGGACCGAACCCAGGGCCTTGCGCTTCCTAGGCAAGCGCTCTACCACTGAGCTAAATCCCCAACCCCAAGATATATAAGTTTTATGCTTGGCGTATTAGTTAAAAGTAAAAATTACTGGTCTGAGCAGGGCGACCATGGTATAAACCTTTAACCCCATGACTTGGAAGGCAAAGGCAGATCTCTGTGAGCTTAAGACCAGCCTGGTCTACAGAGTGAGCTTCAAGACAGCCAGGGCTACATAGAGAAACCTTGTCTCAGAAAAATTATTGGTCTGATATCTGACGACCTGAGTTTGATCCTTAGAACTACATAATGGTAAGAAATTACTGACTCCCACAAATTTTCTTCGCATTTCTACATATATGCCATGACATACATACACAAATGAGTAAAAAAATAAAATATTTTAAAGTAAAAGTTGAGAAATTCTAATACTAAGAGAGGGAAGCTAAGAGTTCCTAAAGGAACTGTTGGAATAGAGACCATAAGTAAGCAAGGTCTCTGGGGCCTGATAGAGGTGGTGTGTGAAGTAAGAGCTGTAGGGTAGTTGCAGCCAGAACGGAAGGCTCCCTGTGTCAGGGTAAGTTTGCTGTAGTAGTAGGCTTCTCTTAACAGTTCCTTTAGAGACCACATTGCACTTATGGTAGCTTTCATAGAGATCTGCAGGGGCTGCCTGTACATTGCTAGTCTGAAGATGCTAATTTACAGGGGGTTTTGAAATATAAAAGGAAGACATACTCACCCTCCAGACTCCCCGTTTGGGAACTGCCACAGAATAGACTCAGTTCACAGATCCAGAGGAATCCCACACCTATCATTGGAGCTGTATCCATTCTTAATGAGATACAGGGCACTGAGCCTTTCCCACTAAAGAGCCACCTTTGTGTACAGATTGCATCACACCAAGAGGCACTTGGTTGTAAGAGTCAGTTAGGCAGGAGAAAGGCCAGACTTGGACAGAAGGGAGGGGAAGCCTGGATGTAGCACTGCCATACTGGACCCTGGAGAGTATCAGAACATGTGTGTCTGTAAGGTGTACTGGAAGGTGGAGTGCACAAATGACAGTGCAGGAGTGGCAGATACCTGCAGTCTAAGACCCAAGAGGCAGCCCAGCCACACTGTGGAAGTGAGTAGTGCAAAGAGGAGCCTCATTTTCTGGCCCATGCAGTGTGTACTTGAGTTGTTTTTCTTGATACCTAAAGGTTAATGGAAGCCTTACAGATGCTGTGCTTGTCACAAACTGGATACAGTTAGCTCTCCCTTTCTTCAGTACAGCTGTAGAATACATAGAATATTGAGAGAAACCCAGCAACTCATTTGACTGCCTCTATTCTCAAACAACAAAGACCACCTTCCAACCCAAACATAATTAGACTTGGCCCATGTTCAGATTGCCAGTGTTATTGTTTGCAGTACACACGCTATGTTCTTGCTTCTTTTCCTTTGGGGCTTATTTTATTCCTCCTGCCTGTTTCTGATAAGCCCGTCTAGCTTCTTGAACTTTATTTATAAGTGTTTAAAAGGAACATTTTGTGATTCTTGTGTGTTCCTTTTTGGAGAAGCAAACAGAGCAGGCTCCAGTAAGGTCCCCAGCATAGGACTGCAGGCAGAGAGGAATCGAGTCCACCTCGCTCTAGGTTATCAAATAGTGCCAGCTCATCGTCATAGAGCAGGGGGAGATGGTAGGAGGGACACTCTGTTCCCAGCTGGAGTAGCCCCAAGTCAGGGTGGAGACTGCTTGTTTCCCCTTATCTCTGGAGTTTCATTCATATTCTCTAGGACTGTGAGGGAGTACCAGCTGAAAATGAATCACTTGTTCGCAGAGAGCCCCTTTCTGTGCAGCATAAAAACTAGGCTCAGAAAGCCTGGTTTCTAGTGTAGCAGGCCATTTTAGACCAACAGTGCTTATTCAGGTACATGGGTGAAGGAATGTAGACAGTGAAAGCCCTGCCTTGCATGACTTTGCAGGTAAAGAGGTTTTTGAGGTAGATAGGTGTGTACCCGGTTGGACAGGACAGCCTAGGAGTCTTGAAAATTCAGCCAGCCTTTTCACTGCTATCAGGGCTTCCTAATTAGTTCTAATATGTGCCTGTCTAAAGCAGGCCATAAAAATGGCTGTTTTAATCAGCTCTTGACACGTAAGGTCAGGCTGCACCTTCAGCCTTGGCACCTGGGACACCACTGACTTATATTTTAGAAAGGGGTAGAAAGTGTTTTTAATGGCACTGTTTGTCACCTTTGCCCATAACAAAAACAGGAGGCAGGCAGGCAGAAGTACTCAGCTGACATTTATTTTGACAAATGTTAGGCATTTTTCATTATGTCTTCCTTACATTAAATTGTATTATTCTACCTTCCTTGAGAAGACACAGACCTAAATGCCATAGAATTGGACTTTCTGCTTGGTTCCTTTTGCTAAAACCCATAGCAGATACTCTACTTGTGTCTGGTTTGGCAATCTGTACATCCAAGATTAGATTCATAGTAGAAGTAAAAGCAATTTCTCTAGAAATGGCCAGTAAGTAGGCAGGCATATTTTTCTAAATAGGAAATGCTGGAGCAATGGGATGATGATAAGTCCACAAGAAAATTAATGTTTTTAGGCTAGATCGTAAATAGCATGAGGTTTGACCAATTGGTGAGACCATGCCTGCGTTAAAGACAGATGCAACAAGCTAACGAGCTTAGTGAATCATGGCTACTGATGTAAAAGAGGCACCACCCTACTTGAAGGAGTTAAGGATTTGGGATCCAAAGTGACAGACAGATAATCTTTAATTTTCTGATGACTTGCTAGAGCTTGTTTTGTTGTTGTTTGTGTTTTTTAAATGTGTACAGGTGTTTTGTCTGCATGTTTGACTATACCATGTGTATGAGTGCCCACAGAAGCCAGAAAGAATATCAGATTCCCTGGAACTGGTGTGGGTGCTGGAATCCAGTCTGGATCTTCTGAAAGAGTAGCCCATGTTTCTAGCCTTTGAGCCATCTCTTCAGCCCAGAGGCTCTCCTGGGCCATTGCATTTGTGAGATGACGTTGTTCTTTTGGGAGAGCAGGGCCTTCGTTATTAAGGAAAGGGCTTTGGATCATAAGTTTGTACTTTGCATTGTTCCTTGCTTGACTCCCTGGCCTCTAAGCTGTTACTGGTCTGCAGATGCTGATATGTTATGTGTGGTACACCTCATAAACTACCAAGAAGACTAGCGGCCAGATAGAACTCTTAGACTTTTGTTTCTGGTGACTGAGAAAAAAATGCTCTTTTAAATAGCTTGGCAGTCGCTCTGCAGTAGTCCTTGCTGGCCAGAAGGTCGGGTAGTATACATGGGGAGAAGACAACGCGTTCTTTGAGAAAACAAGTTGCTGGCTGAATTTCTTAAGCTAAAAGGGAAGTACTAACTGGAAAAGAGAAATAAGAAGCAGAGAACAAATGAATGGGAATTCCTACCAAGAAATTGACGAGAATAGTAATGTTTAAAGGAGTCAGCGGACTAGTTTGTATCTGTTCCGATTCTTGGAAAAGAGGAGCAGCCTGTTTATGAAGAAAACTCTATAGTGTCCAAGGTGATTTCCCATTTCAGGAAAGTGTGCTGTTTTGTTGTGATGGGATGCATAGTGGCCTAGGCTGCATTGCTAAGCAGGGAGATTAGAGCAGTGCTTCTTAACCTCCCTAGTGCTGCCACCCCTTACTTAGTACAGTTCCTCGGGCTGTGGTGACCCCAGCCAGAAAATAATTTTCATTCTTAACTTCATAGCTGTAATTTTGCTACTGCTGTGAATTGTAGTGTAATATCTGTTTTCTGACGGACTTAGGCCACCTCTGTACATTTTACCCCACGACCACACTCCCTTCTACCCTCCATGCCCTGGGTCGTGACCCACAGGTTGAGAACTGCTGATCTAAAACAGGTATTATAGGTTGCCATGCATTCGAAAGCATGCTTTAGCCTCAGGGAGGAGGCTGGAACAGGAGGCTTGGTCTCTACACAGCCATGAATGTTCTGGACTCACTATGCAAACTAGGCTTGCCTCAAACTCAAAAGAGATCGGACTGTCTCTGCCTTTAGAATGCTGAAATTAGAGTCGTGCTCTAACTCCCTAGAAAGGCTTATTCTTAAGAAGTTGGCATTTGACCTAGAATAAAGCTCATTTGATAGTTTTTGCTGAGCATACACAAAGTTCTAGGTTCAGTTCTCAATACTGAATAAACTGGGCATGTGTGTGTTTGTTTGTAATCCCAGCAGTTAGAAGGTGGAAACGAGGTTTAGAGTTCAAGACCATCTATGGCTACATAAAAAGTTTATGCCTGGGCTACCTGAGAGGTCCTGTCTCAAAACAAAAACAAAACAAAAACAAACCAGTTGACTTTTGCAGATTCTGTGTAGAATGGCCACATTTTTAGACCTGATTTCTTATAATAAATTTTCCTTGTTTCTTGCCTCTCTTTTACCATAGACTCTGGCCTGGTAGTCCCAAGTGTTTCCTATGAGCTACATAAAAAACTGTTGTCTGTGGCCGAGAAGCATGGGCTGACCCTAGAGCGGAGACTTGAGATGACTGGTGTGTGTGCCAGTCAGATGGCCCTGACTCTCCTTGGAGGACCCAACAGGTGAGTGGCTCTAGACTGGCAGTGCTAAATGTGGGGTGGCAGTGCCCTGCATGGTCAGCCCACATACCTCACATGCACATAGGAGCTGCTGCCAGGCAGTCACTGATGTCCCCTGTGAGCCTCTTATGCTGCCAACCTTCTTTGCCCTCTTCCCTGTCTCCTGGAAGTCCATACTGCCTTCTTTCCTGATAGCAGCGGTCTGGTCTTTTGAGATCCATGCTGATTGTCAGGTCTGATTTTGGGAAGTCCTGCAGGGATCTGGCCTTTGACACTGGCTTTTCACTAGAAAGCGTATCAGTCCCGAACGCCATCGCTCAGGGCATTTAGAGGCACCCTGACACCTAGTGGAGGAGGTGGTTTCTGCCTGCCTAAAGGCCACTGTTAGCAGCAGAGCTTGGTCTTCCCAGAGTATGTGTTCTAGACCTTCTCTTTGACCTTGGGCACACTGGAGACAACACAGTACACTGCTCATGCCTGGGGAAGTCCTCATGCAGGAAGTAAGGTGAATTGTCATGATGAAGGAAGCAGAGAAAATTGTCTAGAAATCCCCTGACTGCATTTGGCGGGACAGTGTCTCCTGGTTCTAGAGCAGTCTTACGAAAGCAAGTTTGGTCCAGGAAGGATAGATTTCATTCTGGTCTCAACTGCTTGCTTTGTAGAGTTATGAGTATTTGTTCCGTTGTGTGCTTTTCTTGGACCTGTTCTTTCCTATGCCTGACACTCATGTGCAGAAAGGGAAGTGGGCTCCCCAAGGAGGGATAGCTTGCTGCACACCTACTCTTGGAGTAGCCACCTGGATTGTCTTGGAATGAATTCACTGGGCAGAAGGATTTTTGAAGCCTTTAAGTGACTTTCTAGAAACTGGTGCGGGGCAGAGGGTATGCATGTCCACACCAGTGTATTCTTCTCTCACTGACTTCTTCTGACTAGTGGACTACTTTTTTTCCTTCCTTCCTTCCTTCCTTCCTTCCTTCCTTCCTTCCTTCCTTCCTTCCTTCCTTCTTTCCTTCCTTCTTTCCTTCCTTCCTTCCTTCCTTTTTAAGGACAGGTTTACTCTGTAGCCCTGGCTATCTCAAATCTCCTGCCTCAGGCGCCAAGGCTTGCAGGCACTTGGCTACAGGTGTTTACCACTGTGCCTAATCCATTTAGGATTTTTCTGTGTTTGGTTGGTTTTGAAAAAAAATTTGGTTTTTGTCTGTTTGGTTTTTTTGAGACAGGGTTTCTCTGTATAGTCCTGGCTGTCTTGGTGTAAGGGTCCATGATTCGCCCAAGAATGATACTCTGGACTTAAATAGTATGCAAACAGAGTGTTTTATTCTGCAGAAATCTAGCATGTTGGGGTCGCTCCATTACCAAGATAGACAACTAAGTGACCTCACAGGCCAGATTTAAAGCACATTAGGGGATTGCAGAGTCAGTGACCTTTATCTTACTCCATCTCTAGGATATTTCATTACTGGGACATGGGGTCTGGCTAGAAACTGCTGACCCATTGTCCTCGTTTCAGGCCAGGTGGTGGGACATTTCTGATGGCAGTGCAGTTTCTAACTAGCTGCCTAAAGCCTGGGTGTTTAGGCCTAATGTCCTGAACGACCAATTTGCAGCCTGCCATGGAATCAAACTCTCATCATTGGAACTTGCCTCACTCTGTAGACCCAACTGGCCCTGAGCTCACAGAGAGCCACCTGTCTCTGCCTCCGAAGTGCTAGTCTTAAAGGTGTGCCACCACCAAGCCTTGCCTGTTTTTCTTAATCTGAGCTTTCCAGTTGCATCTCTGTCCTTGTAGCAGTTACTAGTCTTTGGAAGTCAGACACATTGTTTTCTGTCTGTCAAATGTGTGTGTCAAGTGCCGTTTTCACAGCCGAATTTTATGTGCTCCTCAGAGCTTCACATTGAAGGGAAATGTTACAGACCCATGACTTAAGAGGAACAAACTGTGGCTTGGAGCTTGAAGGAGCATCCAGGTAACACTGCTGGTATAATGGTGCCAGAGCTTCACCCTGCAGAGGTGCTGTGGGTGCTAAGACCCCAGTCGGCTTTCATGCTGGTGAGAGCTTATGGGGTTAGGAAGGGTCTTGGGGAGTAGACCCTTGAGTCAGATGCCAGGACTCTGTAGCATGTATGTAAAGGAAGTCTTATTTCCTCTAGAACAGTGGTTTTCGGCCTTCCTAATGCTGCGACCCTTTAATACAGTTCCTCATGTTGTGGTGACCCCCAACCATAAAATTATTTTCGATGCTACTTCATAACTGATTTAGTTATGAATCATAATGTAATCTGTTAAATGAATCCTGCAGAGGGTTGTTCGGCCCAAGAGGGTGTGACATACAGGTTGAGAACCACTGCTCTAGAAGCAGAGATAATGGGGTAGAGAGTAGCTTGGCATCTGTTTAGAGGATTGTACTAAGTTCTCCCAAGTATGTTTGGGAATGAAAGTCCTGAAACTCCTTTTAGTCTCGACAATACCTGTAAATCTTCCTCTGTGGGTGGTGATTGGCACTGGCCCACCCTACATCTTACGGTTCATCTCATCTCTACCTTGTGGCCCCCTCTAGGGCTGATCTCAGCCTCCTTAGCATTGGCTGTCATAAAACAAAGACATGGCAGCTTTGACTAGCAGGAAGACTGCTCCAAGGCAGGTTCTGCCCTGATGTCTAGGAATCTCAGTTGAGGATTTCTGTGTGTGGGGAATCTCGGTCGATGCATTTGCTCACGTAACTCCACAGGAAGTAACGAGGCATCATCCACAGCACTGCGTTCCTTGGATGAGTGGCAAATAATCAGGGACAATAGGAGTTGAGAAAAGAAGAGTTATCATGACTCATAAGAGTGAGGTGAAGCTTTAATCTGGAGCTCAAAGAAAAGGGAGCTCGGAGTTTGAAAAGTGAAGGGCTTGTGTGCTTAGTGGAGGTCCTGCTTGCCCATGGCTTTGCTTGCTGTCCTGGCCCAGAACCAGCACTCTGGGTTGGTCCATCGGGCATCTGTTCCATCTGCAGGCTTCTGGGGCATGTGGAGGAGCCGGTCCTACAGAGTCAGACGTTGCTGAGTGGAGCAGGTCCTGAGTCTGCCAGCTGGCCCTCAGCTTGTAACCCTGCCTGATAGACATGGGCGGGACATGGGATGCCGCCTGAGGGCTATGGGTATGAAGGTGGAACCTAGTGAGCCTCTGGGAAGCCAAAAGGGCAGGGAGGTGTGCGGCAGCCTGAAACTCACCTAGAGCCTACCCCGAGATGATCACCCTGACTCTGGGCAGTAGCAGGATATACTAGACGAGTTCTGGCAATAGTCCAGTATTTATGGTTCATCAGAGACCAGAGGCCTTGAACCAGACCGACAACTTGTAGTGAATATTAGCATGTAAAGCTGTTTGGGCAAGAAAATAATACTGTGTGACATCCTGCAGTTTCCAGTGCTACTACAGTGAACAAATATGGAGAGGAGAGAAGGATAGGGGAGCAGAGAGGTGCATGCGTGGTGGAGAGAGGCTGAACTAGAGACTCAACAGTGGTGACAGGTGTGAGAGAAGGTCCATGCAGATGTTTTTGGTCTATTGCCACCTGGGGATGTCCATGAGCTGGGCTGCTGCTGGGGACCATATTGGTGTCCTTGGCCCATGTTAGTGTGCTTGGTCTGTGCTACAGCAGAGGGTCATACTGATATCTGTGGTCTGCTGCCACTGGAGACCATGCTGAGGTCCATGGTTCATGCTGTTGCCAGAAGCCTTGGGAGAGTTTGCTCCGTGTTCCTGCTGACAGTACAGGGCAAGGGAGCTAGCTGTTTGTGCAGTGGCATTGATGACTCATGGTTGAGAAAGGGACATAGAAAAGGCTTTAGTGACAACTTCCACCCCATCCCCAAAATGTCAGCACCCAGACAGGAAACCATCAAAGAGAACTCTTAGACAATCGTGATAAGGACACTGAAGCATAGCTCTCACTATTGAATGCTTCTGGCGGGGTACAGGTGGGGAAGGACTTATTTGTCTTTAAGGGCTGGCCACTGGGAGTTTGACTATGCTCCAGTGAGTATATAGGCAACACAAATTGGACTATTGAACTTGTGGGGGTTTTTCCCTTCTCTTTTTGGAGGGGGGTTAAAGGAGTGGCAGACAGACCTTGGAGGACTGGGAAGTAAATGTGATTTTGAGGTGTATGATGTGAGACTCCCAGATAATCAATAAAAATATTATGGAAAAAAATGAAGGGCTGTTTGGCCAGAGGACATGGTTTAAGCATGGGCAGATAGAGCCTTACATCTGTAGGAAAGAATGAGGAGATTGACCATGCTGGCGAGCCAACTACCCTTGAGAGGCCTGGGACTCAGAGTTGGAACACGTGGAGTTCCACCACATGGAGTTTGGACTTCACTGTTCTTCACATGCAGATGTTTTGGGGTTAGAACATAGTTTGGACAAACAGGGTTGTGTGTTTCTTGTTCTGGGTGAAACAGTGGAAAGAACAAGCAATGAATGCCACATTACAGGCATGGCGGGCTTGTAGTGCTCTTGGTTTATTCTGGGGCCCAGAACTTGGTCAGCAATGGAGAATAAGGTGCCCACAGAACAACAAGTACTTGTTTCTGTGATAGGGACTCAAGGGATTGACCCAGTCTGTCCAAGTAACTGCTTCTCCACTTTTGTGTTCTAGGTTGAATCCTAAGAATGTCCACCAGAGGCCTACAGTAGCTCTGCTGTGCGGGCCCCATGTGAAGGGGGCTCAGGGTATCAGTTGTGGGAGGCACCTAGCCAACCATGATGTACAAGTCATCCTCTTTCTGCCCAACTTTGTCAAGATGCTGGAGTCTATTACCAATGAACTGTCTCTCTTCAGCAAGACCCAAGGTCAGCAAGTGTCCAGCCTAAGAGGTGAGCATCAGCATTGGAGTATAGCTCAAGGGTAGAATACTTTGTGACAGTCTGGTGGTGCCACCTAGTGGTACCAAGTAGAAAGGCATTACATGGGGAGAATTTTCTTCATTCACTCAATATGGTGGTGACTCACACCTAAAATCTGTTATTAGGAGATGGGGACAGGAGGTTCATGAGTTTGAGGTCAGCTGGGATTACATAGTCAGAATCTGTGGGGTGTGTGTGTGTGTGTGTGTGTGTGTGTGTGTGTGTCACACACACACAATGTTTTACTTCTAAGGACGTCTTTAAATTACCTAGAAGAAAAACCCCAGGCCCTGCCCTTTTCCTGCCACTCAGAGAGAGATAGATACCCACTGTCTCATTTCATAAATATTTATGGAACTGGCACTGTTCCCAGTTCTGGGAATAAATGTGGAAATGACTTATTTTTCAACCATTTTCCCAGCAGGGTGTGGTGGTGCATATCAAGTTCTAGGGCTATGTAGTGAGACCCTGTCTCAAAGAAATAAACTTGTTTCCCCTGATGTGATTCACACTGGTCAGAAGAGGTGGACATACAAGTGAGTGACATCAGATCAGAGTGTTAAATGTCAGGGGTGAAATAGCAGAGAGGACAGAGCATGCTGGAAGTCGGTCACAAGGGATTGAGCTTTGACTCTAGGTGGGATGGAGGGTTATTGGTGGCAGAACAGAGAGATTATATACTAGGACAATTTTTTGTTTGTAATCAGAATCTCACTATATATCCATGGTTGGCCTGGAACTCATTCTGTAGACCAAGCTAACCTCAAACCCATAGACTCAAACCTGTTTCTTTTTTTTTTTTTTTTTTTTTTTTGGTTCTTTTTTTCGGAGCTGGGGACTGAACCCAGGACCTTGCGCTTCCTAGGTAAGCGCTCTACCACTGAGCTAAATCCCCAGCCCCCTCAAACCTGTTTCTTATCTAGCTCAGCTGCTAGACAAGCACTGGGCTTTGAGTGGGTGATCCGGTTACAGAAAGGTTCTGAGAATCTCTTATGAGAATTAGAGGTAGCAGATCGTTGAGACAGTAGCTAAAATAGAGGGAGTGATGGAAAATGCTTAGCTTTTGAATCATTTGTGATGTTGGAGAGTCAGCTTAATATCAAGATGCAAAAGAAGAAATAGGGATGACGGGGTTGGGGATTTAGCTCAGTGGCAGAGCGCTTGCCTAGCAAGCACAAGGCCCTGGGTTCGGTCCCCAGCTCCAAAAAAAAAAAAAAAAAAAAGAAAGAAAGAAAGAAATAGGGATGACTCCAGTGAGCAGCTCAGGAGGCCTAGGCAGAGAGATTCTTAGCTTGGAGACATCCTGGGCAACCCAATAAAATTAAAAAAAAAAAAACAAAAAAACGAAAAGACAAAGGAGAGATGGCTCAGTGGTTAGAAGCACTCTACTTGCTGAGGTCCTGAGTTCAATTCCCAGCACCTTCATGGCAGTTCAAAACCATATGTAGCTCCAGTTCAGGGTATCTGACATTGTTTTCTGGCCTTTAACATGTAGTACACATTCATATATACACATAAAATGAAAGGACATCTGAGAAAAAGAATGAGAGAATGCTCTAAATGTTTTGGCCTCAGTACTTGGCAGAGGAAGAACCTCTTAGGTTAGATGTCTCTTGAGTGTTCAGGGGTTGGAACCAGTGCTGCTCAAGCAGGAAATGTTGTGGCTCTGGAGTAAAAAAGGGAGGATCCAGCCTGGAGTTTCAGGTGTTGTGGGGGTAGAGAAGTTGTTGGGGAAGAGGAGCCAAGGACCTGGGTTCTTCTGTTTCTGAAGCCAGGGAGTGTCAGAGAGGGTGGAGGAGGTACAACAGAAAGTCATGTGGAGGAAAGAGTTTCAGCTTCATTCCCAGGAAGACTGAGAGTGAGACTGAGCAGTGTGGAGGCCTGGGATACTTAGGAAGCACAGTTCTGGTGTAGGGCCAACTTGTGACTGTAGTGGGATTTAAGTGAGAATGGAGTCAAAGATAGATGGTCCGAGAGGGAAAGACCGGGGGCTGGAGAGATGGCTCAGTGGTTAAGAGCACTGACTGCTCTTTCTAAGGTTCTGAGTTCAATTCCCAGCAACCATATGGTGGCTCAGAACCATCTGTAATGAGATCTGGTGCCCTCTTCTGGTGTGCATGAAGACAGCTACAGTGTACTCATACATTAAAAATAAATAAATCTTTAAAAAAAAAAAGAGGGAAAGACCTAGTCAGAGGCCACGTGGCAAGTCAGGAGGACTGGACCAGAACCACAGGCTTCTCTGCACACAAAGGGTTCCATGTGAGTGATGGATTCATGGCCCACAGGAACTTTATGCGCGTGTTGTAAGTAGGGAAGCTTCTAGTCTCTGATTGAGCAGTATCATTAACTGTAGACTGAGCACTAGAATGAGTGCTGGGAATGCACTACAATCTCTGATGTATGCTATTGTCTTAGGGTTTCATTGCTGTGAAAAGACACCATGACCAAGGCAAACATTTAATTGGGGATGGCTCACAGTTTCATGACAGGAAGCATGGCAGCATCCAGGCAGATTTGGTGCTCCAGAAGGAGTTCTATGTCTTGATCCAAAGGCAGCAGAAGGAGACTGTCTTCTGCAGGCAGCCAGGAGGAGCTTCTCTTCCACCTTGGGTGAAGCTTAAACATAGGACCTCAAAGCCCACCCCCCATGTGACTCATTTCCTCCAACAAGGCCACACGTCCCAATAGTGCACTTCCCATGGGCCACGCATATTCAAACCACCACTGCCATGTTCCAGCCGGTCCTTCCTCTAGCTATCTAAAAAACTTCCTATGGTAGCTGCTTTAGGAAGCTGGCCTGCAGATAATGACCCTGCAGTTTAGTCTCATTGTTGCTCTATCAGGTTAATTTCTTAGGTTAACCCTGGATTTGCATACATGTTGAGACTTCCTGTTCTTACTGTTACAGAGGACTATAGTCTGGTCAGAGCAGAGGAGGAGTTTTTTCTAAAAAGAAAAACAAAGCATTGCTATTCCATTTTAAGTTTGTGTGGTATGCATATGTTATAGCGTGTGTGTGAGGGTCTAAAGGATAACTTGGGGAAGTCAGTTCTCTCCTTCTACCATGTGTATCTTGGGGATCAAACTCGGGTCATCTGGCTTGGCAGCAGGTGCCTCTGTAAAGCATTGAACCATCTCACTGGCTGTTAGGGAAACCTTTAGGTTCTGGGAGAACAGAGATTGTTACCTCCTAGTCCTAAATTTGGGCTGAGTGAAGGAAAGGACCCATTTGCATGAGGAATTCCCAGAGCAGGGCAGGCTAGCTAGAGTGGGATATACAGGCCAGCTTTTGAGTAGAAATGCCTGTTGCCAGCTGGTGTTTCTGCTGGACCCTGAGCATCCTGAGAGGGCTGACTGCCTTTCCAAAATGTATAACATCATCAGGGTTAGTCAGATATAAAACCCTATCTGCAAGGCAAGAAAGCCTTCTGCCCTTGAGAAGACTGGCCTTTGGAGAGGCACTGGAGTGGTAATATCTAGAAAGCCGGGTGTTTCTGGGACCACTGGAACCCTGGTCTGGCCTGCTGTCTGCTCCAGGAATTTTCAGATGCGTTCTTTCTATCTGCAGATCTCCCCACCAGCCCTGTGGACCTGGTTATCAACTGCCTGGATTGTCCTGAGAATGCCTTCCTGCGGGATCAGCCCTGGTACAAGGCAGCTGTGGCCTGGGCCAACCAGAACCGGGCACCAGTGCTCAGCATAGACCCTCCTGTACATGAAGTTGAACAGGGCATTGATGCCAAATGGTCCCTGGCCCTGGGCCTGCCGCTGCCGCTCGGGGAGCACGCAGGTCGAGTCTATCTGTGTGACATTGGCATTCCCCAGCAAGTCTTCCAGGAGGTCGGCATTGACTACCACTCACCCTTTGGCTGCAAGTTCGTCATTCCCCTACACTCTGCCTAGAGGCTCTGGGCAGCTGGGCCTGTATTCCCTGCACTTCCGCCGCCAGACCCACCAAGGGACGCCTTAAGGATGTGAAGCTTTGTGGACCTTGTAGACTATCTCTTGGGTTTATTTCTTCTGTGAGAGAACAAAACATACTTAAAACTTGCCTGCCACCTGCCCTTAACCAGGGAATGCTTTCCCACTGGCATGTATGTCAGGAGTAGACCAGTGGCTCCAGGTAGCTCTCTATCCTACCCTGCCTCCATTCAATTGGGGCTTTGTTTACAGACATAGGCAGCTCTAAGACTGTTTCAGGTTTACAGCCACTGGACATGGGCTGGCACATTGTGGGGTGAGCTGTTAGGGCCTCCAGCCACTCTGATTTCAGAAGGTTTTGTGTTCTATGCTTCCTCTGGCCCTGCAACCAGGCACACACTCTTCTGTAATCATGTGATCAGGCTGCATGGCAGCTATCCAGAAGACAAACCTGTGCTGTCTCTGCTTCCCCCCCAAAGCCACCAGAGTTTGTTTGGAAAACTTTGGACCCTCCTCAGATGTCCCAGTTTTATGTAGGGACTTTTCCTGAAGATGATGATGACCATGGTGAGATTTTGGGCTGGCTGCTCTGCTGTCACCTTTAGCAGTTTTGTGCCCGTCATGCTATAATGCCCATCTCCTAGTTGGGAACCAGACCTTCAGGATGCAGCTTTTCAGTATTGGGGAGACCCTGGGGGAGCTTGGTGCTGAGCCATAGGAGGCTCCCTGGTGCTTCAGTCCTACCATCAGTTCCTACCTCCTTGTCCATGAATAACACTCCGTCTGCCCCTTCTCCCTGTCTCTCGCCGCCCCCCCCCCATCCCCTGCCATGGTTCCACTCCAGTTCTTATGTTTAGGCTTTAATCCTTTATAGTTGCCCTCCCCAGGTATGCAGACTAGTATGGGACTACTGGCCTGTCTCAAACATGCCAAAAACAAACCGTTCCAGATGGCCATAGTGGTGGGATTCAGCCACAGGAACATGTTCAGATCGAGGATCTTCCTGGGCTTAGGTCCTTCAGGTTAGTAGGATAGGACCATGCCTTGGAGCCTTAGCAGAGACCTTTGTAAAGTTTTTCCCCACAGGCTTTCTGCTGTGCCCATCAATAGTTGAGGGGGTATAGGTGGACAGGCAGATGGGCTCACTAAAATGTTTGGGTACATGGGTAAACCCTGGTACCTTAATTTCAGGCTGCTGTCTTGTAGGAACATGGCCAGAACAGATGGTGATAGCTTTTCCTTTCCTATCTTTTTCTCTTTAGTTATTTCCAACTGCAAGAAAGAGGCCAAAGGATTGGGGGCCTCAGCTGCACGACAGGACTTTGTAGCTTTCAAACTGGGCCTCTTTTCTAAAGGCAGGGTTATAGCAGGCAGCCGGTATAGGTTACTAGACATAGGCTACTAGACACGCATAAAATGAGGTAGAACTCTGGTCCTGAAGGTGGCTAACAGGTAGTTCTCCCTGCTCTTGGCCTGGACCTCCCTAGAGTTGAAAGTGTGTTACTCCTTCCTCCAACTCTTTTTGGAAGTTCCTGCTCAATGGCTGGTTTCAGTCAGGTGGTCAACCCTGTCACTAATGCATGCAGCTCTTGGGGAACCCAAAGCCAGCACAATAAAGTGACAGTAACCTGTGCTATCTAAACTGCTTTGTAGAGTGATGGGAGTGCTGCTTTTCTAATCCCTAGGAGCCTACCTTGATCACTGGAATTGTTGGGTATGGGTGTGTACACAGTGACATAATGGCGTGACCAGATTGTTTGGCTAGCTATAGTAAGCTATGTCCCTTGAAATGAAAATGCAAGAGCCTTTCTAGGTCTGGCAAGTCTCCTCAGGCCAAGACTACTGAACTCTAGTGCAGTAGTGCTCAACCTTCCAAATACCAACCTTAAAACTGATATGAAACTTCCTAACAGTTTACTGGTATTATATATCATAATATAAGTGTTTTCCTATGGTCTTAGGTGACCCCTGTGAAAGGGTTGTTCGGTCCCCAAAGGGGTTGTCATCAAGAGGTTGAGAACCGCTGCCCTAGAGGGATGTTCCAGCTTCTAGCTTATTCAATGGCTTGCCTTTCTGTGTCTGGCTCAACCCACACTAGCTTTCCACAAGCTGAGCTGCTAAGAAAGACTTTATTAGTAAGTCAGTCAGTATAGGGAGAAGGCAAGGAGCCTGGAGATGGACACACTGGTACCAGGGGGTTACAAACAGTAAGAAACACTTTATTATAACTTTACAACATATAAATAGCTTGGGTCCAATCTGTGCTTTCTGGCAGCTGGGCACCACACCCCCAATCCCTTGCAGGTTCCTGCCTTCCTTCACATTGCACTGTTCATCGGTGGCTCTGGCTCTGAAGCCAGTAGGAGAGGCTGGAGAAAAGGGGCCAGCAGCCCAGTCCAGCTCTCCAACTCTTCGTGTGCTGGCCTGCACCTGTCATCTGCTGGGGTTACGGCTGCTGTGGAAGGACCGCTCCTCAGGGGTCAGGCCAGCAAAGAAGGGGTGCAGCAAAGCTTCTGCCAGTGTGATGCGCTGAGCAGGGTCGAACTCTAACATCCTCCTCATCAGGTCAAACAGCTGCACATGCTCCAGGGAGTCCTGGAGCATGTAACTCTGCTCAAGGACACAAGGTGCCTCAGTTTGACGGCAGGGTTGTGGGAAGCCACCGCAGTCCCCTTGCCTCTGGGAAGCCTTGCTGGGATGGGTCGAGGAGGCAAGGATGCCTCCTTAGAGGACTACTTCTGCCTTTCAGGACAGAACAGCCGCTCCTCTCCTTTCATGTTCAGAACTTAGGCTACAGGGTGGGATCTTGCTGGGTTGGTGCCTCTACCCCACATGCAAAGTTCTGATGGGCAGGTAGAAATCACCTCTGAAAAATGCACTTGTTCAGGTACCAAATTACAGTTGACAGGCCTCCTTTGGCCACATCTAGGTTTTCCCTCCCACTTGCCTCAGTCCTGCCTAGTTCTTCCCAAAATTCAGAGAGAGGGACAGGAACTGGCAGTCTGAGAGCTGGCTCTTCTGGGTTTTTTCCCCCATTACATTCTCAGCCACCCTGTAGATGGGCAGGGCTAAGGGCCCCTTGGGCAGCACGCAGAAAGCCTCACTGCCAGTACCCAGTAGTCTTGGGTGCTGCCTTACAGAGAACTGAGACGATCAGGCAGCTGTTGGCTGCCCATCCTGTCTCTGCTGCTTGTTTGCCCAATGCCTGGGGTCTCCTTGGCATGAGCTGAGCTGGGGGAGCCATAAACTGACCTTCAGAGGTTTGCAGTTCTCCTTCACATACCGCCCGTCAGAGCTGTTCTCATCCCAAACCAGGCCCCCTTTGTAGAAATACTTCTGCTTCCTGGAGAGTCAAGAGGAAAAGGGGAGTCAAGGAATAGAAACCCTTAGTGTCTAGGGTTAGGTGGGAAGTGGGAAAGGGTGGCTGCTGTCAGTCTTCATGTGGGCCTGACCTAGCAAGTAGGGACAATAGCTTACCAGATTGGCTTGAAAGACATAGTAAAGGCTATGTAGCAGCTTAGAGAACCAGAGTACTAGGCAAGGGCTGTACATCTGGTACCCTGATGACCCAGAGCCATGGAGACTTCTTACCTGGTACGGTGGATCATGTGTGATGGGATGGGTCCTAGGATCTTCTCCATCATAACCAAGTGTTCTCTGTTTTCATGGGTCTACAGAAGACCAGGGACAGAGCAAGTTGGAATTAGGCACAACCTCTGCTCACTTTGGGAGAATAAAGCATGAAGAAAGGCCAAGAGCTCTCCCTGCTCCAGGAGAGAAAAACTTAACTTGGTGGCCACCTAGGACTGGAACAGATGGACCTGGTTGGCTACTGGCACTCCAGGTTCTCCATGCGAAAGGAAGCCTATGATAAGCCCTTGCTCAGATAGTATCTTTCTGTGCCCAGTCTTGTCCTTGATAAAATCCTCCCTACCTGCTTTAGACTCTTCAACTGAGTCCTTCCCCTAATCAACTATAACCCTTAAGAACCTAGACTCATCCTAGGGATGGAAGATATCAATTCCTCAACCACACAGAGCTTCCTGCCCATGTACCCTGCATTCCACCAATGCAGTCCTTTACCTGGAAGAGTGTAAAGCCACGGTAGTACTCAAAGAGAATGCAGCCGATACTCCAGACATCACAGGGCTGTGCCCAGCCCAGCTCTGTAAGCCAAGATGGTAAGATATGAGACCTTATACCCAAAATTCCTAGGAAGCTACACGTCTGTCTGGCAGAACTCTTGTTCAAGCCCCACTGACAAGGCTGTTTCTGCCTAAGACCAAGTCTACCTCATCTTAGGTATTGTCTAGGCCTAAATGGCAGACTGTTTACCACCACTTGCCTCATTTTGAAACAGGATCTTGGGTAGCCCAGGGCTGGCCTGAACTGATCTGATCTGTTCTTCTACCTTTTAAAGACTTAGATAACAGGTGTATGCCACCACATCCAGCTATTTTTTTTTAAGCTATATTTATTATATATTCAGTTTTCTGCATCCATGTATACCTGCAGGCCAGAAGAGGGCACCAGATCTCATTATGGGATTATGAGCCACCATGTGGTTGCTGGGGATTGAACTCAGGACCTCTGGAAAAGCAGCTAATGCTCTTACCACTGAGCCATCTCTCTCCAGGCCCGCCCCCCCCTCCCCCCAGCTGTTCATTTTGATTTCTGCCCAATGTAAACAATATTGAAGACTAGGAAGCACACTCACCAAGGATCACCTCAGGTGGGCGGTAATGCCGGGTGGCGACAATGGTGGTGTGATGTTCATGGTCAAATGTGGCACTGCCAAAGTCTGCCACTCGGATGCTGGTGTTCTTCACTGACTTCTCCTCGCAGCTCTGAAGGCAAGGCATGCCACCTAGGTCAGTCTGCTCAGGTAGATAGCCTACCTTAGAGCAGGGCCACACTCTTGCCCACCCAGTCAGTGCTGTCTACCTTGTGCTCATTGTAGAGGGTTTCAAACTCAGAATTCACAAACAAGATGTTCTCTGGCTTCAAGTCTGTGTGGGTCAGCTGGTTCTCATGTAGAACTAGGAGAGGGAGAAGCACATATTGAGACCCTAGGCTTGTCCACCAGTGCTAGGCCCTAGCCCTTCCAAGCTTTCAAAGAGCTCTGTGAAACTTCATAAGCATTCAGAAGGCAGGGATAGAAGGAGTGTTTTCATTTAAAAAAAAAACAAAAAATCCTCTACCACTCTTACCTCACTCACCATCTCACTGAAGCTTCAGGATGGGTGAGCCCTTTTCCTCAGCACTAACAGGCCTCACTTCAAAGGTGTGACTTGTTGGATCCCATGCCTATGAAGGACACCTGCCTCCACTATACCTCACTGGTACTTCTTACCACCCATTTCTTTTCAACCTCAACGTTCCCACTTGGCCTATAAGATTCTCACATGACCCCACCTGAGCCAGAGCACTCTCCAGCATGTTCCTTCTCCCCTGGAATGAGTTGTCACATCCTATACCTTTGCAGAGCTGTGTCCTTTACTGGTAGGTTCTTTTCCCATCACCTACTCAGGCCCTACACATCTTAGTTCTAAGCCTTTCACTTGTCCCTTTCCAAGTTGCCTTTCAACATAAGTTCTACAGTGGTACCATCAAAGCTGCTCTTCAAGGTTGGGGGGACGGTGAATGATGGGGTGTCTGAGTAGCAAGACCTGAGAATCTGTCAGGTCCACCTTCTGCCTTTTCCTCTTCCATAAAGGTGAAGGCAGGGTCAGTAGCTAGGCCACTTCTAGAGTACTTTCCTGTTTAGTTTCTAAACTGGGGAAGAGCTGGGCCCAGGATGTCCATCCGGGGAACTCTCGAGTTTTCCCATCCCTGCACTACAATTCCCACCTGAAGGCAGAAAGACCGTTCAGCCAGAGGCTCTAAGCCTATGAGGCCTTGCAGAATGATCAGGTGTGCTGGAGGACAGCAAGACCACCAGGTGACTTATTTTTGAGGGTAAAGTACTCCATGCACCAACCAACAATGAACACTTACATCTAAGGGCATGACAG
The DNA here is from genome assembly GCF_021556685.1 of Rattus norvegicus. Lineage (NCBI taxonomy): Eukaryota > Metazoa > Chordata > Mammalia > Rodentia > Muridae > Rattus > Rattus norvegicus. The sequence goes on from NC_141541.1 coordinate 65,893,715, forward strand.
AGCTGGTAGGCCATGTGCCGGACATGTGGTAGGGGATAAGGCTGGAAGTTGTTCTCCTTCAGGAACTCAAAGGTGTTCTTGCCCAGGAGCTCAAAGGCGATACACATATGACCATGGAAGTTGAACCAGTCAGACATCAGGACACAAAGGCTAGAGAAAAAAGACAGGTGGGGTTCAAGCTCTGCCTCACCTGACCTCCCCCGCCCCCAAAAGGCCACTGTTCTGTAAGCCTCAGAGCCAGAGCACATGTTGCAATCCACTGTCACACAGCTAGACTCTAAGCAAAAACTGTACTTCCCATTGTGTAGAGGGGCTACATTTTGATCCCAGCTCACCCATGGCACCCAGAGTGGGCAGCCCTAACAGTCACTGAGGGGCAGATAGAATGGCACCAGTACAGCGCAGGCCTCCATGTACTGCTCAGCTTCTTGGGGACCTGGTCAGGTGCACCGCCTGTGCTGACTGTAGCACAGTTAAGTGCTTGTAGAGAAGCTGACTGGTGTCTTAAGTGTCCCCAACCTGTTACGTCCCTTAACTCATAAATGCAGGGCTTGGGCTACTCCAGAACACAAAGCCAGGCAGGGTAGAGCCTGAAGTTCAAGGGCTCTACAGAAAGAACACCTGTCAGATTCCCAGGAACAGTACCAAATGCGGGGACACGGAGATGTTCCCAGGGAGTCGAGGTAGCTGGAACTAGAGAATGCCACCCCACTGAGTGATGCCTGTGCACTCTTTGCAGATACTTACAACTTATTTTCTTTGTCTTTCTCCTTGATTTTCTTGAGAACATTAATTTCTAGACGAGCAGCTTCCCGGTACTTGCCCACATTACGGATGATCTTCAGGGCAACCTGTGACTTCCCTCTATAGAGCAGGAAAGAAACAAAGGCTCCCATAAGCCAAGTGTCCAGCCCTCTTCCCTTTCCTGAAACCCAGCAACTCATAACAAACCCCACTAGATAAATCACAGGTTCTAAGACTGTTTATACTTGAGGTCCAGCCTGTTGAAAGCAACACCAGCCCTCTGCTCACCATACAAGCTTCCCTGGCATTTGAATGGGTACTCTTGGCTTTCATAATGTTACGTATATTTAGGATCTCAGAAACTTCCAGCTCCCCAGGGAGAATCCAGGCAGAGGGGCTGAGGCAATCCTGATTACCCCCAATGCCCTGGAATCTTATCTGACAACCTACTCTGTAGGCCAGGCTTTCTTGACCTGGGCAGTATTGAGATTGAACAAGCAGTTAGGGTACCAGTAGTGGAATTTTTGCTGAAGCTTAGGCCACTCCTTATATTACACCCTAATCTAGGTCCTTTCCCCCAACTATCTAACTGCCTCAGAATTTACTACCAGCCACAGAGGGCCAAGAACTCTGTGTCCCAGGAGAGTTCCTGCAGTTGTTGCTCGATCCTTCATACTCCACTCCCATTTGCAGGACGTGTGCAGACAAGGAAACATGTCAGGCTAGGTGGCCAAGACTTGCCAAAGAGAGCTAGTACTGAGATATCAGTGGAGACCTGAAATGAGGTAGTCCTAGCCCACCAGGGTATATCCTCTGATATCTCAAGCGTTGGCCTTGATACTGGGAACAAGTTCATCCGGCTCTGGGCAATCAGAATGCCCTGCTTTGCTAACCCTTATTTTTTTTTTTTTCTTTCTGGTTTCTTGGGCAGTGCAGGCCTAAAGAAGAGGCCACTACTACAGTCTTCTGAAACAAGGTTCCTCCCCACAGCCGTCTTATCTTTAACATACGTGTAACTTATTCCATAAGAAGCCCTGCCAGGGGGTTGGGGATTTAGCTCAGTGGTAGAGCGCTTGCCTAGGAAGCGCAAGGCCCTGGGTTCGGTCCCCAGCTGCAAAAAAAAAAAAAAAAGAAGACCTGCCAGGGCTGCTGGCAGAGCTGAAGTTCACATCCACTGGCCCTGCACTGACTCCCTTTGTATTCCCCTTAAAGGACCCAGGACCTTGTCTGTCCTTTAGTGACCAGACTCATTTCCTATCCAGCTACTCAACACAGTATAGCTGTCTTCATAGGTCAGAGTTCTTGGGTCTGTCCTGACTACATCTGGTCACAGGACAGTGTATATGTGTTCCTATATACTCATTCTAGGTTCATGGTGAAGGGGTATTTGAATGGAAAATGGGACCAGGAGGAAGTTTCTCAGTCACATTAGTACTTCATCTCATAGCTGAGGGAATGGCTAACTTTGGGTCCAGTGGTCTTTTCTGAGCAGCTGACTTAATGTGAGAGACCAAGAATAGCAGGTCCAGCTCTGTCATCAATGGCTGAGGTATAACTTGGGCAACTTCAGAACATCTTCATATTTTATGTCTGCAGCAGTGACTGGCATAGCTCAAATGAGGATACCAGCGCTCTGTAGCTAATGCACTAAAGCAATTAGAGGTTATTAAGGCAGGAACACAACTGGCTCCCCAGAGGGTTACCTCTCTAACATACAGCTACAGGGAAGGAAGCAAAGACTCTACTCTTGCAGATGATAAGGGGTAAGTGTTATATTGCTAGGATTGGAAAGAATGATTTGGCCCCAGCATTATGACATACGGGTACTGCCTCCCCAATCAGCATGGGTTATTCATGACCCTAGCCATAATGGGGTAGGTAGTAGTAGCTGTTTGGTGAGAAAGGCCAAAGTCTCATTTCCCTCAACTGGGATCTCTCCGGCAGACACGGGAGGGGCAAAGGCACTATCAGGCCAAGCCAGCAGCATTCTCAACCTTCTGGCCAAGAGAGGCCACTACTTCAGACTTCTAAAACAAGGTCCCTCCCCACAGCTGTCTTATCTTTAACATAGATGTAACTCATTTCAAAAGGAGCCACTGGCCCTGCTGGTAGAACTGAAGTCCACCTCCACTGACCCTGCACTGACTTCCTTTTAATTCCTCAAAGGTTCCCAGAACCTTATATGTATTCTTTTCTCTGCCCAAAAACCAGAAAAATGGATGAGGCCTGGCCAAAACTCTCCAAAAGCTCATGGGATGTAGCACTAGGCCACAGTATCTAATGCCACAGCTCAGAAGTAGGTAACCAAGGAAGAGGCACAAACTAACCAAAAGTTCTTGTAGGTTATCACGTGCATGTCTAATCCTAAGAGTGTCTCCCTTAGATCATGAGATCAGCAAACCCGACACAATCCAGCAATGGCGCCACCCTCCAAAAAGAGTTGCACTAGCTCTTTCAAGGATATTGACGCCAGCATGCTCACCTGGCATGGTCCAAGCACTCCACCACCTTGCCAAAGGTGCCTTCACCCAGGTTCCCCACGATCTCATCTGTGAGAAAGAAGAAGCTGAGCATGAGAGTCTAGAGGGTGGGAGGCTGGCAGCTCCTGCAAGTTCACAGCATTCAAATCCTCAAAAACAACAAAGGTTCTTGCTCACTGCTACACTCTTTAAAACAGAAGTTGCTAGTGTCTGTGTCATTCAGGCAATTACTGGTGGCCCCACTAAGGCGCCACGCGCACTAGAGGCCCCTCCACGCAGGAGAGGTCTCGTCTAACAAGGGGGGTAGAAAGTAGAGAGGTAAAGTTTTACGAAAGGTGGCTGTACATCGCTCTTGGAGCCAATCGCCGATCCGGCACACCAGGTGGCCCTCCTTGTCATCTTCCACACTCCGGCTGCTGCGCTTACTGCTCTGTTGGCTTCTCTGCATGCACCGCCCCCCGAAACGCCATCCGACCAATCGCATGGTAGGCGGTTCCGATTGACAGATTGAGGTGTCAGTCAAAGGCAGAGGTGGAGACGGTGAGGAGCCGGTGGGTTGGTTGGTTGGATTTTCCAGATCCCAGCATTTCATAAGGCACACAGCATATATAACGATAGGGATATTGCAAGGGACACGTCAAGACACAAACTGACTTCAAAACAGAAAAGCAAAAACAGCTACAGGTATGTAAGAAAACTCGGACATTATCTCTAAGAAGAGTGCCACAAATGCTCAGAAAGATGTCCAGCCTCTGACAGAGGGGCCAGGCCCCAAGTACAGCCATAGCCCTGACTCCCTCCTCTTCTAAGTCTCCCCCTCCCTGACCCTCCCATGACTCTGGCCAGAGCTGAAGACGGCGCAAAAAAAGGCAGCTGGCCCAACCTGAGTCCAACCTTCTAGATCGGTTGGGGCTATCCTGGCTTCAGCAGCAACAGTATGGTCAGCCTTTCTTTGCCTGCCTATGCTAGCCCACATGGCCTTACAACATGTTCAACAGCTGCCACACAGAACCAAGCTACTACCTGCCCCCACATGACATCCTTAGCCAGATGTAACCAACTACCAGAAACAGAACTCTGCCAACAGCCCTCCTGCCACCAGACTCCAGCAGGAAATGAGCCTGGCTGAGGTCCTTTGGGCCAGCTGACCTTCAGGTCCCACGCCAGCTCCTGACCTGGCCTTAGCACTTGTGCCACTCATAAGTCAGACCCTTCCCACAACGACAGAGGGCACCAAAAATAAGCAGAGCACCAGACTTGCACTGCCATCCAGTGGCAGCATATGGCACTGTGTGAGGCCCATGCTTAATTCACCTGCAAGTCAACCTTCAACTCACACCACTCAAGTCACAGCGCTGGGTAGAAAAGATACCTCCACCAAACCCACCACTACTAAGAGGCCTCTTGGCCCGCAGGAGGACAACACAGGAAGAACACACGAGAAGAAGAGAAGACAGCACATGACCTTGGAAACACAAGTGACTTTCCTTTTCCACGGGATTGAATACCGTGTGGGCTCTTGGTCTGTTCAACACACCACCAAGAATGATGGCCAACCTCTGTTCTTTAAGTGGCCTGCAACAAGGTGAGGCCTGGGACCTCATCACACAGCCAGCTGTCGCTCCTTACCAGAAGTAACCCACCTACAAAGGAACAAGGTAGAAGAGACCCTGGCTGGAGGTCAGATGAGAAGCTCCAATGTGAGCTGACTTGACAGGGCAAAGTGATGTGCTCTTACAGACCAGCAACTTGGAAAGGTAAACACAGAAATTCAAGACCCATATCTAAAAAAGAAAGGGCTAGGAAGCCAGGCAGCGGTGCCTAGCACTCAGGAAGTAGAGAGAAAAGGATCATGAGTTTTAGGCCAGCATGGAATACATAAAACTTTCAAAAACAAAGAGGAGGTGTGGGGAATGGGGTGTGATACAGTTCAGCAGTAGAGTACCTGCCTAGTATTATGTGTGGACCCTGGGTTGGACTCCAGCATTTAAAAAAGAAAAATAAAATTGACTGGTAAAGTGTCCCTTTTTTATTGGGTAATGCAGACTCTGGTCCTCTGGGAGAGGAAGGCTGTGGAGATGAGCTGCAGAGGTGGTCAAGTCCACACTCCTCAAAGCATAGCTATGGGGCAGGCCTGATAGGGACAAGACCTGATATGAAAAAGACTGGGACATATAGACCCAAACCACAAACCAACAATCTTAGTACCAGCCCTGAGAAGTGTGTCCCAATCATGTGTACCATGTAGCCTGAGTCTAGAACAGTGGGTAGACACAGACAGGCTGGAAATCAGCCAACGCCGGAGCCAGAGCCTCTATAGTTGCCATTGGCAAGAGGCCAGAAGATGGAAGGCATAACATCCTCACTCAGTCCTATACCAAACACACACACCACACCACACACACACACACACACACACACACACACACACACACACACACACACCATACACCACACACACACACACACACACACACACACACACACACACCTCTTGTGTGTATCCACAATGGTGTATGTACGCGGGGTTGCCAGTACTCACCCAGACCAGCTAGCCTGAGAGAAGGCGAGAAAGAGGTGAGGCCTTTAGGCCCCTATTAGCACACTTTGGCCACCACTCACCGAGGAGGCGCTGCTACAAGACCTGGTACGACGTTTGTGACAGTGGTGGGCATGCTTGCGGGTACGGTACGGCCCCCTCTCTCGTGACCGTCTCCGATGTCGAGAACGTGAAGACCCATAGCAGTCCTCTCCAAAGGATGGGCTCCGCTCTTCACACCGATATGTATCGCTGTCTCGGTGTTCCCGGTACCTCCTCTGGTAGGGTATACGATCATGGCTGCCAAGAGAAGGTAGTGACATGAGTCAAGAAGGGTTCTACTAGTCAGGTTCCTGCCAGCAGGCAAGAGGCCTTTGGCAGGGCCCCTGAAAATGCTCGAGAGAAAAACCTGTTAGAGCTGAAGTAGCCAGGCTAAGGGGAATGAACAGGTAAGCAGAAGGTACAAAGGTACAAAGCTTACTCTCCAGAGCCTTGGGTAATGACAGTGTCCCTCCAGTGCCACAGAGGGAGGAAGGCCTCAAGAGTAGCAGAGTTGGGGCTGGGGATTTGGCTCAGTGGCAGAGCGCTTGCCTAGGAAGCGCAAGGCCCTGGGTTCGGTCCCCAGCTCCGAAAAAAAGAACCAAAAAAAAAAAAAAAAAAAAGAGTAGCAGAGTTGACCAGCCTGGTACAACTATAACTTTGATCTGGGGACTCAGATAGGACTTGGGACCAGTCTTTCCAAGGCTAGGGTTATGTTCCTACTTCCACTGAGGAAGGCCAGAGATAGAGTACTGGCCTAGAAAATACAGAGGGAGAAAGACCACTCTGTGACAAAGAAAGAAAGGGTGACAAGGAAGAATTTCTGTTGAGGTCAGGAAAAGGAAGTAAGGATAGGCAAGGATCCCAAAGAGGTCAGGGCAAGAATCTATGGGCAGCTGGGCAGAACAGTCATCTAAAGGAACCTGAAACCATTGAGCCTCTGGGCCATTTTGCTCATCCAACTGAGGAAAGAAGTGTTTCTTCCAACCCCGCTCCCACTCACCTTCTGGACCTTGATCTCCGTGGGGGAGGCTCCCTTCGGGATGGGTATCGTAGTCGACCTTCATGCTCCCGACTGTAAGACCGCCTCCTCTTCCAGCGGTAGCTCAGGTATGGGTCTGGCTCTGGGGAACGGTATCGCTTACAGTGATGCATCTAGGCCACAAAAAAGAGAAAGCCCGGCTCAACACGCAGCTCACTGCTTCCAGCCACAGGGCGGCCTGATGCAGCCAGGTGTTCCTGAAGAAGAGGCCCATTGTTCTGTTTAGGGGCAGCCCCTCCCAGGGGTTTATGAAGTAAAGAAGAACTCTGAGGTCACAGTGACAGAACAGCCGACAATGACTCCTTCCTTTGCCAGTGAATAAACAAACAGGCACCTATCCAGCATGGCCTAGAGGTCTAAACATTTGAACTATGTAAATCAGGGCCGGGACACAGAAGTAGACCTAGTGGGATGCTGAGCACTGTCACAGAGATGTCAAGGACAGGAGGAAAAGAGCTTTTTTGCTCAATTTCTTCATGCTTATGGAGTCCTATAACCTTAATGTTCTAGAAGCCTGAAGTTAATGAACTGACGGCATAGACCCAATGTACTAAACTAAAACTTGCCTGGTTAAAGCAATGAACTGAACTCAACTCAAAGAAATTCAACTCTTCAGTCAGTGAGAAACCACAGTAGAAATGAGAACTCTGACCCTTGAGCAAAGATACAATGTCTCACCGATATTCCCTACCTCTGCCAGGTTCCAGCCAAGTGGGCCTGGGCCCAGAAGGCCTGCCCAGTTCTTACTGACCCGTCCAGTCTCAGCCCAGAAAGGTGCCACAATCCTCAGGGACTCTAAGCTTCTTGCCGGAGGCACATCCTAGTGGCCCTCAGACCAACTAGAGTCCCATACCAGGTGTTTCACCTTTCACTAACAGCATCACTGCCATCCCTCTAGCTCCCACTCCAGCACACTCACTCTCTCTCCCTCTCTCTCTCTCTCTGCCCTATCTCTGGAGGAGCCAAGACGTGGCTGTACATTGGGAAGTAGGACAAGTATTCCTTAGCCACTGAGCACTTAGATCCAATACAGGAGACTCCCAAGTGGGTTCAGCAACCATTGACAGAGATGGCTACATGAGTCTGGCACTGTTTTCACCCATATCCAACCCCTTCTCATTCTCTCCACCAGATGGCCAGGCATGAGAGCACAGCTTGTTTGCTTTCCAAGCCTTCAATCGCTCACACCCAACCTCCTAGTAGTGCGTAGTCCTAGGCTTGCCCGGCCAAGCACCTTTTAAACAAATCCATCAAGGCTGCTCCATCTCACCAGCACAGTCCAAAGATGAAATAGGTACTTGTGTATGAGCAGGATAGGGAGGCAATTTATCTAAACCTCTGGGAGCCTCTGGGAACCCTAAGAAAGACACTGCCATCTATCTTCCCACTAACAACCCACCATCTGAAAAGTCTAGGGAACCAGAAATCCTTGGTGATAAACACTATATAAAATCAGAAGACTTGTTTTCACAATCATCTGAATGTTCCCACCCCCACCCCCATTATCTTATGGCAGGTGCTCAAGCTATGGTCTGAAAGCAGTATGTCACGTCTCACTAATTGACCCAAAAGACATCCTACTGGCCAGGGCACACATCTTCCCAAAAGGCAAATGGTCCTGCCCATCTTCACCAGGCAGACGGAGCACTCTAAGCAGGAATCCTATCTGGAGAATGTGGTAATGTGATCTAATCTACAGCAGGCCAAAATTTTCCTTCTGAGACCTAGATAGATTCTATGACCACATATGTCTACTTGAGTGGAAAGTCACAGCTTCAGAGTTGAAAGTCAACCTGATCCACAGCACTACCACCTCACTGTTTGCCTTTGGGCAAGTTATTAAACCATTTTGAGCTTCGGCCTCCTCTTGAAACAAGGGAACAATAATCTCTTACAGGCTCCGTAAGAATTAAATATGTCTGCCCTATAAAGTAAAAGCCTAGCACAGGTTTGGGCCACAAGAAGTACTAAAGACAGCCTTTCATTAGCACTGAGAAGATGCCGGCTAACACTCAGGGATATGCTGAATGCCTTAATTTATAATTCCTTCCTTCCAAGAGACCGGGTAGGAAGTTTTGGCAGGAAACCTTGAACTTGATCCCAGTGCTGCCACTTACTGGCCCTGTGGCCTTATACAAGTCACTCTAGACCTCAGTTGTCATGCCTGAAAAATAAAGATAACACCTTTTAGATGGGCAAAGATGGCCAAGTATTTTGGCCATGAAGTACCACACATAGGCAGTAATAGAGATCATCTCCCTTGCAACGCATCCAAGGCAGGTGAAAAATGGGAAATACCAGGTGGCCCACGTCATGCTCCCAGCCAGGTCTTTTGAGCCTATTTCTCGAAAATTCCCTGGTTTCCTGAGACCTCAGCAGAAAAGCTATTTTAAAACTTAAGGACCACAATTATGCTTTGGGAAGCTCTGCTCTGCACAGTAAAGAAAAAGGTAATGTGACCAATGAAACTAAGCTAAAGATGCCAGCTTTTCTCTGAGCACAGGCCTCTCTGGCTTCTCATTTGCTGTTCCTGGCTAGAGAACCGGGCTAACAAGAAGAGCAGCCAGCCAGGTCAGCGGCTGCCCTCCCGGATTCCTGCCACCCAAGCGACCCATGGTTATTTTTGGCTGGCAGTGCCCCACCACTGCAACCTCAAACCTGCCACCTCGCAAGCTGCGGCTGCCACCGGGCAAAACGCTCCTCCTTTTCAAGGGCACGGAGGAGGGAAACTGGAAAGCCGCCAACTCCGCCTTGATGGGGGCTAGACTCAGGCAATTCCCACCCAAGCATCAGGGAGCCCGCACCCGGAACTAAAGCATAGAGGCTCCCGACCGGACCGAGGAGCAGCCTGGACATTTGTACTCCTGGCTTAGTGTGGCCCATTCTCCGGAATGAAGCGGTCCCATCATAACAAAACACCGAGGGGGCCGGTGGCCCGCACTCAAGTCCCTTCCTTCCTCCCGGAACCCAGGGATCTTAGAGTCCCGTTCCCCGTAACCGCCAAGGGAAGACCCGGCGACCAAAGGGATGGCCAGCCTGGGCCAGAATCAAACTCCAGGCGGCGCGCGAAGGAGGTCTGCGGGCTATGCCTCGAGCTCGGGATAGGGAAAGCCTTTTCCAGGATAGCTTAGATCGGACACGACCCCAGCCTGAGGGCCGGCTCGGAGCCCAAAGTGGATCCTCCCAGCCGGCTCCGAGGCAGCTGGAGCTCCGCCTCCAACACCGCGGGAACCAGAAAAGGGGTCTGCAATGACCGCCCTCCGGGAGAGAAGCGGCGGGTCAGGGGTGAGAGGTCGGGACCGCGGCCTGACGTGGGCCGAAGAGGGAAACAGGTACACACCGAGACCCGACCGAGTGCCAAGGTACCCGTACCAGCTTGGCTGTCCCCACTGACTGACCCCAGCTGCCCGGCCGTGGGCCCAGGCCCACACTCACCGTCTCCCAGGCTCCGGCTGCGGCTAGGCCCCACTCCCCACTCCGAGCGCCTCTTCCGCTTCCGGCTCTGGCCTCCGCCCGTGGCAGCACCGCCCCCTCGCGTGACGCAGCCGTCGGCGGCCCGGGCTCGACCCGGCCCAGAGGCCTGGCCGCTCTAGCCGCCAACTCGCAGACTCTGGGGGACTGGCTTGCCCCGCCAGGGTCCGGGCCGCAACGCTGGAGGTCTCTTCCGGGAGGTCCGGGGAGCATCCTCGGGCGGCGGCCTGCCCCTCTCCGTGTAGTGGTGCACGTAGGCCCCCGAGGTCGCATCTGTGCGCGGCCACGACCGCGGTCTGAGGCCAGCTCTAGGCCTAAAGGAGGAACCCACCGGACTGCCAGGCTGGGGCCGCTTCCCCGCCGCGGCCCGGCGATGCTCGCCAGCCTCTTCCTGCGCGAGGAGAGGACCGGCATTGTTCTCCCGGGACCCGGGAGGGCGCTAGAGACGAAGGCGGTCGGTGCGCCCGGGCAGGGGAAGGCGGGCTCGACTCCGCTTGCGCGCAAGAAGCAAACGACACATTCTGCTCTCGGCTTGTGCGGGTTTTTTGAAAGTCTTGGCGCCACGCCCCAGCTTGCTGGAGCTTGAGCAGCCTCCGGGAAGATCCCCACGAGCCTCGGCGGTGGGGTATGACGGAGAAGACGTCCCCTTCCCTTGAACACAGCGTCTTGCTTGTCAATCACCACGGTTGCTGGGTTAGGAAACCCGCGCCACACAAAAGCCCCGTGTCGCGCCGAGCTCCCGCTCTGCCACTCGAATCACTCGGCCAGTCCTTTTGCTGAGGCATCGGACTTGAGGCACCCAGTCTAGACCCCTCCCACCTACTGTCCAACGCTTTGTCGTGACAGGATCATGAGGTCTTATTTTTTCAGAAGAGAATACAAGTCGCGGTCCTTTGGTAGGGCCTCGCTTTGACAGCGTCCCCGCCCCCGCGCGTTGCGCAGCCAAGCGGGCGGGTGCGGCGCCTAATTGCCCCACGCCACGCGATGTCCGCGAGGCTGCGGCGGCCAGCCAGGGCGGGGCATCCCTTTAGGATCTTGCTGACTCAGCGGGGCAGCCAGGGTTTCCCAGGTGCCCCCTCCCTGTAAAGGATGCTCGCCCACCAGGTGCTGTCGCTCCTGACTCCCTCCAGTGCTGAAACTGTCTAGAGACTTTGCCTCTGGTTCTGACATAATGACCCGGCATCTTCATCACCACCCGAGTAAACAACAGTGGCTGAGTTAAAAGGCTGGGTGATTATGTTTGCTAAGGCAAACTCAAACTGATCCCTTAATCACCTTCCAACCACGCAGCATTCAACAGTCTTTAAACTGCTTCTGCCCCTGAGTCTTGTCCCATTGATTTCCAGCCTAGGAGCCAAGACTGAAAAATCCAGGCGTCAGAAGATGCACCTCCCACCTGAGGCCAGGCCCACACTGACAGAATTTCGTTCATTCACAGGTTTCTGTGGTGTCTTCACCTCCCACCAAAGCTGCCCACCCATGTTTCCATGGCTACCGGAAAACAGTATCCTCCAGTTTAATGCCGACATCTTCAAAAAGTCCCTGTCTCCTGCCCTACCCCAAGTGTCAGAAATGGGGTAATTTAGGCAGTCTTCCTGCCTGCTCTTCCAACGTGGAAAATCTAGGCAATCTACCCACAGCCCCACCCCCTCTACAGAAAGCATCTCTTGCTGACTCTGATACTGGAGCTGTCTCCTCGAAGTCCTGTCCTCTCCAGAGACTGCTGCTTGCCCTTCCTTCTTGATGGTCTCCCTTTAGACCTTCATCCTCTTGTCTCTTTTCATAAAACCTAGCAGAAGGAAAGCGTTGGTCCTGAAGTAAAGTTAGGTTGATTCACTTCTCCCTATGTTCAAATCTCATTCTCTCCAGTACCCTGTTGAGAGGCAACTCGGACCAGCTCCTCCACCCCACTCCTAGCCCCCCAAAAGGAGGCTTGCTGCTCACTGCTCTTAAGCACCACACTTTTCCCAGCCTGTGTCCTGTGCCCTGTACCCACCAAGACTTTTCTGTGTGACTGGTCTGCAACATGACTCCAGGACAAAAAGGAGATGCCCCTTCTGTTTTTACTCAACTCCTACAGCATCTAGTACTCCCTGTCTTTTTTTCCCTCCCAGGTTCGTGGGTCCCAGTGCTCTCTCATCTGTCTGCCCTTGAATTCTCCTTTGCGATATCCAGCAAATGAATGAATTGATGTACATTTGAGCCTCAGCTCTGAGGTCACCTTCCTGGAAAGCAATCCTGGGAGAGGTCAGGTTCTTTCTGTGCTGTGATCCCACCCTCTCTTGGCTCCTCTCACCCAACACTCTGACCTGGAGGACCATGCACCTCTTAAAACAAGTTCAGCATAGCTCTGCTTCTCAAAGAGGGCAAGGAGCAGCCACCTCTAGAAGCCTTGCTTCTTCTTGAGCCTAGCTAGGGTGGACTTGTGGGTGCTATGCCAGGGTGTAGGATCAATCTTCACAGTTGGATTTTCGAGTGAACTGATGTAGATGAACTGGTGCTGGTGTAGGAAGACAAGGAGGGGCTTTGGAAATGACCTGGAGTGGAGGGGTCAACCTGCTTAAAGGGGAAAGGAGGACTGCTGGAAGGTGGTGCCAACCTTAGAGGGGCAAAGTTCTGAGAATATAAGATATGTCAGAGCCCTAAAGGGTGGGATAGGAGAGGGGCTCAAATGGAGGCATTGTCTAGGCCCTTCTTAAAGCTGGAACAGGAGACCTGGAACCTGGAAATGGGAAGGTCACAGAGGCCTCCCAAATCCTGTGAGTGGATGAAACCCCAGGAGGACTTGGTCCAGCCCTTGTGAAGAGGCAGGTGGTGAGAAAAGTTGGTGCCCCTGAGTCCCCTCACCCAAGCAGTGAGGATGGAGGGTAGGTGTGAAGCCAGAGAAGTACCAGAGCAGAGATGAGAGCTTCTGACTCCCCACATCAGAAAGTTAAGTTGCAGATATCCACCTGAGCCCTACACTTTCCATACTCCGTACTTCTGGGAAGACAACTGGGCAGTGACAGAGCTGGGAAAGTGCGCTCTTGAGCCAGTCAGTACTGGGTACAAACTCCAGACTTTTCTGGACTGCCAGCATGACCTGAGACACCCATCATCCTGTTTTCAGCTTCAAGTCCCCTCCCAAACTGCCTCTTGTGAGGATCAAACAAGGTCTTGTTGACTGGGGAAGGCTGTCTGCAGTCAGCACCCACAGTTCAGGGAGGCATAGAGCTGAGCACCAGAAGAGTTGGGGTTGATGTCTATATGAAGTCTGAATCAAATCACTGAGGGACCCTGGGCCAGGGGTGAATGGTGGGATGAGCCTCAGGTCTGCATCCCAACCCTGTACTTAGGAGCCCGGCCTGTTCCATATCTAAAATCTGCAGGACTTGTAGCACAGTATCTGTGGACACATACCCAGCCCCGCCACCTGTCTCTGGCACTCCTCCCTCTGGCCACTGTTCTGTGTCCAACCCCTGAATCCCACTAAACAGCTAAGTGAAGGAGTCAACCACAGCAGCCTCCTGGAATCCAGGTCACAGCATGGCTCCTGGCCTCCCGTCAGGTGTTCAGACAGACCCACAGTAGAACAGGAAGAAGTCAAAGGAGCTTCTGGTCTGGCTGGCAGAGAACAGGTGGCAGTGAATGAAGCCAGCCAGCCACCTGTGAGCATGCCAGAGGCCCTGTGGAAGCAAGCCCAAAGTCTGTAGACGTGTGGGCACAAAATGAGGTTAAGCCAGGCCTGCTGTGATCCAATGATCAAAAAGAAAATGAGTCTCCCATACTCTCCCCAGGTCCTTCTTGCCTACCTACAGGCCCAAAGAAGTCTTCTCAACTGACAAGTTCCCCTTACCAGGATGAAAGCTCCAAGATGCTCATAGCTCCTGTCCACGCCTGGATTTATCCTGTTCTAGGAGTCTGAAGGAGAAAGGGGAATGCAACACCCAGCAGGGAGGCCCTGTTGAACAGTGCTCTCTCATGGCTGTCCATGGAGCTGTGCTGACATTTGGGAAGCACGTGCTGGGTGAGGCAAGGGACACTCACTGGCTGGAGACAGAGGAAGGGGCAGGATAGCACTTCCTTATATAACCAGATAAAGTGAGTATCGCCAAAGATAGGGCTAGGCTTCCTGGTAAGGTCACCACTACTCTGCTCTTTCCAAAGATATAGGTAAATCCTCTTTGGTTGCCAAGACTTCTAAGTATTTAACGACTCAGTGTATAAGCCCATTGATGACCTCATGGATCCAATTGCATTCGACCTGGGCTAGGTAACCTTCAGGACCCAGTTGACAACCCATTTCCTTAGTCTTCCTGCTCTCTGGCATTTCCAAACTAGAGGCTCTGGTACGGCTGCTCTGAGCTCTGGGGCCCCTTACAGCTAGAGGGGAGAGGTGACAAGGCTCACTCAGATCAGCTAGGGTGGAACTTGCACATCTTGAGCTCTCTCTGTAGTAATAGATAACACAGTGGAACAGTCAGTCCGCCTTTCTCAACCCCACCCTTCCCCAAGATATGAACCACACTCCCTTGTGTACAAGCCATGACTCAGGACTCCTCCTGGCTGGCCATCAGTTGAGCCCCTAGCGAGGAATCTGCTTTACCCAAGGCTACAGACTCCATCCTGCTTGGTGAGGTGAAGAAGGCAAGCTCGCACTCCCCACCTACTCTGCAGGCCTGCTGCTGCCTTCAGGATTATTCCCAGCAGATGGGATGATTTCTGGCCCACATGGAGCCATAGAGGCACTTGCTGTGGGGACCCCAGGGACAACAGGAGTGGAAGAGGCCAGTCCAGAAAACAAGTGAGGTGAGAACTGAGAAAAGAGAGGAGTGGTAGAGGGGAGGCAGAGAGCCCCAGACAGTGGCAGGAAAGTCTCAGCAGCCTTTGGACCAGATGTGTTGACAGCTCCTTGACCCACAACCTAGCCTAGAGACCCCTAGGGTAGGGAAGACTTCAGAGTTCCCCCTCTGTAGTGGCTATTCCTGGTTGTCAACTTGACTATATCTGGAATGGACTATAATCTAGAATTGGAGATTCTAGATTAGACTATAATCTAGATTGGAGATTTTGAGGCTGGGGGATACAAGTTTCTGACCTGGATCTTGGTATGAAGATCTTGAGGCAAAGTGGCTATGAATCTCAGGAGCTTAAGTCAAAGAGATCTCTGAGTTCAAGGTCACCTGGGACAAAGCAAGTCCTAGACCCAGGGGTGATAGTATACACCTTTAATCTGGGACGCACCTAGGACATTGGAAGAAGGAAGACTCTTTTTTGCCTGCCTGCCTGCCTGGTGGGACAGAGCCACTGCTAGATCCTTGGACTTTTTTTTTTTCTTTTTTTCAGAGCTGGGGACCGAACCCAGGGCCTTGTGCTTGCTAGGCAAGTGCTCTACCTCTGAGCTAAATCCCCAACCCTGATCCTTGGACTTCTATTCACAGCTTCTGCTGATCATTGTTGGGGAGTTGGACTACAGACTGTAAGTCATCAACCAATTCTCTTACTATATAAAGACTACACATAAGTTCTATGACTCTAGAGAACCCTGACTAAGACACCCTCCAAGTGGAGTATGGCAAAGCTCTGCCTCCAGATCAACTGTGCCTTGTACTTTATTGTCTGGTCCTCAGTCTTGAAGCAGGACCCAAGGAAGGACTTTTACCCAGGTAGAAGGATACCTTCTCAGCCTTTCAACATTCAGTCTAATTTCCCCTGGCCAGATGGAGAAACTGAGACCAGACTGTAGAGAGAGCTTACACACAATTATTTTTTTTTAAAAAAAAGATTTATTTATTTATTATATGTAAGTACACTGTAGCTATCTTCAGACACACCAGAAGAGGGCATCAGATCTCATTACAGATGGTTGTGAGCCACCAGGTGGTTGCTGGGATTTGAACTCACGACCTCCGGAAGAGCAGTCAGTGCTCTTAACCACTGAGCCATCTCTCCAGCCCGTTTACACACAATTCAAGTTGTGGGGAGGTCCTAGCCACAATGTACCCCTTGGATGGAAAAAAGCCCACAGGACCCTGCAGTGTATATTCATATATTCATAGCAAATGCCGAGGTCTGGCCTGTAGAGCCAGGAGCAGAGCTGTAATGATGACAGGGCACAGATGCCTCAGGGGCACAGGCACAGTCTCTCTGGGAATAGCTGACATCTCTGCCCTGGCTTGGGAATGGCCTCATCTGATGATTGTTCAGGTGGGTTAAGAACCTTGGTAGGAGAAATCTGGGTACAGAGTACATATATACCTGGGGGCAGAGAGAGAAGAGCCTGGCTCTATTCCTGGGGACTTCTGAGGTTGGGCAAGGGCTACTAAGAACAGGTGGGAAAGAGAGCACTGGGAGAGACCAAGTGGAATAGGCCTTCACATAGTGTAACCTGAGGAAGTTCATCTACATAACTGTTCCCATAGCTAGCCCACTCTGCTGATTGGTAGTCCAGGGCAGATCTAAAGTGGTAGTTGGTCCATGGAAATGTCTCTGCAGCTGGAATGGTAGCAACACACTACCTGGAAATGTTGATGTGATCCGAATAAGAATGGTCCCCAAAGACTCAAATATTTGAACGCTTAGTCACCACGTAATGGCATTGTTTGAAAGGATTAGAGGGGTTGAGGATTTAGCTCAGTGGTAGAGCGCTTTCCTAGCTTTCCTAGGAAGCGCAAGGCCCTGGGTTCGGTCCCCAGCTCCGGGGGGTGGGGGCAAGACTGCTTTGGACTGTCTGCAGTAGCTGACTATGATTTGCCTCATGCTCTAGCAGAGGCATGGTTTTCCCAGCTGAAGATAGTTTCTGTGATTGTGTGACATCTGGAATTCTGGGAACTTTTCAGAGGGTATATAAATGCTAGGGCCCTGATAGACAGGGTTGGTGGTTGGTGGGTGGGGGATTGTGGTTTGTTAGTGGCCAGGGCAAAGAAGAAACAAAAGAAATTAGATTCAGTGATCTCCCCCCCCCAGTCTCCCTCTCCCTCTTCCCTCTTCCCTCCCCTTCCCTCTTTCCTCTTCCTCTCCCTCCTATCTAGTGATGGGGGGGGGGTGAAACAGGGGGGTAAAAGATGGGAAATGAAGAACTTACAAAGTAGCAAAGACCAAGTACACTGACCCCTCCCTGAAAGCTGAGTGGGAATCTTCCAGAAGGAAAACTTAAATACAAGACACTTCAGAAAGAGCAAGCAATAAGTCCAAAGGCCCAGAAAAGAGAGAGCTGGGTGGGAGCTTGTAAGTGACCCCTGACCCAGGCTGGGGCATGAGCAAACATCTGCTCACTCAAGACAATGAATTGAGGACAAAGTAAGGATATCACCCAAGTCTAATTTGTTGAAAACATTGAGTTTGCTGGGGTTCCTTACAGGTATATGAATGAAGGGTGATTCTCAAGAGCAGGAAAGACACAAGGGCAGCTGTGTCACTGAAAGCCCACCTCAGCCCTGGTGACAGCTCTTGAAAGCCAGAAACCTAGAGCTCATTGCACAACTTACAGGCAGCTCAACCAAGTCTCTTCCAAGCAGTACTGCCATTCTGAGGATGGCGCTCAACAGTCCTTACTGCTTATATGAGTTCAGGGAGAGAGGCCCTAGCACTTTGTTTCAGGAACTTCCTGAGGCTATTTTAGTTGTTTACTTCCTAAGTCTTAACTTATCTAGAGAGAATATCTTAGGTCTTTATGGATGTAGCACCTGTCAATAACAAATTTGATGACCTATGGTTAGTCAGGAAATAGGAAGTGGGACATCCAGGAGGAAGAATAATTCTGGGAGAGAGCCAGGTGAGAAATCTGCCCAGGAAGATGTGAGGAGATGGACAAGTGGGACCTGAGCACAGATAACCAGCCACGTGGCAGAATGTAGGTTAAAATAGATGGGATATTTTAAGTTATATCTAGTCAGAGAAGAGTCTAGCTACATGGCCAAGGTATACGTAAATATATTTTGAGTCTGAGTCTTATTTCTGGGAGCACAGGGCTGGGAGGAAGAACCAGGCGCTAACTTTTACAATCCCCCTTTAGAACTCTGAGTCTTAATGAGATTCCACCAAGATGGAATCTTTTATCTCCAGGGGAATTGTTACCCAACAGCTGGAAGATGCTCAGGAGGGAACCACACCTAAGCAAGCCTGGTGACCTAAGTCCCATCCCTGCAACCAGCTTAAAGGTGGGAGGAGAGGGGCTGGAGAGATGGCTCAGCGGTTAAGAGCACCGACTGCTCTTCCAGAGGTCCTGAGTTCAAATCCCAGCAACCACATGGTGGCTCACAACCATCTGTAATGAGATCTGATGCCCTCTTCTGGTGTATCTGAAGACAGTGACAGTGTACTCACATACATTAAATAAATAAATAAATAAATAAATAAATAAATAAATAAATAAATAAATAAATTCGTAAAAAAAAAAAAAAAAAAGGAGATCTGCCCACACAGGGGCCCAATTCTTGTCCCTCCACTTTCATTTGCTAGCTAGCCTCAGCCTCAGACTCAAACAGTTCTGCAGGCTGGAATTTCAGAGGCAGACCCTGCCTGTTGCTGCAGGGTCCCTACTGTGGGATCCTATCTGCAGGCTCCTGCAGCCTCTGCCATTGCTGTCACCTGGGTCCCTGCTCAAACCCCCCAGGCCACACGTGCATCCGAATTTACTTTTCCCCTTCTGTAAAGATAACAGTCACATGGGATTAGGACCTAGTTCAGGAGCCTCTTTCTAATCTGGTTATAATCTCCAAATATGGTCATATCTTGAGATGCAGGAGACTGCAAAAATCCTCTTTTTGGGGACACATCTCACACAACACCCCCACCTTGCTTCCTGCTACTTTCTTGTTGGGTGGGCGGGTGTGACTTAGCATCTCAGGAACCAGCTACTCTGTTTCATTTGTCTCCTTACATGACCCAGGGAGGATCACAGCTGCCAAGAGCCTGGGTGTTCAGAGGATGGTGGAGGGCACTGCCCAGGATACCTACCTTCTCCATGGCCCAGCTATGAGGGCAGGCAAGGCTAGGCTGCAGGGTAGGGCCGTTTGCATGGGGGCCCTGCTCAACCTCAAGGGAGAGATGTGGGCTTGGGATGAAAATGCAGTTTACGGGGTTGGGGATTTAGCTCAGTGGTAGAGCCCTTGCCTAGGAAGTGCAAGGCCCTGGGATCGGTCCCCAGCTCCGAAAAAAAAAGAACCAAAAAAAAAAAAATGCAGTTTACCCCTCCCAGGCCTTCCCTGGAGGCCAACAGGAGCAGAACACAGGCTCTGGAGATGGGGGACAATCAGCTGGATGTTGAGACTTAGAGGAGCTAGGAGCAGCAGGAGGATAACCCCACATGAGATCAGGACCCTCTTGCAGAACAGTGAGAGCTACAGGCACTGCCAGTCACTAGCACCCCTTTCCTCACAGAGCATCTTCTTTCTGTAAAATGGGTCCCACACTTCCTGTCCAGGGACCTGTATAGTTCCTGAGCATTCAGACCCAAGAGTATATAGGGCTTCCAGCCCTGTAGTAGCTATTCTGTTCCAAGATTAGACCCCAGGCATGGGCTATGGTGACTACATGTATGAGGGTTGGGCCAGGGTTTGGCTGCTGCTGATACCAGAACCTAGGGTCAACTGCTAAGATTGAGAATTGGTCCATTGGTCAGTGTGGCCTGAGCTCACACCCAAGGACAGGGACATGAGAACCTGAACAATTAGCCAATTAGAAGGGAGGCAGCATTTCCTGCAGGAGCCCAGGTGTTCCTGTGTTCTTAGCACCTTGCCCCTTCCCAGAGCTAGACCTCTGCAGGAGTTCCAGGCCAATTACTGGAGTCCCAAAGAAAAGTGGGCCCCAGTTTGGCTTTTCTTTAGAGATCACAAAGGTGTTTCTCTCATATGGGATCTATCTGTGCCCCGCTCCCTCAGCCTGTGGTAACCACCGATGACTCTTTCTTATGTCCACTAGACACAGGGATTTCATAAACTCCTGCTCTCAGCTCTACTGCTTACTGGGCCCTGTGCTGTCCCCATGGCTCAGATACCTACTATGGGCCACTGGGAGCAGTACTCAAGGGACTCTAAAGAGCTGGGGCACTTGGAGACCCAGTGGTCTCCTTGACTTCACAGAACAGGGCCAGTGTCTCACTAGAGTGGGCCACTGGCTATGGTTGGACCTAGCCGTGGTCAGAATGGAGTGGAGACAAGGGGACAGGCCACCCCCTAATAGTTTCTTTGCATCTCAGCACCCAGAGGCCTATAGAGGAACTAGAATCTACAAGCTAGGCTCCAGCAGAGGCCATGGGCAGAGTTCAGTGGGGCCGGCTGAGGTGGGCTTCCACAATCACCTTTACGGGTGAAGAGTTGACCCCAGGTTTTCTAAACACACTCTCCTAAACCCCAAGCTGGGGACAGTGCCTGGAGGTAGACTCTCCTGTGTACAAGACACAGCCCTGATCTCCCTCTGCACTATGGAACGAGTCCTCTAAAGCCACTGGACCCTTGTTTCTAGGAATGGGAGGAGCTAAGCCTGAGGACATCAGAAGTTAGGTAGGGTCCAGGCTGGAGGCAAGCCACAGAGGTTGGCAAGGTATACAGAGTGAGTAATGGGGTCTCCTCTCGGGGCCACATATGCTTTCCAGACCCAGAGACAATCTCTTCTGCCCTCATACCTTCTCAGGGGCCCTGGAGGGGCCAAGGATGCAGGGATGCCAGAGGCTATGTGGGTATTCGAGGGAGCCTGTGGCAGGAGATGGGAGGGCCTAAGCATGTAGAACAGAACTGCCCTGGACTGACTTTTGGGACTTTAGCAAAAGAGGAACTTTGAGTGAAGCATATTCCACTGAACATTCTGTTCTCCCACAACTAAAAGGTTGTATAGTGCAGTGTGGAGGGAAGAACGAACCATTTCACCCTCTCCTCCAGTGCCCACCGTCAACCTTATGTGCGGTGCCAGGGAGACCTCTTCTCTAGGTGCATCCACAACCACAGAAGGGACCCAGTGAGGGTGGGGCCCTGAGTCCTGCCAGGAACTGTGCCTTTGAGGAAGGAGCATATCAAGACGACTCAATTCTGCCTCTCTCAGTCCCACAAGAGGTGGGCTGGGAGCTGGTGAAGTGATGGGCTGGGCTAGAAAGGATCTGGACCACTCTGGAAGCAACCTCCTCCAAACTGTGGGCTTTGTGTGAACCCTGGAGGCCACACAGGAGTAGCCAATCAGCACCCACCTCTAACGCTGTCTGTCAGGCCCCTCAGGATCCTAGGCCTAATCCCTGGTGTGCTGCTGGTCACCTCCCCCTCTCACACTGGCTCCAGCCAGGGGTGTGTTAACCATTTGTCTCTCCTCCCACACAGCCATCATAGACATCTGGTTCCTCTTCTAGAGCAGGAGCTGGTAGACAAATGAGGACTCAGGTTGGGGAGCTCCCATACCCCGGAATCTGCAGAAAATTGGCAGGGGCATTCTGGAAAGTGAGCCTTCAAGAGGGAGGTGAAGTTGGGGAGGTGCATGGGCTGAACCAATGTACCTCCTGATTAGCCTTTTCTCCCTGGCCAGGGGATCCAGGGAGGAAGAAGAGGGGCTAAGCTAGGACTTTGGATGATGGGGGACCTGAGTGATATGTGGGAGAGGAGTGGCCCTCCAAGCCCAGAAACCCTGGGCTCACACTGGACCACTGAGCACTCAGAGTAGGAGCCAGGCTTCCCCAAACCTATGTGTCTATAAAATGAGGGCAGCGACAGCCCTGGCTGTACAGGGGTGAGGGTGACACCAGTCGATGCTATCTTCCTGACCGTCCCCCTTCCCCCAGATTTTCCCTGGAGCTGGGGTCCTGTTAGACTGAGGGAGGCTGGAAGTCAGGAAGTACATTGTGTTCTGGGGCCTACACATTAGCTTCGGTGACGGTCTGTTTATCCCATGTCTGATGGACAAGGCTTCATTGACAAACACTTCTTACCAAACCAAGAAACACATAGAGGCTGCCAGTAGTCACTGATGTGACACCCACTGAGTGGTGGCATTGGCCCACTTGTGCTCAGACATTTTACTCTGGGACCCTGAGGAGAGGAGCCCTAACTTCTCTTGGGGACTTTAGACAACTGATCAGTATCCCTAAAAGGGATCTAGGTGACTCTAGGCATTCCGGGACTTAGGAGAACTGTGTCCTCAGGGAGTAGGACTGATACCACTCTCAACACTAAGGGTCATTGCAGCCTCTGGGGACCCACTAATAGGGTGGACAGAGTGACTGCCTCCCTGAATAGCCCAAGGAGTGCAGAACTGTTCTGTGCCCTGGTCGCTCACCAGCAAACTGGAGGGAAAGAAGAGATTCAAAGGCTATTCCCAGCTGGGGCTGAGCTGGTTCTCAGTAGGTTTATCATCTGTGTCCCCTTTCTGTCTCACGCGTAGGTAACCGTGTGTCTCTTGGTCTCTTGGTGTCAGCCTCTGCTCATCTGCTCCTAGCTCCCAATCCCAGCCCTGGAGACCAGGAGAACACTGAAGACAACTGAGAGCCAGGGGACAAGCCCAGGCTCTGTAAAACTGGCCCTGAGCACTGGGGACTGTTACAGCTGTGCTCCTGAAGCTCCAGAGGCCAGGTTAGCCCTGCCCACTTTAAGGAGATAGGCGGACCTGGCATAAGGACCTGGACACACAGAGAAACAAGGACTGCTTGGGGGAACAGGGGGATCATGCTCTATGGCTATGGTGTGGTAGGTAGCTACAGTAAGAGATCCCTCCATTAAAATCTTGTCCTTGCTCTCTGTCTGCTATGGGGCCTAAAAAATGCCTGTGCTGACCAAACTGCTGACTTTTGATGGGTGAGGCCATGTGTGTGCCCGTCTCCATGTGGATCTTGTGACTAGGAGAGCAAGGGACAGATTTATCTGTTAGGGGTGCAAGAACCCCATATGGCTTCATGTGCCTGCTGTCATAGGGATGCCAGCACCGACCCTGTGTCCTGCTGGGAAAGCCCTCGAGTACTGGCTTTAGAGACTCAGAACTGGTGCCTCAAACAGCTGCATAATCCCCCTTCTAGGCAGGAAGACTGCAAGGAGAGTAGCTCGCCCCAGATCACACAGCTCAAGAACCACTAAGTCCTTCCTTGGTCTCCTAATCCAGGTCGGAAAGGTGCTTGCTCTCGGCTGGTTGGCATGAGCGTCCTCCACAACCACAGGCGAGGTCAGTTTGGGGTTTGCATCTCCCTCAGCTTATCTGGCTGTGCTGGCTAGTTTTATGTCAGCAGGAAACAGTGTATAGTCATCAGAAAGGAAGGAGACTCAACTGAGAAAATGTCTTCATAAGATTAGGCTGCAGGAGAGATGGCTCAGTGGTTAAGAGCACTGACTGCTCTTCCTGAGGTCCTGAGTTCAAATTCCAGCAACCACATGGTGGCTCACAGCCATCTGCAATGGGATCTGATGCCCTCTTCTGGTGTGTGTCTGAAGACAGCTATAGTGTACTCATATACATAAAATAAATAAATCTTAAAAAAAAAAAGACTAGGCTGCAGGCAAGCATGTGGAACATTTTCTTAAATAGTGGCTGATGGGAGGATGGGAGGCCCACTGTGAGTGGTGCCAGCCCTGGGCTGGTGGTCCTGGCCTCTGTAAGAAAGCAAGCCATGAGAAAGTCATGAGGAAGTCACTGAGCAGGATTCATTTCTCCATGGCTTCTGCATCAGCTCCTGCTTCCAGGTTTCTGCCCTGTTTGAGTTTCTGTTCTGATCAATTCCAGCGATGAACAGTGATGTGGAAGTGTAAGTTGAGTTAACCCTTTCCTTCCCAAGTTGCTTTTGGGTGTGGTATTCCATCAAGCAATAATAACCCCAACTAAGACTGGTACCAGGATAAACTAGCACCAGAATAAACTGGTACCAGGGTAATGGGCAAGACTATAGCAGATCTGACCATGTTTGGGGAAGGATTATGAAAAGACTTTGGAATATTTGGGCTAGAAAAGCCATTGAACGTTGAGAGCTTAGTGGGATCTTCTTTGGGAGCTTGGAAGATAAGAAGGCTGATCATTAAGATGATGGAGGCCTGGTTTGTGAGGTTTTTGGAGGGAAGCAATGACCCTACTGGGCCATTTTCTGTGAGGTCTACAGTGTCTGATCAGCTGGGGCTAAAGAGTGATTAACAAGAGGCCAGCATCATGGAAGTAAGCCTGTGCCTTACTGAGACAATTGATGCTCACCAGCTCTAGCTTAGAAATTAGCTGTGCTTGAGACCAGCATCTCTGAGGTGAAACCTCTGGGAAGTACTTCCTGAGAGTCAGCACTCAGAACCTGTGTTAGTCCGAGGTTGCTAAGGTTGTGCCTCGCGTTGGCAACCAAACTTGGTAGTGAAAGGGCCAACAGGTGATACTGGCTTTGAAGGCATGGGGAGCAGCTGAGGCTTGGCACTGTGAGCGGTCAGGAGAGGCCATTGGTGAAGCCTCAGTAGCAGTTGGCAGGCCAGGACTGAAGGGGTCATGCAGAGAAATTGAGGTTTGGCACCATGAAGAGAGCCCAGGAGAAGCTGCTGGTGAAAGTACAGCCCAGCTGCAGCAGGCCCAGCATTTTGGAGATGCCAGTACCATGGAAAGACCACCCAAAACAGCAGTAGCAGGGAGCGGACTCCACCGAAGCCTAGAGGACAAGCTCTGTACACTACAGAGGGTGGAGTCGGAGAGGTGACCCAAGCCCTTAGGAGGAGTCCAGAAGACTGTGAAGATCCCAGACTTTAGACACTGGGTCATTTCCACATTGGAGCTTGGTTTTGCTTTGATCTGATTGTGACTGTGTCCTGATTCTTCCCTCTCAAAGGGAGGAAATATTTATTCGCTTTTATAGGAGCCCACAGTTTGACTGAAAAAAATTTTTTTTTCTTTTTTTCGGAGCTGGGGACCGAACCCAGGGCCTTGTACTTGCTAGGCAAGTGCTCTACCACTGAGCTAAATCCCTAACCTCTGAAAAAATTTTTAATGATTTATTTATTTTTACTCTATGTTCGTTGGTGTTTTGCCTGCACATATGTCTATGTGAAGATTTCAGATCCCCTGGAGCTGGAGTTATAGACAGTTGTGAGCTGTCATGCAGGTGCTGGGAATTGAACCTGGGTCCTTTGGAAGGGCAGTCAGTACTTCTAACTTCTGACTCATCTCTCCAGCCCTAAGAGAAACTAAATTTTAAAAGATATTTTAGATTTTTAAAGGACTTTGGATTTTTAAATAGAATTTTAAAGTGTTTGAGCTTGTGAAGACTGTCAGACTTTTAAGACTTGCAATATTTTATATGGTGATGCTCATATTAATGTGTGTTCTTGGGGATGAACAAGAAAGGAAAAGTTATGGCTTAACAATGATGTGTTTGTGTGTCGAGCTGACAAGGGCTCAATTGGGCTGGCTAGTTTCATTTCAACTTGTCACAAGCTAGAGTCATCAGAAAGGAAGGAACCTCAATTGAGAAAATGCCTCCATGAGATCAGGTTGTAGGCATGACAGCCTGTAGGGCATTTTCTTAATTAGTAATTGATCAGGGGAGGATCCAGCCCTTGGTTGGTGCCATCCCTGGACTGATGGCCTGGGTTCTATAAGAAAGCAGGCTGAGCAAACCATGAGGGGCAAGCCAGTGAACAGCACTGGTCTCTGCATCAGCTCCTGCCTTCAGGTTCCTGCCCGGTTTGAATTCCTTCCCTGATTCCCTTTCATGATGAAGAGTGGAGGAAGTGATAGCTGAATAAACCCTTTCCTCTCCAGTTAGCTTTTGGTCATGGCGCTTCATCACAGCAAATAGAAACCCTATGACTGTTAGGGTCCAAGGATTGCCCAGGAATGGCACCCCAGACTCAAGTGGTATGCAAAAGCAAAGAGCTAACGCTTCAGCTGACTTCCCTGCATGCATGGGTCTCCCATTTGGGATTGGAGACCTCTGGTAGACTCTCAGGCCCAGCTTTTATTGTTAGGGGAATTCCACGGAGGGGTCTGTGTCCTTTTACCTTGATTGGTTAGCTCTCTCTCTAGGGGTCTGGCTGACTGTACAATTGGTTGGGATCTGGAGACATCCCGGGGGGTTGTTTACTCATTCTAGCTACCTATTTTTACTTTAGGCCAGATGACAAGGTGTCTTCAGATTGGCTGCCCACTGTTGTGGTTGGCTGACCATAGATAGGTTCCTGGATCTGGGTTCTCATTTCTGGGAAACAGAAACTTAGGCCTAGTCTCCCAAATGGCCAGTTTGCAGCTTGTCATGGAGTCAGCCTGGCTCTAGCTAAGAGTCCTCTCAAACCCTTGGCCATTCTTTTCCTGGATGTCCTTTCCTACTCTGCCATTGATTTCCCCCCTCCCATCTATATCAGCAGGGGTATACAGACTCAGCCGTGCCTGCTTGCCTCTCTGCTGAGTTTCCTGAGACTCTTGACTCAGCATTTTAGGATTGCCCCAGTGGTTCCTCTACACAGCCTACCTATTGAGGATCCCTTCCTGAATCGTTGGATGTGGGGTGAGGGAAAAATGGGCACCTGCCAAATGCCCCACTTCCCGACATGGAGAGAGCTGGATTTTGGTGAGAGCAGATTATTTCTCAGGATGTAGATTTGATGGAGAGATTATAGACAGGTCAAGGGAGTCTCACACATTGAGAAGACGTCAATTTGACCTCTGGGGGTGACCTATAGCAGGAGGGGGCTACCATCCATAGATGAAGCATCCTAAGCCTCCCCCACTCCTTGCCCCAGCTCCTATTTGTGTCCGTGGCTCCAGGGTAGGGCAGGCCACAAGCTTGTTAAAACTGCCCGCCTCTCACCATCTTGGCCTTGGTCTTTTGATGTGTGGGGCCTTGTTTTGTAGCCTGGGCTGGTCTCAAGTTCCTGGGCTTAAATGATCTTCCTGCCCCAGCCTCTTCAACTGCTGGTACTACAGACATATGGACTATGCCTGGCTCCCCTGTCCTTCATGTATCTTAGTCATTGTTTGGGTTTGTACTTCAATGTCCCCAAGCTCAGCAACCACAGCCACCCCTTCCTATTCCAGCCACTCTAACTCTGGACCAGGCTGGCCTCGATCTCAGATATCTGTCTGCCTCTGCCTCCCAAGTGGTGAGATGAAAGGCGTGTGCCACCACTGCCTGGCCTGCATGCCATTCCTTAGCAGTTCCTTCTATCCAGTCATGGCTCAAAATTCTTGCCAAGTCCCTCAACCTCCACATCCCTTTCCTTCTAACGATGACCTCTGTTTCTTCAGAGAATATAATGGCTCTCCTTCTGTATTAGTCATGGTTCTCTAGAATCACAGAACTAATGGAATGTCACTCTATAAAGGGAAATAATTGGAATGACTTAGAGCTTGCCGTCCAACTAACCCAACACTGGGCAGCTGTGAGAAGTCCGAGAATCTAGCAATTGTTCAGTCCCACAAGGCTAGTTGTTTCCGTTGGTCTTCTGTATAAGCTGGAATCCTGAAGAAGTAGGTTCCAGCAGATGTGCTGGCAAGTAAATACAAGGGGCAAAAAAGAGCAAACCCTTCCTTTTTCCATTGTCTTTATGTAGGCCTCCAGCAAAAGGTATGACCCAGATTAAAGGTTGGATTTGGAACTTGCTCTGTCCCAGGCTGGCCTTGAACTCAGGGATCTGCTTGTCTCTATCTCATGACATTAAAGGCATGTGCAACCTTGCCTTGGCCTAAGCTTTTCGTGGCCACTATATCTCAAGATCTGGATCACAGATGTGCCCTCCATTTCTGAATTATAGTTCATTCCAGATGTGGTCAGGTGACAACCATCACGCCGCCAGAGGAGGAACACAGTCTGTTTGTGGTCTTTGACTTTGTGCAGGGTTTTTAGGCACACTGCCATGCTCTGCTTCCACTGGCTCTGAGGAACTCCAGCAGAGGAGAGGTGGCCAGTCATGGTGTACTTGCTGGATTTAAGTCAACTGGACACAAGCTAGAGTCATCAGTGAGGAAGGAGTTGAGGAAATGCCTCCATGAGATCCAATTGTAAAGCATTATCTCAACTAGTGTAAGTGTTGGGGTTCAGGAATCCCCCCACAAACCACATGAACACAGATCTCAGTCAGACAGGGATAGTTTATTGAATGCACACCTAAGACTGATTGATCATGTACATAGCCAAGACTTCAGGAGCTGAAGCTATCTATGACCCTGAATATTTCTCAGGGCCAGCTTATAAAGGCTAAAACCACAGATCATACAGAGATGCTGGAAGTGCTGACCAGTGGTTGGCTATGATTCAAGCTATTCTAGATACAACTGTTCATATTGACCTTTAATTTGATGGGTCCTAAGTGGAGCTTATAGTTGTGGAGTTTCTGAAGATTAGCAAACCTCATAACATATACAACATAACAAGGTGTGTGGTCAGCATGACCCTGCTCTGGATTGAGTTATTTTTCTGCATCAATGGCTGGCAGGCATTTTACAGTGACTGTATGAAATAGTTGGCAGACAGGGAACAAAATGGCTACAGCTGTGTTAGTGGGGCAGGCCTTAATAGTAAGAAAGCAGGCTGAGCAAGCCAGGGGAAGCAAACCAGTAAGCAGCACCCCTCCACGGCTTCTGCATCAGCTCCTGCCTCCTGGGTCCCCTGTTGAGTTCCTGTCCTGACTTCCTTCAATAATGAATTATTCCTTGAATAATGAATATGGAAGCATAAGCCAAATAAATAAATAAACTTTAATTAGTTCAGATCCTGTTTTTTTTTTTTTGGAATGGATTTTTTTATATAAAAATTTTAATTTTTGTCTTTAAACTACAAACTGTACATGATTTGCAAAGGAGACTGTACCAAACAATGATCAACAAAGAATCATCCGTTCTATGGCTTTTCTCTAGTCTGGTCACTCAGAAATATAATGTTATCAGCTATGATTATTGTTGCTTGCCACCTCGCATTGTTTTTATCCATGTATTCACCATAGTCCATTTTGCCTTCCTTTTTCACATACTGATAAGCCACATCTCTGAGGCCTGGCCGAAACACTGATATTCTGTGCCATGTCGTCTTTTGACTGACGTCACTCATTTGGTATACTTCACTGTCCCCTGATCGCCACATCTCATTTGTTGCTAGAGAAAATATCGTGACTGGGTTTTTTTCCCTCCACCTGTCTCATGACAGGGTCCTGACCTACTCGCCCAAGTAACTGAACACGATTCAGAGATCGTTCAAGAACCAAACTGCTGGCTACTTCAGACTCCTGTCTTACAAACTGACGAAATACCTGTAACACAGGTCTTCGAAACATGGCTTCGGTTTTCTTATAACCTAATCTTTAGGCTTTTCCTGACGCGCAAGACCAGACTGCCAGCAGCTCACTTCCCTCTTTTTTTTTTTTTAAGATTTATTTTATTTATGAGTACACTGTAGCTGTTTTCAGACAGATCAGAAGAGGGCATCTGATCCCCATTACAGATGGGTGTGAGCCACCATGTGGTTGCTGGGAATTGAACTCAGGACCTCTGGAAGAGCAGTCAGTGCTCTTAACCGCTGAGCCATCTCTCCAGCCCATCAGATCCTGTTTTTAATGATGGTTCTTAAACCCTTTAACCTCCTTTGTAGCCACCACCACCCACAAGAGGTAGTGGAAAAGAAAGGATATGGGATGGGAAGTGGACCTGTTAGAAAGTTGGTTTTGCTTCTTTCTTTCTTTCTTTTTCTTTTCTTTTCTTTCTTTTTTTTTTTTTTTAGCAATTCCCATCTGTGTTGTCTGGAAATTGGCAGTTCAGTTCACAGGTTAGCAGTAGCAGCCTGATCCACTCGCAAACACTTCATGGATACAGCAGCAGTCCAGTAGAGTTGGGATAGCAAACAGGAATCAGAAGTGGTGGCACTGCCTAGCAGAGACAGCCAGGCTTCAGCCTCTTCTCAAACAAGCAGGAGGTACTAGGAGAAGTTCTCGGCTGTGCCTGTCTCAGGGAGGACTCAAGACCCTCAAGCATAGCACAGCAAGCTGTACCAGCAAGCCTAGCTCAGCCTCCATCACTGTCCATCAAGTTCTAGTTATACTCCCTCCAAATAGCCTGAGTCCTCAGAAGTGGCAAGAAACACACCAGCAGGTTTTTTTTGGTGCATTTCTCTCTATAGAGTCCCAACAAATGGAGCTCAACTACGGGATGTAAGGCGGACCAATACATGCGTGTTGTTAGCTAAGAATCCTTCATCACGTGTCCTTTCACATGTTTGCTTTAGCAGAACATCCTTTCACCTATGTCTGCTTCCGTGAAACACTCCTTCACATGTTTGCCCCAGCAAAACACCATCCAACACAACTGACTTTCCAAAGAACCCTTCAAGTGTCCACTTCATAAACCCTTTTCTCTCCAGCTTACTTTAGCAATAGAAACCCTAACCAAGACACATGGATAGCAGCAGAGGTTTTTACCTCAGGGTGCTAGGGCCACCAGGTGGCCCAGGATGGGCACAGGGTATAGCTAAGACCTGTTGACAGACACCCGTGGATCCTTTACCTCCCTTTTTCCTTCTCAAGAGGGCCGCCATTTTGAGTCCAATCCTCACCCTTCGGCTCATCAAGCACACTCCTACTCAATATTTACATGTGTACCATGAGCAGTAAGTGCTTCACAGGCCGCACAACATGAGCACTGGGCATACGGCACTTGGCATGGTGGTTGTGGATAATCCAGCACCGCCTACTGTGGGCCTAGCCTTTCAACCTCTCTGCCTGTTTCTTCATCTGTAAAGTAGGTTAAAAAAAAATGGTAAGTCCTACCTGATAAATAGGTAGAGGACTGAATTAGTTACATTTCCACTGCTGGGAGGAAAACTACCATTGCCAAGGCAATTGATAAAAGACAGTGTTTATTGGTGCCAACAGTCCGAAGGGTTGGAGTCCATGGGCATCACAGCAGGGAGCATGGCAGGCACGCTGGCAAGGCACTGAAGCAGAGGCTGAGAGCTCACATTTGCTGCACAAGGAGTCAACGAGGAGAGACGTGTATGGTGTGGGGCTTTTTGAAACCTCAAAGCCCTCCCCCAGTGTCACACCTCCTCCAACAAGATCACAGCCCCTAGTCCTCCTCAAACATGTCCACCAACTGGGGACCAAGTATTCAAATATATGAGCTTACGGGGACCATCCTCATTCAGACCACCACAAAAATAAAAAGGACTTAGTCCGTGTAGATGCCAGAGGAGAGACCCCAGCCCATGCCAGGTTCAGTGGCTGCTCATTGCTGCCTCCAGAGCTCACTGCTGTGACACACACCCAGGGGTGACTTTTCTGAGCCCTGGGGGGGCAAGCGTTTACTCAGAAACTGGTTTCCAAATCTGTCAGGCCACTTCCCCCCAGCCCCCAAGGAGGAAATCCCCACCACTCATACTAATCCGGACGGGGTATGGCTGTACGACCTCGGAGCTATGCAGTGTGTGTGCACTTTGATTCCTAGTGAAGTCGGCTGTGTTCTGTCTTCTGAGCTACTCTAGTGCCAGGCACAAGTCCCACCGAGCTACTTCTCCAGCTCTATCTTCATCTTCTGAAATACGGTTGTTTGTGGCTCCTGCCTCCTTTTTCTTCAGACTGGGTCCTGTGCAGCTCAGGGAGTCTCCCACTCCTTATGTAGCCAGTGGTATTCTTGAACTTCTGATTGTCCTGCCTCTACCTCCCAAGGGCTGAGGAGCCTACATCTCTACACCCACGTTTCCTGCTCTCCTGTCTGCTTTTGTCTTAGTAATGAAGAAGCCTTCAACAATCTATCTCACTACTACCTTTGCAAGCACTCTTTCCCAGTTTGTCTTTTTGGAAACAGGACCAAGCTGGACTCTGTTTCATAGATGACTGCTTCTTTCTGAGTACTGGCATTCAAGGCATCTGCCACCATGTGTGGCTTTGTTTTTATTTTCAATGTGTGTGTATTTTGCTTGCATGTATGCATGCATGTATGCATGTGTACCACATGTGTGCTTGGTGCCCTTGGAGGCCAGAAGAGGGCGCTGGATCCCCTAGTATTGCAATTACAGATGGTGCGATCACCACGCAGAGATTAGGAATCAAATCAGAGTTCCTGAAGGAGCAGGCAGTGTTCCTAATAGCTATTATTTTATGGTTTGATGACTCTCTGTGTGTGTGTGTGTGTGTGTGTGTGTGTGTGTGTGTGTGTGTGTGTATTGGTGGGGTGTGAAGTTTGAAAATATTTCCCCCCGCTCTGGCATCTTGAAATAGAAGGAACTACAGCGGCCTGGTGTGTTTCTCAGACTCAGTTGATGAATTATTTGGAAAGGATTGGGAGGTGTAGTCTTATGGAGCAGGTAGTTGGGGGAGGTGTATCACTGGGGATGGGCTTTGTGTTTCCAAAGTCCACACCAGACCAACTGTCTGCCTCTCTTCCTCCTGCCTGTGCATCAGGATGTAAGGCTCTCTGCTCTGCTCCAGTGCCATATCGGTCTACCTCCCATCACGAGTAACTAACCTGTACAACAAGCAAGTCCAGAATTAAATGCTTTCTGGTAAGTTGTCTTGGGTTACGGTGTCTGCTCACAGCAACAGAACGGTAACTGAGACAGTCTCCAAGCCCCCTACAGTGTCACTCCTTACCTCCTGGCCCTGAAGCCTGAGGCTGGCTCTAGGCGTGACACACGGCTGGTGACTAGGGATTAAAGTGATGGTCAGTTTTTATTTTTTAGATAGGATCTCATGTAGCCTAGGTGGGCCTGGAATTCCCTAGGTAGCTGTGATGGCTAATCTTGGTTGTCAACTTGAGTACATCTGGAAGTAACTAAAACCCAAGCACTCGGGCATTTCTGTGGGGGATTTTTCTTGGCTGAATTGAGGTGGAAGACCCACCTTAATCTGGGCCACATCTTCCAGTGGCTGCCTACACAGAAAGAATGGAAGAAGGTAGCTTTTGCTCTTATCCTGCTTTCTCTCACTCTCACTGACAAGTTCATCTGTCCTGTTCCTGAGCCATTCTGTCCCTGGTTCTAGAAACTATTTTTTTTTTTTTTTTTTTTTAGGTTCCAATGTAGACTGAAAACTGGCAGCTCTTTTGTGACTTCCCTAGGATTCATGTTGTGGCTTGAACAACTGCTGGACCCTTGGCCACCGTTGGACTGCAGCAGTTCTTAACCTTCCTAAATGGGGGACCCTTTAATACAGCTCACGTTGATGTGATCCCCCAGCCATAAAGTTTTCATTGCTACTTCATAACTATAACTTTGCTACTGTTATGAGTCATGAATGCCTGACATGAAGGACATCTGATGTGTCCCCCATGGAACGGTTTGACCTCCATCCCAAAGGGTTAGCAACCCACAAGTTGAGAACCACCAGATTACTCAGATCCCAGCTGTAAACCACTCTAACATATATAATTTCAGTCTTGTTCCTTAAGGGGACCTAATTATATTAGGGTTCTCTAAATTCACAGAGCTTATAAAATGAGTCTCTTTATATACATATATATGTGATGCGCTAGCAAGGTGAGAGCAAGCAGGCAAGGGACAAAACCTTTCTTCCTCCACGTCCTAATGCAGACTTCCAGCAGAAGGTGTGGCCTCAAGGTCTAGATTAAAGGTGTGTGTCTTCTGACCTCAAGATCCAGATCAGAGGTGTGTGTTCCTACCTCAGAGGTCCGGACTAGAAGTGTATTCACCCATCTCAACCAAGCAGAATCTCTCTCACAGGCATGTTCTCCATTTCTGGATTGTAGTTCATACAGCTGCAAAGGACGACTCACTCTGCCCATCTTTCTGGTTACTCTTGCTGTTCTCATATATGTGTGGTCTCATCATTATAGCCCTAGCAGGCCTGTAACTTACAATGTCTCAGCCAGGAGGCCTCTGCTTCTTGAGTGCTAGGATTAAAGCTGTGTCCCTTTGGCTAGATCCATCTTTAAAAAATTTTTTTAAAAAAAATTGGCCAGGTGGTGGGAGAGCATGCCTTTAATCCTAGGCCTTGGGAGGCAGAGACAGGTGGATCTCTGTGTTTGAGGCCAGTCTGGGGCTACAGAGAAACCCTATCTGGGGGGAAAAAAAAGGGTTTGTATGGTATGTTTGTGCCCCAGCATGTATATGAAAGTCAGAGGACAACTCTGGGAGTGGTGCTCTCCTGCCAATCAAACTAGGCGTCAGCTCCTGGGACAAGAGCTTTTACCTGCTGAGCCATCTTGCTTCTGTGTGCCAGGTGCTGGCATTACAGATGTGTACCACTCTACCAGACTCCCTCCGCCCTTTTAAAACAATTGTATTTTGTGTGGAGGTCAGAGGACAAGTGGCAGGAGTCAGTTTTCACTCAGGGGTCATCAGGCTTGGCAGCAAGGACCTTCACCTACTAAGAATCCTGCTAGGAGCTTTTTTCTTTTCCTTTTTGGGGGACAGGATCAAGTATGTATCTCATGAGCTTGAACTCCAGATCCTTGCGCACAGCCTATGGAGAAGAATGAATCTGTTCCTAAGGTTCTAGCGCCTCTGAGTGGTGTGAGAGGGATCAGCTGTTTGTGGTCCTGGACAGAGGGGGCACCATCAACCCATGAGGGCCTTGCCCTGCGGTTTTCCTCCTACTACTCTGCTAAGAGTGAGCGGCCTGGCAGAAAGGATCTACACCCAGACTGACATCCAGTTCTAGGTCACCCTTCTAAGTCCGTGCCATGGTTAGAACATTCTCTAAAATACAATGACACACAAACCCATTAGCCCGGGGCCCTTCCAGGGCCCACACACATCTCTTCCGAATGTGACCCAGTGAAAGGGTCATCAAGGGTCTGCTAAGCCAGAGGTGGCCCCTGCTAGTCAGACACTCGAGTAGCACTGCTATGGTGAATAGTAGTCAAGAGATTCTGACAGCAGAGCTGAGAAATGGAGGTCCACCCTCTGCACAAGCAGACAGTGAAGGGGGAGAAGGTTTAGGAGGAGCTGGGGACCTGAGGCTCAGCTCATGAAGTCCCTTTGCACTCTGAAGGTCCTTGTCCAGTTCAAGTCAGTGAAAGGATCCCAGACTGGCTCATGTGAAGAGGTAGAGCTTTATTGAAATATAAACATTCGAGAACATGTAAGACAGAAAATAACCACAACATATACAGACACTTGCTGTGAGAGGGAGTCTGAGGTATTTATTCACGGCCTAGGCTACCATGTGCTATCACATTTCTTTCTGGTTAGAATACATACAAGACATAGAAGGGGAGGACGCTGTCCTGGCCAACCACATGGCCACATGGCCTCCAGGACTATACCTGTAGGGGAAGCGCCACTTGGGCCATAGCCCTAAAGCTGGGCATACAAGGCACCCAGCTTTTGCATTTTCTGGCTAGGAGCCTGCTGCTGGCTTGAGGGCAGTGAGGGGCATTGAGAGGGACAGGTGGACAAGCTGCCTGAGGGAAGAGTATTTGGTGACCAGAAAAGTCTTGCAGCCCTGTCCCTGTCACCTCTGGGTAGGAAGAATCTATCCTTCATGACTAAATCCTGAGACACACTGGTCAAATGAGCTTCTCACAGCATCGTTCCCCAAATGTCCTTTGCCCAACCCTGCATGTGCCTCGTGGATAAGGCTTCTGAGAGCAGAAGAGGGTCAGACCTCAGTGTAAGAGCTGTGTGTGTGTGTTACTGACAATGTGTGCCCTGGAGCAGGGATAAGAGCCAGAAGTCAGCAGTGCTGTGCTTGCTAGGCTGAGGTATGCATGTGCATAAGCTTTTCCCTTTCTTGTCCTAGTCAGGACTGCTGGGCCATGCCGTGGTCTCCACTGCTACAACCCAAGTAGTCCGGTGGGTATGGGTGATGCTTTATGTAACAGAGTGAGGCACAGTGGGATGAGAATGGAGCCCTGTTTAAGGACCACCCTTTCTCTACCACAGTGGCCTGATCTAGCTGCATGCCAGCAGGAGACAGAGCTCTTAGCATCCTCTTGTCCCTGAAGCTCAGCCTCAGGCGGGGCCCACAGCCATCTCTGCCTATGCCCCATGGTGAGGGTTCTAAGGGCAGACAGATACTCTGCCCTACCCTGACAGCTGGGGTAGGAGGTGGTGGAAAGAACCAGTGTGGTTTCAGGATCCACCAGCAGGAATGGGTCCCTCCATCCTATTCGCCTGCTGTGGTGATCCCTGAGTCACCCTACCTGCTACACCTCCTGGCCAGGGCATGGGCAGGTTGGAGGGAGGTGGCTGCAAACTGCACCTGGCTGGGGTGATCGGCTTTCATTTCTTTGGTGCTACAACAGCAACAATAAAAATTTAAAAATTAAAGTCAGTAAAACACATATTAAAAAATATTACAGAGATGCAAATACTTCCTGAAGAATCAAATATCAACAATTACAAATCTGAGGTATTTCAGTGAGCCTGACATCAGCATGTCTTGGGCTGGTGGGGCTGAAATGGCCCCAAGAGACGACGTTACGGGCCAAGGACCAGTGATATATTGGGAGAGTTGGCCAACATAGGCAGGCAGGGAGCCGAGGCTGGGGGATCAGAACGGGGTCTTGTCAGATAGGTATCAGAGCCTGGGCACCATGAGTGCTTCCTCCTCTCCATACACAGAGGGGCCCTGAACCCAAAGCCAGCCATAACATGCTTTTTTCTTAGGAAAAACAAAAAAGGTATTCCAGGGCCCTGAGGAATGAATTTAAGACTTGGATATGGGAAGCCCACACCCAGAGAGTAAAGGAGGCCTGGGAAGACACATTCCCAAACCATGCTCATCCCATGCCAACAAGAGCAAGGAAGACAAGTTCCTAACTCCTAGAGCCCCAAATGGGATTTAAACACAGGGGACTGCGCAGACTAAGAGTCTGGTGACCCTGGGGTGAAGGCAGAAGGCAGCAGAAGGGAAATAAATTAAGGGGGAAGGGAAATGAAAAGCCTCCAGCCCCATGTCGCCTTACAGATTGTCAATATACTACTCTGGGATGGGAGGTGGCTGGGGAACCCTGGGGAAGCTGGATGCCCAGATGCCCCACCCAGTTCTCCAAGACAATCCCTGATTGGACAACGCTACTCTGTCCTGCCCCCAGAATACAGCAGAACCTGAATGGAGCTTGGCCAGATGTGGCCAGATGGTGTCTGATGTGGGCTCCATGAGGTGAGGTAAACTCTGTGCATCAATCTCCTTTAATCTTGGCAGGAGAGTAGGGAGTGGGTGCAGAGTGCTGCTCATCAGAGGGACCAGCTGGTGGAGGGCTCTGCACTGGGGGTACCCCGGGATGAGGTAGGACTTGGTGAGCAGTGAGAGCTGCTGCTGCTGCTACTGCTGCTGCTGCTGCTGCTGGCGCTGCTGCCAATGCTCTGGGGAGCAGAGCCCGCAATGAGGTGGACCACTGGTTTCTGGGCAAAAAGCACACCTGGGGTGGGAGAAAAGGCAGTATGGGCTAAGGAGGAGCGTCTGTAGCTCAGTTCAGTTAAACAGGGCATGACTGCTGGGCTAACCCTGTATGCTTCACTTTCCTATCACACCAGATGTCAGTGGAAGCCCAGACAATTGTTCTGTCACCAAAGGTTCACAAACTGCTGAAGGACAAGCATGCAAACAGTATCTTTGCTAGAATGACAACTGTTCTGAGACTGGTGTACCTCTGCTTTTGGGCACATCATAAGGGTTCTGGAGAGGGGAGCAGAAGTACAGCCCAGAAAGGTTTTTGTGGTTAGTAGTGTCTACATTGCTTGAAAGGGAAAAAGCAGCAAACTGAAGAGATGGTGGCCAAAGAACCCAAGACAGCAGCGAGATGGGCTATCCCACATCCCACTGTGGCTTTGTACAGCTAGAGGAGCCTGTTCGGAAGCTCTGGAAGCTCTAAGCAGAAGACATTTGTGAGGAGCAGGCCTGGCAGTGGCAGCAGGCACAGGTGAGAGGCAGCAGGTGGAAGGGAGCTGATGAAGGATAATGGCTTTGCATTTTTTTTTTCTTTTCTTTTTTTTTTTTTTTTTTTTTTTTTTTTTTTCCGGAGCTGGGGACCGAACCCAGGGCCTTGCGCTTGCTAGGCAAGCGCTCTACCACTGAGCTAAATCCCCAACCCATGGCTCTGCATTTTGAGACTACCCTTAGGTTCCTGGGTACCACATCTCAACAGAGAAAGCCTAGGGCACACAGGGTCAAAACAGGTGAGTGGCCCATTGTCAGGGTGCTGGGAGCCTCAACTCCTGATCCTTCCTATCCTGGAAGGAAAGAAGGTTGCCCACTTCCTCCTCCCAAGAAGATGACAGGCAGATGTTGAGAGCTGGCTATAACTCCTAGCTTCTGTTCTCTTCAGGACTTTACCCAGCTCCACATGCCCCAAGCCATATCATGAGTGGCACTAGGAGGGTACAGGAGACTGGCAAGCCACACGAGTATAGCTATTTCTAGTAACCTGTTCTCTCTATATATATGATTTATTTATTTATTATATATAAGTTTACAGATGGTTGCGAGCCATCATGTGGTTGCTGGGATTTGAACTCAGGACCTTTGGAAGAGCAGTCAGTGTTCTTAACCACTGAACCATCTCTCCAGCACCACCTGTTCTTTTCCTGGCTGAACTTTGATGCTTGTAGCTGGTAAACCTGCAAGTGACTGGGAGGTATCCCTAGGGAAATACCCTGTTTTTTTTTTTTTTTTTTTTTTTCTTTTTTCTTTTTTTCGGAGCTGGGGACCGAACCCAGGGCCTTGGGCTTGGTAGGCAAGCTCTCTACCACTGAGCTAAATCCCCAACGGAAATACCCTGTTTTGAACACAAGGTTTTACTGGCCTTCATGTGAATGCTCACCGGGCGGCTGACATACCTTATACCTTGGGAAAACAGGCAGATGTCACCAGCCTGAGCTTGTAAGCTCATCAACTGGTGCTTAACAAGACTCGGCCTAGCTTATTCCCAAGTCTGTCCCGAACACATGCAACAGTTGGGGAGTCGGCTGTGTCTGTTGCCTTTGTGAACTCTATGTTGAACACCTGTGAGGTCTATCTGTTCATTACAGATAAAAACCCAATTACCCACCAAAACAACAGGCACCTAGATTGTGAGCTCCAACTGAAAACCGGCGATGCCCAGGTCAAGGCTGGCTTCTGCAGCACTCAGACTCACGGCTGGCATTTCATTTATTTTTGACAAGGTCTCATTCTGTACTACAGGGGTCAGGGAGGAGGAAGAGAGAGGTGAGGGAAGAGGAGGATTTGCCATGAAAAGAGGGTTGGAGAAACACCATGGGAAAACACCCGGAGCAGCGAGAGCCAGACCGATACTAAAATGCAAGTATCTTGGGGATTTTGGCTGGGAGGGTGCCAGATTAGTTCAGAGGAATGGAATAGATTAGTAACTGCTCAGCCACTGTGCTGTAAAGCTTATCAAATAAATCTTAGAGTCCTGTTTATTTGGGAGCTAGCTGGGGTGGAGAAAAATGTTACTTTAAAAATTATGGTAACAATAGAATGAATTCTAGAACAGTCAGGGCTACACAGAGAAACCCTGTCTTGATCCCCCTGTACCAAAAGGCCTGGAACAACAGAGGAGTTTTCTGCAGTCAGAGAAAGGATTCTTGTTCTCTGGAAGACTTACACAGTAGATGGTGGCCCAGCTAACATATGCTAAAATGTATGTGTAGTTCTCCCACTAGATCCATCCTCAACCCACCAGACACCGACCGAGAGGTTCCTGGGACTGTGGAAGGCTCGTCATACCATCAATCAGTGTACCTACAGTCTGAGGCTACCTCTTTATCTTAGGACTGCTAAGTCAGTGTAAAAAGACAGCCCAGTCGCCCCACCCCAAGGTGTCTGAGGGAGTTAGGCAGGGCCAGCTGGGAAGCTGCACCGTGGCCTCCAGCCAGCGTGGGCCTCCCATAGCTGTGGACACCTACCTGTATAGGTGATGCCATCAATATCCACAGACATATTGATGCTCCCAATGTTGCTTGTGGTCAGGTTCAGTGCTGCAGCTGAAGTCTCTGCTCTGTCTTCTGTGGAGTCCGTCAAAAAGCAGACATGGTCAAGCTCCCGCCATCTTCTGGTGCTGCTTAGTCAAGCTCATCTGTAGTCTAACACTATCTGCCTCTACTACTACCTCTGATGGCTGGCAGCAGAGCCCGGCTAGCCGACTTTCTGCCAACTCAATTCCCCGACTCACAGAGGGAAGGGACAGCAGGCCAACCCTAACGGAGCACCTGCTATACTGAAGTAATTGGAAAGTCAGCCCTGGCCTCAAAGCGCCTGGTGCACCCGAGTGAACTGTGAGGTCTCAGGGAGAAGGATTGCTTGCCTCCAGCACCCAGCCCTTCCTGCCCGATGAGGAGGCCGTGCATGGGACTCTCTCTCCACAGTCAAACACTCTTCCTTCCGTGTGAGTTAGCTTTTCTATTGTCCTCTGAATGGTTCCCTCTACCCATCATCCAACAGAGGCTGACTGGGGATCCGAGGGCTCCTCTCACACTGCCTCCCTTCTCAGCACACAGCTCCCCATGTGTGCTCAACAGAGAACCACAGCAACAATGGCATAGAAAGGGGGCTTGAAGGAGAATGCAGGGAGCAAAATGAGGGGAATGGAACGTGTGTTTTGAGAAGGGGGAAACTAGAAAAATGAGGAGGGGAGGGGGGAATGTCACACATTCTGCTAAACATGCATTGCCTACTTCTTAATCCCGAGGCCACTGGTGGCTCTGCTGTTTCTCAGGAATGACAGACCTGATGACAGCCTATACTGGGAAGGTACTGGGGTGGATGCAAGCCTTGTAATTTACACAGATCAAAAGGCAGGGTTGGGGGAGCACAGCATCTGTGCCTGAAGCAACTTCTGACTTAGAAAGCATTAAGGCGGTAAGATCTCTCAGCAAGCAGACACACACCTCCAGTGGCTTTTCTCTGGTTCTGGACTCTTCTAGGGCAGTGAAGGCAATGGGAAGGAGGGCTGGAAAGAATGGTTCCTAGGCCAGGCCTAAGCCTGTGTAGCGCTGGGGTGTGACAGTCGGTATGAGGGGAAGATGGAGTTATACACAGATGCTTACCCCTGCCATTGATTCTGATCTTCATGGGGAGCTGTCGCGCCATGCTGAAGAGGTTGCGCTGAAAGGCCTGCTGCACCAGGCGCTGCTCCTCCTCTGACAACCTCGATGCCTTCTTCTCAGGGGGCTCCCCTGATTCCAGACGCTCCCGTAGCTGCTCCAGTGTGCCAGTCCGGTTGCCAGCCTGCTGGCCTGCCAAAGGTCCTGACACAGCCAGGCGATTTGGCACAGGCACTGGGACTCCATCACCTGTGAAGGAACCGGAGCTAGACCCATCCACTGTAACTTACGCCTTCACCACAAGGCCCACCCTGAGCGAAGGGAAACGAGGCTTCCTTTCTCCATCCCTTCCTTCCTCCAAAGGCCCTACTCACCTTTCCTGAGAGTAGATGCTGGGGGTATCCGAGGGCTACTGGTATTGGTGCCACTGCTGGAGCCAAGCCCAAGGATGGAGAAGCGGATCTTGGGGGGCGAGAGAAGGGCAGGGGCCCCAGCAGAGGCAGCACTAGCAGCGGCGGCGGCGGCAGCGGCGGCAGCAGCAGCAGCAGGAGAATAACCAAAGAGGGAGGAGCTGTAGCTGGGCCTCCGACCTTCCCTACGGTTGCCATCGATGGCAGCCTGTAGTTCGGCTGGGGAGCTCAACGCTTTCTTCTCACACTCATAGGCATATAGATACTTCATGTACCTGCAGGGAAGGAGGGAGAGTGATCCAGAACACAGTGCCAGGCAGAGACTGTCCGGTTTAAGTAGATCTGGTTTTGGAAGCAACCGTGGTCAGGCACGAGCCAGGGTGTGGTACACATAGCAGAAAGAGTCCAGGCTCACAGCACACATTCCTCCAGGCTTCTCGGGAGGCTCAGGCTTCACTGCTTCAATCTGAAGCACCAGTCATAAAGGGAACCTGAGGGCCTTAGCTAACATCTTCCCTCCGGTCTCAAACCTTTGGAATGTCGTTAGGGAAATGAGGCCTGTGTTCCACCGTGCCTTCTTTGCTCCTTCTGATTCGTTAGGCTGGTCTCCCCACTGTATGGGACCCTTGTATGTGTGCCCTGTGTTCCCAGGCCATTCTCCCCAACACTGACATTCTGGTTACTGCTGTCTCTAACAGTCCTGATGGGTGAAAGTGCTGTTTGTTGTTTTTACAGTCACTCATTTTGTGTGTTTGTGTACGTGTTAATTACATAAGCACACACATGCCACGGTGCTGGTATGGAGGTCAGAGGACAACTTGCAGGAGTCAGGTTTGACAGCAAGCATCCACCCGCTGAGCCATTTTGGCCCCCAAAACCTTACCATCTCTCAACAAGGTCAGGGCACGCTACCTGAAGATACGCCAATTATCCACTCACAGAGCAACTAGAACATTCCAGAAAAATACTTGCCACTCTGGCTTTTGTTCTACATGGCTACTCTTGGATTGACTGTTTTCTGTCAACCCTTGTAACTAGTTAATCAGTGGCCAAACAAGTCAGCAACCACTGACCTGAGGCCTAAGGCTAGAGTAAGAGGGGCCTTTTGTGTGGTCATAGTCTCGGAAGAGCATAGATTGCAGGGACGAAGCCCAAGTCTGAATTTCAGGCCTTCTGGCCCAGTATGGCAGTGACTAAATAGACTAGATTTAGTTCTCATAATCTACAAAATGGGATGCTATCTACTTGCCGGGACAGATTGTGAGGTTTAAATCATACAGAATAGTAAAATAAGCTCTTCAGGTCTGAGGGATTCATCTCTAAGGCTCTTCATGTCAGGAATTTGCTTCCCTTCCTCACTTAGGGCTAAACACCTACTGCATGCTTGGCTTCCTTCTTAGCCCTGGCCACTCACTGGGTCCTCAGGGTGAAGGCAGCGCTGGTGATGGACGTGGGCAGGTTCAGGCCTTTGGTGATCTCCCTCCAGATTTTCTTGTTGATGATCTCCACCAAGCCGCCTTTCTCTGTGACCAGTTTATATAGCATATACAGGTCCAGGATCTGCTTGGCCATGATGGGAATCCGGTTGATTGGGGTGCCTGTGATTGTCCAACAAGAGGGGGGGGGAGAGCTGGGTCAGTCAAACTGAGCAAGAAGTCATCAAATTTGTGCACGTTCATCACTGGCAGGCTAGACACAATGCTTGTGAACTTCACAGGTGTCATCTGACCCCAAGGGCTCTGGATCCAACAGCAATTAGGCTCACTGTCAGCTCTCTTTGGAATAAGCAGGAGAGGCCCAACACAGGGGGGGGTTTGTGGCCTGACGTGAGTCCCTTCAGCTTTTCTGGTGCAGAGGAATTAAGAGGGTGTTCTGTTTGCAATAATTTCTGCTGAAGCCCTGCTAAAGCATCCACCTGCCTGCAACCCCACTGGTGCTGAGGGCAGTTAGCCATGCTCCTCTGTAGACTGCCTGCCTTCTCTCCGGAGACAGGATGGAGAGACTTGTTTTCTTTTTCTCTTATGACTAGCCAAGTCAAAGTAGCTACTGGACATAAAGGTCTCCCAGGGAATAAAAAGCCACTCAACAATTCTTTCCCCACTCACTAATCACTCCCCCTTCCCCCTGGCCTCTTAAAGAGGGAGGGTCAGGGCAGCTTCCGCCCACGGGCCCAGAGGGGAAGTGAGAGGAGCCAGGACTTGATTAGGAACCTGGCACTGGGCAGGAAGGGCTACTAATGAGCACCGGGGGACAGGAGCGAGGGAGGGGCCCAGGTCCTTTCACAGGAGGCTGGGATGCTCGTCAGGAGGCGTGATGGATGACTGTCATCTGGCAGCTCAGGATTAATGATCTGGAGGTCAGAGGAGAGAA
Source organism: Rattus norvegicus (assembly GCF_021556685.1). NCBI lineage: Eukaryota > Metazoa > Chordata > Mammalia > Rodentia > Muridae > Rattus > Rattus norvegicus. Next base: position 65,937,645 of record NC_141541.1, read on the forward strand.
TTCCGCAGGGAAGGGTCAGCATCCGGGGCAGTGAATGAGACTTGTTGCCTTTTGATGGCAAACTCCTCTTACTGTACTGCTGCTGCCCCACCCCTTCCCTGCCCCCATCTTACTGAGTTGCCTCATAATGGCAGGCCAGCCTGAATAGAGGCTGTTCCTTTCCAGTGCTGCTGCTTTATCCCTCAGCTGAGCGCCTTGGCCTCACCACTGTCTTTTTCCTTTTTTTGCAGGATTTAACTAAGTCGACCAGGCTGGTCTCAGTCTCCCTTCTGACATGTGGCAACACATCCAGTTCCTCTGCTGTTTCACAGGATAATCCAAGCAGGAGAATGGGATGAAGGGTTCCCACCCTTTAAAAAAAAAAAATCTTATGCAGGGACCAAAAAGATGGCTCAGCAGTTAAGAGTATTGGTGGTTCTTCCTGGGTTTGATTCCCAGCACCCACGTGCAGGTTCATTCACAAGCATCTATGACTCTAGTCCCCATTGATCTCATGTCCTCTTTTGGCCTCTGTGAGAAGTGCATGCACACGGTACACAGACACACACAGCAAAACACACAAAATATATGGGCGTGGTGGCACATGCTTATAATCCTAGCGCCTGGGAAGGAGAACCAGGTAGATTTCTACGATCTGTGAGTTCAAGGCCAGCATGGTCTACATAGAGAGTTCCAGTCCATTCAGGGTTACATGGTAAGACCCTGTCTCAAAATTTAAAATTTAAAAAAAAAAATCATCTGAATTTGTATATGCCAAGTGTTTTTGTATGTGCATGTGGAGACCAGAGGGCAATTTTGTGTGCAATCCCCAGGATGCCTCTACCACGACCCCATTCCCAAAGAGAAAGCAGTGTGAACACAGGCACAGGGATTCTGCCCTGCTAAGACCAGAGCGCTTTCATTCGGGCAGAAGGAGACTATTGAGTTTCAAGACCTTTGTCTTCACCAGCTGTTTTCTGAGCTCTTTGACAAAGGGTCATGGAATTAGGTTTAAAAATGCATAGGTAGGGCTGGAGAGATGGCTCAGTAGTTAAGAGCACTGATTGCTCTTCCACAGGTCCTGAGTTCAATTCCCAGCAACCACATGGTGACTCACAACCATCTGTAATGGAATTCAATGTCCACTTCTGGAGTGTCTGATGACAGCGACAGTCTACTCATATACATAAAATAAATAAATATATCTTAAAAAAAATGCATGGGTAACCCAAAGACAATGGTATATGCTTCTAACCCCAGGTTCTGAGAAATCTCAAGTTCAAGGCTAGTTTCTGCTACACAGACCACTGTCTCTAAATAAATAAAAAGATAAAGAAAACCCAAACAAATTAATATAGAAAATACTAGACTACTGACCTACATTCCATGTTGACCACTGTCTTTCTGTGCTGCTCTGAATAATGAACCCATTCCTACCACGACAAAATGCCTTAGATGGTGAAGTTGTGGTTAGGGCTGGTACCACTTTCTTTCCTCCAGAAGCTTCCAAGGCATCTTCACATGGGTAACCTGTCCACTTCCAAGTCAGAAATGTGCATGCTGACCGCACCTTCACTTCCTTTACTTGCTTCACGCCCCCTCTCCTCTTTTGTCCTCCCAACAAGACCACAGTCCTTAGGAGTTAGGCAGGAGCTTCTGGATCAGCCATGGCTGTTCTCATCAGCCTCTCTCAGGCTGTGAGGAAGTCCTGGTGTCTCTTCCTCGGAGGAACCCCTCACAAGCACTTTTCCTTTTTCATCTGTGTTGGCTTGCCTGTAGCGGCCTGGATCACACTTATGGTGTGCACACTGCAGTCAGATCACCTACTTTTCCTAGGTATTTCATCTGTGTATTTAAAAGCCCACAAAGCCTCACTGCTTGTCCCAGCAGACATGACTAGGTCACATGACTCACATTCATGAATGCTCCATGAAAAATGGTCTCTTTCCCATAGATCCCAGCTACCTCTTCTTAGATCTGGAATACTTGTCTCCATTCCACTCTCCACGCTGTCTGTTTTTCAGGATCTGCTGCCCACAGGGAGAACTTTCTAACTACTCCAGTTCACATAGATTCTTCCCCTCTCCCCTCTCAGGATTCCTGTGCTACCCTTCCAAATTCAGCAAACGACTCTCATTGTTTCCTATCTGTTCACATGGCTTCCCAGAACCGTTAGCTCTATAAAAACAAGGACTATTTTTCCCTTCATACACTAATATTATTGTGGCTAAATTGCTGTGGTCCCAGTACTTGGGAAGCAGAGACAGGAGGATCTGGAGTTCATTTTCTACCACATAAGCCAGCCTGGGGCAACATGAGAACCACTCAATTAGATCCATCCCTAGCTCTAAATGTCTAATGGTGACAGTCCTGAACAAACTGTCCTTTCTCAAGTTCTGTCATGGACCATTCGGATCTCACTACTGAAGAGCCCGAGGAACAGAAGCTTAGAATGAGCAAGCTCCCAGTAGGGAGGCTAACAGAAGAGTGGACACAGAGGAAGGGTCTTGGTGAGGCAGAGCAACTGTTACTCCATCAGTGGGAGGAGTGGGAAGGGAACGTATAGTCAGAGAGAAGTAGAAGGGTGTGGAATATACAGGTCACCTGTAGCTGAGCATTTAGCCAGCATAGTGGGCTTACCAGTCAGGGACTACTGTTCTTCAGAAGGTCCGTGGAGGACCAGACATCTCTCAGATCACCATGTCTCAATGGCACTATTTTCTTCTGGACTACTTCAATGGTAATACAACTTCCAACAGAAATACTGCAGTCTACCTTTTGAAATGGTCATAATTCATTTGGAGGCAAGCCAGGTGTACAAGATGAAGGGGCCAGGCTGTTCATCCTGGTTTTGTTTTTGTTGTTTTTCTGGGAGGGTTTCTCTATCTAGCCCAGGCTGTTCTGGAACTTGATCTATAGACCAGGCTGGCCTTGAACCCACAGAAATCCATCTGCCTCTGCCTCCCCCGAGTGCTGGGATTAAAGGCATTTTCCTCCACCACCTGGCTTATCCTGTTTTCTGACTGAAAATGAGGTGTGGACACAAACCATGACAAATGCTACTGTGGTTCACGCTCCCTCTGCAGTATGAAATTCTCAAACAATTTCCATGTTCACCTGAAGTAGCTACTAGGCTAGGCTCTGGCCACTGGAGGTCTACAAAAGCAAACAAACAGGACTGCAGATGCAGGAACTGTGATCTCTAGTCAGGGAATGCTCACGTATGAGTCTGCAAACTACTTAGGGAAGAAAACCAGATCAGAGAAGAAAGGCCAGAGCAGTACTTGAAGTGAAGGCTGTACCCTCCCCAGGAACTTAACCAGCTCCCTACAGGGAGAGCAGACACCACTGGCAACATCTACTCACATCAGACGCCTCAGCTTCGGTTCTGCTTCCCCTCACTACAGCCCCCTACTGCTCATGCACCCTAGGCTCTAGAGGAGGTTCCTGATACAAGAGACTGGTACTGTCTGTTTGGTTTGAGGCTAGCCTTCTGTTAGAGTGTTAAGATGGCTTCCAGAGCAGGCTGGCCCCTGAGCACCCTCAGAAACACAGTATGCTTTTCTTACATTATCCAGATAAACCAGACTCAAAAACCTGCCTTGCCTTGGGTTTTCCTGACAAATAGAAGAACCAACTGGACTCCTCAGGCTGGTCTCTCGGCAGTTTGCTTTGTACTGAGTGGACCTGGAAGCTGTTTCCCTTGTCCAAAGGAGATGCTACTATGAAGACAGAGGAAGTCTGTTAGGACACTGTGCTGATGCCAGGGTGTGTATACACGGGAGACAGCAGCTTATTACTGTGGGTGGGTGGGGGGCTTGGTTTTTGGGAGCTGTCTGAATTACTAAATTAGGGACTGGTATTGGCAAGTTATCTTGAAAATGGATGATTGGGAATCTTTTCTTTTGAAGGACTACTGTGAGGCTTAAGATCCAGTCTATGAAGTTCGAGTCCAAAGCCAATGGCCACCTCCCCAGACTTTTGAGGAGGGGAAAGGGGCTCTGGCTTTGTTAGATCCTCCTCTGTGGCAAGTAGGCTCTTTGCTTGAGAGGGGCAAAAGTAACAGCAGAGCAGCAAGGAGGCAACAGCCTGATAAAGAACTCTGTGGGTCACTGTGATAGCCCTGCAGGGGAGGATCTCTCCTCCAACAGGGAAGGGTGTGTGTATGTGGGGGCACCTGACAGGGAAGCCTGCAGACTGTCAGTCACTGCTATCAAAGCAAGGGCTAGGATTCAGGGTAATTAATCATGCTAACTCTGACAGGAATCCAGGGCCTTATCTGTACCCCAAGAAATGCCACTGGTCTCTAGTTCCCTCCTCAATAAAGGAGACTGACAGTTGCAACAAAGAGGGCCCTTATCAGATTTCAGCCAGGGAGCCTGAGGCAGCCCCAGGGACAATGTAAAAAGGCTTTTATGAGGGCTGGGGACCCAAGCAAAGCCTCTGAGCCTCCTGGGGCTTTAACCCTTGTTGGTGGAAATGCTGCCGGACACTAGCACTAACAGGCTAGAGCTGTCATCAACAGCTCCCAGGGTAGATACGGCAGAAGCTGCCCCCCCCCCGCCCCCCAAGTGGTACCTTCTGTATCACTCAGGTGATGCAGATGTAGCCAGATAGGGGGAAAGGCAAAAGAGACAACTCCCCTGCCTCTAGACAAAAAATGGGCATCTAGGAGACGCTGAGGGGAAGCCCTGCCCTTGCCATCACAGAGAATGGCCTGCTGCAATGAAGACCAGCAACAATCTGAGCAAAGAACTCAAAGGTGCTTTCCTGTCTACTGGCCCAGGGTGAGTGCCTAGGACCTAGGGGGTGGCCCTGCTGGGGACCCTTGCTGCTTTTTTTCCTGGCTTTAAAAAAGGTCATTAATCATGCCCATAGTCCAAATGAGACAATCAACCAGGGAGTCTGGAAGAGTTAAAATCCATATAAGACCAGGGATGTGTGCGTGTGGGCGGGCGGGCAGGCAGGCAGGCAGGCAGGCAAGCTGACATCCACACCATCCCTCTGTATATTAATCCTTGCCCAGCTCCTCAGGAACAGGAAGGAAACTAGCTGGTGATTTCTTCCCCTGACTTGTTTATGTAGAGTGTATCTCCTAACAGAAGCCTGGGTAGCAGTGTCTGGCAGGTAGCAGCAGTCTGCCATAAAGGCATACCAATATCCCATTATCAGAATGACAAGGGTTCTTAAGCCCTCTGCCTCAACTGCCTGCAGCACGGATATGTGACTTACATGGGATGTAGTACACTAACTAACTTGACTAGACAGAGGATTTTCAACAAGCACGGGTGGAATTAACCCTCAGGTCAGAATAACATATTTCCAATGTCAGAATGTTCCCTCAAAGCCCTTCCCTCCCAGTAACATTCACCCTCCCACCCCACACCAGGTGTCCATCATTCTGATGTATATTTTCTTGAACTTTATAAAAACGGAGCCATCCATAACATAATCTGTGTCCGGCTTCTGCTCCACATTAGGTCTATTAGAACTGTCCTGGGTATGCCAGCCGCACTCCATTCTTATGACTGTGTGTATGTATGTTATATATCATGTCATCTGATTGAGACAAGATTCATCATTCCCATTTACAGTAATTGGCAATGGGTAAGATTCTGGAGGCTTTACAACCAGGAAGCTAATTTGAAATGAGTCTTTTCTGATACTCCACCTTGGGTTTGCTTTAGATAATCTTAGATTCTGCTGTGGTTATCAATGAAGTCTTGACTGTGACCATACCCCCTCTTATTTTACATCAGAGTGTCAGCTCAGCATGCACAAATCCCTGAGTTCAAAGGTTAGCAAAGTTCGAGGAGGTAGGCTGTGGTCCTGCTTCTTAGTGGATCATGTTTTGCCAAAGTTCAGAGGAGAAGGATAGTAGCCAGGCCGGGACATACATGGCTATCTGCTTCCTCTGCCACCTGTGGCAAAACCTCCTAGTCCTCACCTAATGGTGTAAGTGGGCCAAAACCTTAGCTGAGCCTTTCCATAGGCCAGCCCTTAAGGTGCTGCCTCAACACTGCGGCAAGGGGACAGAAGACTAGAAATAACTTAATTACTGTGCTTAATCACTTATGCAAGATTTTGAAGGGGAAACCGGTGAATTTAATAAAAGTGAGGCATTTAAAATAATTGTACATTATGCCTAGGAAGCGCAAGGCCCTGGGTTCGGTCCCCAGCTGGGGGGGGGGGGGGGGCAACGGATGGGACGGGACCAGACTCCCTTTTCCATTATCATGGATGGCTGGGTGGTTACAGGGTATTGAATGACAATTAGAGATGGAAGGAGGAAAACCAGTGTACTTAGCAGCAGCAGCAGCTGGATCACCTGGGGGAGAGAAAAGGATCTAACTGGAAGACTAACCCTGATTTGAATTTCAAGCACTCACTGGCGGATAAACTTTGAAGATAAAGCTCCCAAACCCATTTCATCTGACAAACATCTTAGTCTATTAGAAGCGGTGTCCTGGGCTGGGGATTTAGCTCAGTGGTAGAGCGCTTACCTAGGAAGCGCAAGGCCCTGGGTTCGGTCCCCAGCTCCAAAAAAAAAAAAGAAGCGGTGTCCTGGGCACAGGAGAAACCACCTCCACCAAAAGGCAAAGCAATATATGTCAGCAACACTTCCTTGCCTGAGATGGATAGATAAGCACACAACAGAAGGAAAAACACTCAAATTGCACTTTGAGGCAGACCAAGCCTTTTTCCCACAGTAAATTCTTTGTATATGCACATCAAAAACAGATCTAACAATCCACTGGGGAAAAGCAGGGGCAGTTGCCAGCCTGGACAGAACTGGTGGGAGGGCAGATCGTTAAGTAAGGTCTTCCTTGTGACCATACAGTTGCTTACCCTGGCATTGTGAAGGGTGGGGGCAGGGATGAGAGCCAAGAAAGAGTCACTTGCTAGCGGGTGCTCTGGGTGTTTTTCCTAAGTCCACTGCCTCGTCCTGCCTCAGCAAATAGCAGCCTACTTCCCACTGTTGAGCTGTCACATCTGTCCTTCCAAGAGACACAGACGGCCTAGATGTGAGTATTTCCCCTTGTATGCAAAGTTCTATCCCAAGTTAAGCAAATCCTGTGCTATACAGAGGCCAGTGGAATGGGTATCCTATGCTACAGGAGGGACAGGGCTTGCATATATCTTTAAAAGCAGACCGAGCCACCACGAGGCTGCTGGTGTTAGGAACAGTCTCTCAAAGACAGTGCAAGAAGGAGGAGAGAACGCCGGCCGAGGACTGAGGAGACTGAGGAGACTGATGAGGAGTCTGCTCTCTGGTTAGGTAAGTCTCCTAACCTAGGGGCTGATTCTTCATTGTCACTCATTGTCACATTCTAACTCTTCCACCCCACAGAACCGGAGCTCTTGGTAGGAAAAGATCACTCAATAGATTGAAAATGTTCTGCAAAGTATCTGGGATAATATTAACGATAACTATAAAATCGCACCACCACCACCACCAGAGCATCCTATTTAATTTCCTCTCAGGGCGAGCTTTTCTTCCTTCCTATCTGTGAAGATACAACTACATCCACCCGGCCCCTCCCCTTGGGCACTGGAAAACTAACCGTGTAAGGGAACAGAAGCTCAGAAATCACCCAGTGAGTTAAATTAGTACACGATTTTATTTACATGGGTTTGGCTTTATTTTTCACAACACACACACACACACACACACACACACCCCTGAATATATGTGCACCTAAAAAGGATACCAGAGCTCTAAAACCTAAGCATTATTCTGAGACAACGTGTTAGGATAAGAGACTCTGGATGCAACACAATGTGTGTCATTCAGCTTGGTTTCAGTCTGCAAAAGAAGAAGGTGTTATTTAGCAAAAAGAGGGAAGAGACACTTGGTCTTAGAGAATCTCTGGGTGGTTTTGTAGAATTATTTTGCTAGAGACCGGCTAACAGGACTTCTCTTCTTGTTGTTTCTCCCCAGGGGTAGACATGGTCTGCAGGGAACTTTAGCAGAGTTGCCATGGAAGCAGAACACAGAAAGTTCCATGCTGACTAAGTGAACCTTCAATATCTTACAGATAAGGAAGGCGTGGCCAAGGAGAGGGCTTTGCTCAAGATGGTGGAGAAGGATGGGTGTTTGCCTGGCTTTGCACAATCCCCGGCCTTTTCCGTCTCTGAGGGCCTCATTTCCTTAGGCCAGCAGGAGCTCAGCCTACTGTGATCTTAGGCTCCTCTACTGGCAGACTGACCTATCAGGAGGGGAGGGGCCACCAGGGAAGTTCAGCCTAGAAACTAAAGGCCAAAGGCTGAAAGGCCCATCTGTTGCAGTTAATTCACCCAAATGTGTTAACAGGCGGGAGACAGCACAAAGCAGCAGTTACAACCTGTGCCCCTTCCCAATGATGGCCGTTTTTATCACCTGCAGCTGCAGTCATTTGAGGCAGCCTGCTGTGTACTGCCTCTCCCAGATCCCCGTCCACTTCCTCTGAGGTGCCTGCTATATGGAAACTGCCCGCCAGCTCCCAGGCCAGGTGGGCATCACCAGGACTTTTAAATTCAGGTTTGTACAGGAGGTCCTGTGGAATCACCTTCTCATCCTTCGAATGTGCTGGTGGCGGGAAGCAGCAGCTGACTTGCTGCAGGGCTCCCGACTAAGGAGGCCTACACCTTGAATGCCCTATATCTCACTCTGAAGAGTAACATAAGAACAGAGACAGCCTGCTTCACACAATCAAAAGTGTAACCTGCTTCCCAGGTCACCAGAACCACACTCTAAGTTATGCTAGGAGCCAAGAGTGCTCCATGAAGGAGGTCCTGGGTCTGCCTCAGCGGCTCTCTCTGTGCTCCACATAGCGTGGGCTCCTAGAGCTCACTTCCACGCTCTAAAGCAGGAGCTGGGAGGGGAGCTTGAGACACTACCTGACAAAAGCCAATCCCCAACCATGGAATATGATTTCCATGGAGGCCATTTTTATTTATTTATTTTATTTATTTATTTTTTTCTTGCACAGAAAACTTTCTACTTACTCTTTTCCACGAAAAGACCGTGTGGCTCTTTCTAGAGGGCAGTTTGTCCCCACAGGCCTACACCTGGCTTCTAGAGACATTTTTGGTTATCATGACTGAGCACTGCTATGGCATTCACTGGGAAGAGGCCATCCTACTGCTAATGTTCTACAGTGTGCAAGTGTACTTCTATAAAAAAGGATAATCCAGTCCCTAACGTCGACAGCTGCTAAGGCCAAGAAAATCTGCCTTAGACTAACTAACAAGCTCGAGATTCAGTAATGTTTCCTCTCTTGGGACAGCCCCAGGACAGCCGTGCCACTGCCCTAAGTACAGTTCTGTTATGGAAAGGAAGGAGATCTACAGCAGTCCAGGCAGCTGAGCCAGCGACAGGGCAAGAGAGTCAAGAGAACCAACAGGATGCAGACAGCAGACACCCTGAGCACTGACCAGCCTGGCTCAGAGATAGAGGTGTGACAAAGTGACTGTCCTCCAGGAAACATAGAGGAGGACACAGCCACCCATCCTCACTCATCACTAGGCTGATCTAGCTTACGTTTTCTTTTTAAGATTCTTCTGGGAAGAGAGAAAAACAATAAAGTAGAAAAATAAAGCAGGGGCCCCACCACTGATTAAAACCTGTACTGCTATGGCAGCCCCTCTGAGACGGGATCAGCGCCTGGCTTTGCACCAGCTGGGCAGGAGGAGCTTGTAAATAATTAAAAGGCAATTGGAAGGCGAGACCAAAGTATTAAGTGGATTTCTCTCTCTTAGGGCATAGAGTCTCCCTGCTGCCAGTCACATTATCTTCCAGGGCTGTATTTTTGTTTTTCACTCACACACCAGCTCCAGATAACTGCTGGAGGAGTAAACTAATTAGGGCTGCTTATACTGCTCTGCTAGGCTGGGAGACAGAGGAACAAAGCCTCCAATCTTTCTGTTGCCTTTTAAAGAAAACCAGAGTGATACTCACTGTCATGAAGGCATAAGGCTTTTGAAAAAAGGAGGAGGAAAAGGGGAGAAGGGGTGGAGAGTCAGGGTTGGGGAGAAGAGGAAAGAAAGCGGGAGAATAAGAGAAAGAGAGAGAGGGAGCAAGCAAACAGGAGAGGTAGCTCAGCCAACAAAAACAACAACAGCAGCAGCAACAGCACCAACAGCACCAACAGCAGCAGCAACAGCAGCAGCAACAGCACCAACAGCAACAGCACCAACAGCAGCAGCAACAGCACCAACAGCAGCAGCACCAACAACAGCAACAGCACCAACAGCAGCAGCAACAGCACCAACAGCAGCAACAGCACCAACAGCAACAACAGCAGCAGCACCAACAGCAGCAGCAGCAACAGCAACAACAACAGCAACAGCAACAGCACCAACAGCAGCAGCAGCAACAGCAGCAGCAACAGCACCAACAGCAGCAGCAGCAACAGCACCAACAGCAGCAGCAGCAACACCCTTCCCAGATCTTAAGTTACTGACAGACCTCAAGGGATGATCAGGTATTAGCAGGGTACTAGGGAAGGGGTCTGGTGGGACCCAGTGGCTCCAGTGGCTCTACCCCGAGGGTGATGAAGGTGGAGCTACATAAACTGCTATGGGTCTCCTCATTGAGTGACTGAAGTTCCCGCCATGCTTCCTGAGGCCTGACCTAGCTGGTGAACCCATTGCTATGACAGGATAAAGCCAGGAAACTGAGTCATTGGGCTCAAGACTCAGTCACGACGTGGAGCCAGCTGTAGGGGGTAGGGTGGAGGATAAGCAGGACAAAGAACTGAGAAGTGGATTATGAATGGGTGTCTACATACTGGGCAGTAAACCTGCAGGAATATTTCAACTATGTCAAAGACATCCAATAGATAACGCTGGCCATGCCTCTTCATGGAACATTTCACGTTCTCCAGAATAACCTGAGGGGTTCCCTATGTTTCTACTTACCTTTCTCTGTCCACATGGGACTACCTACACCAACAGTACATGCCACATGCTGATTTAAATGAAATTTGAGGCAGCTATAAGGCTACAATAAAAACATTTGGATTTGAAATGTCTCCAGAGATCAGTTAATTAGAAAACAGACAAAAATAAGGCAGAACTAAATCCATCTTTTGCTAAGGACCTCTCTGCTTCCTTCAATCTGGTTGCCAATTATTTCAGTAACTCTTGGACAAGGAAGATGGGTTAACAGTGACATAGCAGTCACCACACGTACCTCTCTTCTGCATGAAGATGAAGAGGTCATCCAGAAATTCTTTCCTTTCAGGATCGCCGTCCAGTTCATACAGCTGCAGGCCGGACCCCAAGAGAAAACACAATGAAACATCCCATCCCGCTCTGGGTGCCATCCCAAGTGCCTACAGGTATCTGAGTCACGTGGTGTGTGGGAAGACAGCCCACCGCAGGGCTGCTTCCATCTAAAGCTCAAGACATTACAGACCTTGGCGAAATCTCGAGAGATCTCTCTTCCCCGGCCTCCATCAGCATCGTCACTCCAGGCCAAAGCACCATTCTGAAGGAGACAAACACAGACAGCATTGTCAGGGAGGGAGTGGAAGGCGAGACCTTCATTCAGGGGACAGCACAACCCTCAGCACACCCACTCACCTGCTGCCCACTAGAAAGGCCTAGTCAAGACGCTCCACTACCCTCCAGCTTTGCTTTTGAGGATAGTTCCAAAATATGGTGTGTGGCTGGGCCTGTGGTGGGTTTTAAAGGATCTTCTCCCTTTCTTGGCAAGGATGGATATTATTCATGCTTGCTAATGCTGAGAAGGACCCAAAGCCCAGGGTCCCGAGAACCCCCAGCTCAGCTGACTTTCTAAGACACTACCGTCTGAGACACATTCACTGAGCAGTGGGTGCTCAGCTCAGTTCCCTGCACTGCACTGAGAGTGGTCAAAGTGCAAAGGGAAAAGAGCCACAAGCTGTAGTGTCCCCAAGCCTGCTGAGGAGAATGCCTGACTATGCCTGAGGTGCAGAGTAGGCCCAAAGGCTAATTTTCATTAGGGAATTAAGAAAACAATGGATACAAGCGAAACACCCAAGCTTTGGTTAGATCAGAGTAATGCCACTCAGCTGGGTGGGAGGGAGGGATGAGCCTTATTCACATCCCTTACTCAGCCAGGTAGCTTGCTCCTCCTCTGTAGGAGACCTACCCCGCCCCCAGCTGCATTGACAATTCCAGAAGCAGTCCCTCTCTGCTGCTACTTCAGAATTTCAGTCTTTTGGAATTTTGTCCTCTTCATCAGAAAGGAATGTCTGTAGATAGAATCAATTGTACTTATCTTCTCTGTACCTCAGCATAATAGCACACTGCCTGCCACATAATCATCTTGCTATTAGAACTAAAAATCTCTTCAACGAATACACAAGCGCATTTACCACAGAGATGGCCCAGCTTCCTCTGTGCCAGGGGCAGGTGTGAATGAAATCTCCCAGGGTCCTCCTCCGCTCACCCTGTCCTAGTGGAGGCAACTCTATCTTGAGCCTGTGACACACGCTCCCTTGTGCTCTCTCCCAGACCACAGGTACACACAGGCATGACACTCGGCTAGCAGGAGTATGGAAGTGCTTGAGGAAGGCATGGGGATCAGGAGTGGGGCCTTCCTGGGAGACTTTCCTTTGGATTGCACAGGGATCTTGTTCTAAAACCATGAAATGATGGTCTGGGCGAGTGAGTGCCTGGAGGGAGAGGCATCACTCAGCTCTATTTTGAGGTCACACTCTGCTTTCCCTTCTCAGATGCAGACCCACTTCTTCCTCACAGCAGCAACAGCAGAGAATGAGGGAAGTCTGACAGAGAAGAGACCCGATGTCAGTTGAAATGAAACAGGCTACACCAAATTGTTTTCCTGCTTATCTAGTCAACGATGTGTGTAAGGAAGTGCTTGGTCAGGGATTGCACACACCAGGCCCAGAGGGAGACACTGTTACCAGTGTCCTTCCAAGCCAATAACCAAGCAGAAGCGTTGTGGGGTTTTGTTTTTTCTTTTCTGTTGTTAAATTCAACCCCACACTGTAATTATAGTCACCAGAAATCTAGTGTCATCTGGTGGCAACCAGCACAATGAATAATCAAGATGAATTATGTCTGTCAGGTCAGCAAAACCAGACAGTTACATCTGAACCCCTTTCAAAGGGTTTCAGTAGGTTGCCCTAATGCCCAATGATTTTGTTTAGCCAGTAATTCCTGCTGGAAAGTCAATTATCCTGGGAGCTCCCATTGGCTGAAAGACATTTAATGGGGGATCACTGTGCTTCTGTTATGTCAGCTGTTTACTGTGGCAGCTCAATTTCCAACTCTGCAGCTAGAGATCTGAGGCTGATGCTCACAGGAGAATTCTTTATCAGTCCCCAAGATGAGAACTCTGGGTTTTTGCTAATTTTACAGTAACTTGCAGGCATTCCGAAGGCCCAGGCACTGTGTCACGCTCAGTTGGAGGGAAAGGACCTAATCCACAACCTTGAATGAGTGGGGCTTTCAGCAGTGGGGGAGGGGTGTGAGAACAAGCATGCCAGTGTGGCCACCTTAGGGCTATGTGTGAAAATAAACACCCAAGTGCCAGCAGAGCCCCACAGACAGCAAAGAGAAGCACTGGGGATGAGGTGGGGGGAGGGAAAGGGTGGGAGAGAGCTGGTATCCACCATGTCTCCACCACTTTCTCCAGCTCTACCCCAATTGCAAGGAATTCTAAGCATTGGCTACAGCCATTAAGTAGGAAACAGCTTAGAATGTGCTGGGTCCAGAGAAGAGTCAGCTATGGGGGATGGGGTGGAGGGTGTGGAGGAGAAGGAAGAATTGTGAACAACGCCACAAAGTGCACACCAATGTTTGCTACAGTGTCAGGGTTTTAGCCAGAAACATCTCAAACCCAGGGACCACAGAGCACTGTCACATGACAGAAATGAGACACTGAACTTTATTATTATTATTATTTTTTAAATGCAAGGCAAAAAAGGTTGTATGGATGTATGTGAGTCTTCCTTCTCTGGTTCCAAGGCAAGGATATCCCTTTATTGGGGGGGGGGGTGTTCAAGACAGGGTTTCTTTGGGTAAATCTGTCTTGGAACTTGCTCTGGAGACTAGGCTGGCCTCAAACTCAAGAGGTCTGTCTACCTCTGTCTCCCAAGTGCTGGGATTAACAGAGTGTGCCACACTGCCCAGCAACAGTCAAGTTCGTAGTTTAGAATATTACATTTGGTTGGAGCCTATGCAGAACTCTCTCATATTATTTTATCTTGAGGCACTTAAACTTTACTCAGCTTTACAGGCTTTTTTTTTTTTAAGCTATAGTGAGACTAATCCTGCATCCTGCCCGCCCACATCACAGTCCAACAGGGATGACAGTTTCTTTATGAAGGCTGCTAGTTTCCCTTCTAGGCCATCACCTCGTGCTCATGTCAAATCTTAAGCATCGTTAGGGTATCCCTGGCTCCCAGTGCAATGGCACTGATAGCCGTTGAGAGACATGGTCAGTTTCCCTGGGACCCACTGTCTGTCATCCCTTCTGCCTGCAATGAAAGGGTTGACTGCAGTTCTTCTGTTTACAATTCCGAATGGATGCCATAAATGAATGCTATAAATAGCTTTCTTGTGCAATTCAAGTTTTCTTGACCTACCACCAGGATGTGGACATGACTAAAAAGTTTTCGGCATGCTTGTTCTCACACTCCTTGACAGACTGCAACAGTGGGAAAAAATATGGAGAAGTAGAGGCAGACAGAAAATGTGTAAAACACTTGCCAAGAAACATCTCAACCTCTGTGATCACGAGGGGTTTGTAAGGAGAAGAGTCACTGCCTCCAGGAACAGGCTTTGAAGCCACTGGCACAGGCAGCAGTATTAAAGAGCCCAGAACTGGGGCCAAGGGGAAATAAGGGTGGATGTCAACAGTAGCCAATGGTTACTTATTGCCATTTACAGCCTCTAAGGCCTCCTCTTACTTCAGAAATCCCTTTTAACATCTTTGATCTCACCTGGAGCTCACAGGAAACTGACAGTTTGTCTCCAAATACCCACCGAAGACTAGTTTTAGCTGCCATAGCCAAACATTCAACTCATTTCCCCAGGGGAACCAAACTATTTTGCCTTTAAACGCCTTGAAAAAGGTAGTGAAAGAAGACTGGGAGGAGAGAAAGGGGCAGGAAGCTAGCTTAGCATCGCCGTGCGCTCTGTAGTATCTGTAGATGACTTTTCCTCCTTAATCCTACATATGGTAACGGTTTGAGTTGGAGAAAACATGGGTCAAAGAACTGAAAAGCCTCGTGTAGGTCTCACAGCTCCTAACTGGGTTTGCCTGGCTCGCTTGGTGCTGACCTGATACCTCCCCCTGGGATGCAAAGAACACATACTGTGCTCTGCACAGGGGAATTAAGTATGTCAAGGAGAGAAAGGAGCAGAGAGAAAAGTCAGTCTACAGAATGGCTAAACCGTAGTCTGATCCTGAGTCTTCTTGCTGGCTTCATCTGGCCAAATGAAAATGGGCCTCTCTTGCCCTAGGAATTATCAAGGCACACCAAAAGGGGAAACCTTTACCTCTACCTCCCAAACAGCCCGTCTATTATAGGGTAACCCTCTTTCCCACAGGGAGAAAGGAGATCAGAGGGAGGGAAATGGAGGGAGAGGAGATTACACTTCTTAAGGGACCAGAGGAATGTGACACTTAACACTGTGACATGTACATATAAAGGTTTCAAAATAAAACAAGTCAGTTTTAAATGACTGCCATTCAAAATTAAAACACCGAACCTCTAATTTCTCAGTCCTAACAGATCAACAAAGCAGGGGAAAGTGAACATCATTCCTTGAAAATCTAAAAGGTTGACTGTGGAAGAAGGCCAGGCTCTAAGTTCTAGCCGGCAATCTGGCAGCAGCTGGGCAGAACTGGCGGGAGGATGAAGGCCTTCCTCTAACAGATCTGCCCAGCAGTGGAAAGAGCCTTCTTAGGCAGCAAGCAGATGCCTGGTTCCAGATGACTATCTATCCAGAACCTCATGGTTTGGAATCCCACACAAGGTGGGGTTAGACCATGTGGCCTTTACTTTTTCTCTTGAGAAGCAAAAATGTGCTGATAAATTCAATCAGTCCAGATTTCCTTGAGAACCCAGGTAAGGCAGGCTGATGAGGAAAAGCTCTCTAAACAAAAGTGGTCCCCACCAGGAGGGTTACCAAGGAACCAGAAAACAAGACGGCATCCATACATATATAGCAAGTCATCTATGAGTACTTGGGAGTTAGAGGGTTGAAGCTCAGAGCTGGAGGTTAGAGTAGCCTCGAGGATTTATAGTTCAAATGAGCACAGGGGAGGGGATAAACAAGGCACGTCTTGGCAGGAGGATGTGAGGATGTCAAGTCTAATGTTTAAAGTGGAAACAGGCTGTGAAATGCCTTGGATACCAGGGGGAAATTTAAACTGAACTGTGAACAGTGGGGAGGCAACCGACAATTTCTGAAATGAAAAGAGGATGAAGTCAGTATTCTGAGTAACTTTAACAAACTACTTTTGTTGGAGAAATACTTTATATAGATGGACGTACAGACACCTAAGGGACCCAGGCTGTGGGTGTCTTTCACTTTGCAGCTTTTCTACCTGTTCTAGTCACTCATACATGAACGCTGATCTCCTAGGATACACTAGACTTTCTAAGAGGTTCTGAGGGGAAAAAAGCCAAAAGACAGATCAAAGCCTCCAATTTAGTGAAGCATAGTAGAAGGAGATAAACAACTTTAAATAATATTTGTGCTAAGGATATAGTTCATGGTAGTGCTCACTCCTGTTCAATTCCCAACACTGTGGGAGGAAACAAAACAAAGTAAATTCCATTTATGTTTGAGTTTTTTAAAAGATTGATTTTTAATTTTACTTTATGTGTATGGGTATTTTGCCTATATGTATATCTGTGTACCACACGTATGCCTGGTGTCCCCGGAGGTCACAAAGGATTGTCATATACCCTAGAACTGGTTGTTCGCTACTATGTGGGTGCTGGGAATCAAACTCTGGTCTATGGAAGAACAGCCAGTGTTATTAACTGCCAAGGCCATGGCTCTAGCCCCTGTCTATGGTGTTCTTAAAAGCATTATTTTTTTTTTCTACATTAGCTTTTTTTCTTTTTTTGAAACAGGGTCTTACCAGTTACAGCCTGGCCTGGAATGTGCTCTGTAGACCAGGCTGGCCTGGAATTCATAAAACATGTCTGCCTCTGACTCTGCCTCCAAAGTGCTGGGATTAAAGGCATGCACCACCTCACCCAGCCCTGCTTTAACTTTTAAGTTATTTTAAAATAATTTTAATATTACGTGTATGTGTGTATGTACCATGTGTGGGCAGGAGCCCTAGGAGCTGAGAAGTGGGCAGCAGATCCCTGGAACTGGAGTTACAGGTGGCACTAAGCCATGTGGGTGCTGGGAAGCAGTGTTCTTAACCACTGACCCATCTCACTAGTCCTGACATTAACTTCTGACCTACTGTATACTCCCTGTCCCTCCCCCTCGTGATGCAGACCAGTACTTAGAAAGCACTGAAAGGACAGAGTAGCCCACCATAGAAGCAACTCCTTTACAGCAGCTAGTCCTTCAGGAAAAGAACAGTCTGACTCTTCATCTCTATCGAATGTCTTTTTAGTGTCTGTATACATAGCAATGGGTGGTGGCTAAGCCAACTGGGATCCTGGGTTGGGTGAGGGCTGGGCAGCAGAACCAGGGGAGATGACTCTCCTGAAGTAAAACCAGCTCAGAGAATCAGTCCGATTGGGCTGCAGGAATGAGAGAGGATGATTAAATTCTTAAGGGAGAGAAGTATGCTCCTGTGCAAACAGAGGGAAGCCAGGCAGGGGATCAAGCAGGAAGCCTTTGAGCACTAATGAAAACAGACCACTGTCTAGAGGATGGGGTGACAATACCAGTCCCACAGCTAGGAAGAAAGCCAGGTTAGAGAAGCAGAAGCCAGAGGCTTTATTATTGCCAAGTGGGGGGAAAAGGTCTAATATTAGCACATGCCTCCAGACCCAAGAAGGCTTGGCTTTTGTTTTCCCTTGGATTGGGGGATGGCAGGAATAACCCCAGCAGACCACGCCTCTAAGACCTCAGGAGCCAGCCCTGCATTCCTCAGAGCCCTACCTCCCTGGAGCCCGGAGCCTGACTTTAAAGCAGTTAAGTATCTAGGCTATTTTAGGATTACTCCTTGACCACCTGGAATATCTTATTAAAACACAGCTCAGATGTCCAAAGCAATTTTAGTTCCCATTCCTCACTTCTCCTCAAGGCAAAAATTAACCCTTTCCCTAGGGTTAAGCACAGGGGTGAAGCTAACTCTTCACTTAGGGTCTCTACATTCTGACACCTATAAGAAATGTCAGAAAGAAAGAAAGAAAGAAAGAAAGAAAGAAAGAAAGAAAGAAAGGAAGGAAGGAAGAAAGAAAGGAAGAAAGATAGATAAAAGAAAGAAAAGAGAAAAACTGTCCTTAAATACCTTTGTGCAAACATGATTCTTGCATTTTGAGCATTCTCTGAAACAACAGAGTGGTAGTGCATCCCCTGCCCACAACCTGGTAGGTATGGGCCCCAAAGGCAAGGATCTGGGCAAATTCCTAGGAACTGACCCTCGATGTAGTCATCAGCAAAATCACCAGGCTTCAAAGATGCTGATCTCAAACTCTTGGGTGACAATTGTTCTGAAATATTGTCCTATCTGAAGTATGGAGGCTGAGTATGGCTGTTTCGTTTTTTCCATTATAAGCAACACATAACTACTTTTGCCCAGATCCATGGCTCGGTATTCTATGTGCCATATATGTGACCACTTTCCTGGTGACCTGGCTGGTGGTGTGATGTTTAAAATCTATCCTAGATCTTAGCTTGAAGGGAAGAAAACCACTCCGGATCTCATCCCATTTTAACTGACTGCCGGAGAAGGCAAGGGGCAGCATTACAGGGGACTCCTGAAGGGAGAGGGGAGCCCCAGGAAGTAAAACAGATACTGTTAGAAGTACACTGATAAGATCAGGATTACTGCTCTTAACTAAAGCACTCCAGCCCCGGGAGCACTGGAATTATAACTATCAGATGCTCACCTTCCACTGGAGGTTAACTTCAGCAGGAACCAGAAAGAGCTTGCCCACCTCCTGAGCAACAGAGATCATTCAAACTCAGTGGCTTGGAAAGAGAGCCAAGTGACACTTTTTCTGATTAAGCAGCAGAAAGGGGGCAGGGTGAGGAAAAGAGGGGACATGATCCTACATTCCATCTAGGCACAAAATCACACCACACAATCAAGACCACCGGCCAGAAATGTGTTCCTATGAAACAAGGAGGAACAGGAAAATACAAAGTTGGTGATGAGAGGACCCAATGCCAGGCAGGGCTGGCAGGAGAAAGCCTAGCTCCTCTCTGTAGAACCCAGTCCTTCCCAACCTCCCAGCTGCTTCCGGTGCTTCCAACAAACCTGGGGCTTGGAGCTTACTCAGAGCTGCAGAGTCTGTGAGGACAACTAGAACGTAAGGAGGGAAATGCCTAAGAGTTAGGAGACTGGTCAGCCACAGCTCTGCGTGTCTCAGGAAACACAATTTAAATGTCCAGGAAGCAAACATTTAAGAAAACAACCTATCATGCATCAGCTTATAAGTGTTTTTAAAAAACTACTCTTGTTTGTTGCTTGTTTGGTCTGGGTTCTTGTGTAGCCGAATGGGCTAGAACTTTCGACTTTCCTGTTTCAAGCTCCCAAATGCGGGGACGGCACACATGAGCTGCCAGGTCCAGGTTAATGTTCACTTTACTATTTACTTCTGTGTGTGTCTCTACAGATATGTGGGTACCGTGCAGGTACTCACAGAGGGAGACAGATCCACAAGCTGGAGTTAAGGGGCTGTGAGCCACCCAACATGGGGCACAGTACTTACAAGAGCAGCAAGCGCTCTTAACCACTGAGCTGTCTGTCTCTCCAGCCCCTCGTGTTTACTTTTTAGACTCTAAGTTTATACTCTGAATTCATCTACAGTTGTTTTCATAAGTGCCTATTCATCAGCACTTTTGTACTTTTCACTCTGATGTAAGTAACAATAGAAACATGAGTAAAGGGTGAAATGTAGCTTCGTGATTAAGAAGCTTGTCTAGCATGTTCCAGAACTAGGTTTAATAACCTTCAGTACTTTAAAGGAAACAAACAAGAAACCACGAGTAAACGCAGCCTTATGAACATTCATGAGAGACAGCCACAGTACTGAGAAAAATGCAAGCTGAAGCACAACACACAGGGCTCCTGCTTTTGTTAAAAATACAGGGGCTGGGGATTTAGCTCAGTGGTAGAGCGCTTACCTAGGAAGCGCAAGGCCCGGGGTTCGGTCCCCAGCTCCAAAAAAAAGAACCAAAAAAAAAAAAAAATACAAATGCATGATTTTTAAAAATCTGAAAAGGTATAGACTTACCGAGAAACCACCCCAAAGTCCTGCTGACTTTTACTTTATGCATTTTAAACTATATGTCATTTTCACTTCTCAAATATTTTGAAATACATTTGACAGACATGATGAATTAAATTTGTAATCCCAGTACTTGGGAGGCAGAGGCAGAATGATTCTAAGTTTGAAGCCAGCGAAGGCTAAGGTGATATCATTTCTCAAAATTTTAAAAATTATATTTTATTTTATTGAGACAGAGTCTCACTGTGCAACCCTAGCTGACCTAGAGCTTGCTATGTAGACCAGCGTAGCCTTGAACTCACAGAGATCCACCTGCCTCGGACTCCCAAGTACTGAATTAAAAGTGTGTATCACCATTAATTAAATTTTACAAATGACACATTAGCATTTATTTAAATAATAAAAAACTTTGCAGACTATTAGGTAATAAAAGAACACAAAATGGTATATAAAATAAGACAATAAACCTATAGTAGCCATTTTCCCTTAAAATACAAAAGAAATACCACAAATGTTTATACGTATAGCTAAATTGTACAACTGTAGTTAATTGTTATCTTTTCTTTATAAATTTGTATGTTTTCCATATTTCCTAAATGAGCCCAAATGACTCCTACAATTGGAGTGAAAAAAATAGAAGTTGATTGATTATTGAGACAGGGTCTTAAGCAATCTTGGCCGTGGATAGGAGCCAAGGTTGACACTGAACCCTATGCTCTCTATGCTCTATGAATTTAAGACACCACATACACAGTCTATGTGGTGCTGGGGACTGAACACAAAACTTTGTGAGTCCTAGACAAGTGCTCTATTGTGCTCCAGACCATAAAGTTAGTTTTAAAGTAATGAAACCTTGAGCGACTCTACCTCTTCCCTGTTCTGTCTGCAATGAAGCAGAAGGGGGCACAGGGCTGTAAGTAGACTTGCAGGGTTCACTGCCCAGCCTCGTCCTGGTGAGACCACATAGAGGTTACTTTCCTCTTTCCTTATCTGTCATTAAAACAGAACAAAAGGGATGTTGGGAGGTACTGTCAATGAACTAGAGCCGGTCATTGTCAGAGGACAAAAGTCCTAGCTATTAAAAACACAGAAAGAAAGAAACCACTAGCAAGGAAAGGACAGTCTGATTTGGAAAAACTACTGACTTCCGCCAATTCTCAACAAAACCTTTAGAAATCCTAGTCTGCACCTCCTACGCAGAGCTAAGCATAGACTCAAGGAATGAAGAGAAAGAGGGGCAAGTGAGGGCTGAAGAGCCAGCTTGCCTACCGAGCATGTACCAGAACCCAGGTTCAATCTCCAGTACTACAAAAGAAACAAACAGGAAACCACGCATAAACACAGCCTCATGAGCGTTCACAAGAGACAGCCACAGTACTGAGAAAAAAGCCAGTTGAAGAACAACACACAGGGCTCCTGTTTTTGTTAGAAATACAAACAAAATATGCGATTTTTAAAAATCTGGAAAGGTACAGACTTACCGAGATACCACCCCAAAGTGACTTCTACCTCACACATTTTAGACTGTTTCAGTGTTACTTCTCACAAGGGTCCGGCTCAGCTTTAACACTTGCCCCTATTCCTATTGCTGCCCAACTAGTTCTTAAACTTAGGGTTCTTTTTGTTTTGGTTTGGTTTTTGGTTTTTTGTTAAAGATTTATTTAATGCATATGAGTACACCACCACTGTCTTCAGACACACCAGAAGAGGGCATCATATCCCATTACAGATGATTGTGAGCCACCACTGTGGTTGCCGGGAATTGAACTCAGGTCCTCTGGAAGAGCAGTGAGTGCTCTTAACCACTGAGTCATCTCTTCAGCCCCTTAAACTTAGTTTTAATTATTACTTTTCAATGCATTTATTGGGGGGGGGGCTGTGAGTCTTGTCTCCTTCTACTACATGGGTCCTAGGGAGCCAGACCTTGGTCACCAGGCAACTAGCACCTCTGCCTGCTGGGCATCTTCCCATTCCCAAGCTTGCTTGCTTGCTCGCTCCTTCCTTCCTTCCCTCCTTCCTCAGACAGGATCTCACCAGGTAGCCTCAGTTGGTTGGAACTCACTATTTGGAACAGACTAGTCTTGAACATATAGAGATCTGCCTGCCTCTGCCTTTTGAGTGTTGGGATTCAAAGCATGTGCTACCATGCTGGGATTTGGGGGTAGGGAGAAAAGGGCAGCTACAGTTCTTAACGGGGGGGGGGGGGGGTAAGGATTGGGAATTTAATCATTTTCCCCAACCCTAGACTTCAAGTTGCAGGTCTCAGGTATGTCAAGAAACAGAAGTGAGATAACTACATAAAACTGCTCACCAGGTCAGAGGCAGCACAGAACTTTCCCGTCATCCCAGAGCAACCACTGTAAGTCAGGCTCTTACTAGGCACAAATGTACACTTCCAAGCTGCTAAGCAGGAGCCAGCAGAGGTGAAAACAAAACACCCTTAAGTAGACTGTCTTTTGCAAATAAATCCCTACAAAATGAGCTTACAAATAAGACAGAGCAAAGCAGCACAGGAGGAAATGAACAATTACACAAGTGAGGACAGGACAAAGGAAAAACAGGCACTCAAATTCAAAAGCATCTATCAAAAGAATGGCCAAATATAGATACTTCAAAAAACTCTGAGGAAAGTCTTCCTGCTTCTTCTGTATGCTTGAAACTTCCATAACAAAAAGTTTTAACAAGTCCTATGATTCAAGTTTGAAAAATTAAAGGTATCTTATTTTAAAATTCTTCCTTTCTTTTTTCTTTTCTTTCTTTTTTTTTTTTTTTTTTTGGAGTTGGGGACCGAACCCAGGGCCTTGCGCTTGCTAGACAAGCACTCTACCACTGAGCCAAATCCCCAACCCCACTTTCTTTTAAATTTAGGTGTGTGTCACCCATATACAGGTGGTAGGTGTGTACATAAGCATGTATGTCATGTGCGTGTCTGTGTGCATATATACACATACATACATACATACATACATACATACATACATACATACATACATATATGTGCTTCTTGGAAGCCAGAAGAGGGTGTCAGATCCTGAGAAGTAGAAGTTATGTGCACTTATGAACTGTCTAAAAATTGAACTCAGGTCCTCTAGAAGATCAGTAGGTGCTCTTAACCACTGAGCCATCTCTCCAGTCCTTTTAAGTGCTGGGATCAAAGGACTGAGCCACACTGCCCAGCCAATGATTTATTTTATGTGCATTGGTGTTTTGCCTACATGTGTGTCTATGTGAGAGTATCAGATTCTCTGGAACTAGAGTTAAAGACCATTGTAAGCTGCTATGTGTGTGCTGCGAACTGAGCCTGGGTCCTCTGGGAGAGCAGCCAGTGCTCTTAACTGCTGAGCCATCTCTCCAGCCCCCAAATTAAAGGCTTTTAATATATATAAAAGGAATACAAATAATTGTTAAAACAAGCAAATTTCTAAATGTCAAAAAATTATAAATACACCGATTAATTTTAAAAAGTGGAGTAAAAAAGGCCGAAGAGAGAATTTGAAATTAGAAAACTGAACATGAGAAAGTGAAGGCTGTAAAAGGTACCAGACTGAACAATAAGATGCAAATATTCCTGGCTAAACCCTTCACCAAGAACCGGGCTTGTGGTGTACACATTTAATCCCAGCGCAGGAAGCAGAGGCGTGCAAACCTTGGAATCAGAGGCCGGCTTGGTCTATAAAGCTGAGCTCCAGAACAGCTAGAGCTCTGGAAACAGACCTTGTCTTAAAAACAAAAAATCATATAAAGAATTTCAAGCGCTTGCTTTGAAAGCATGGGAACTGGAGTTTGGTCCCCAGAACCCACATACAAATGCCAGGTGTGGTGGCACATGCTATGTTCCCAACATTGGGGAGGTAGGGACAGAAAAATTCCTGGGGTTTACTGGCCAGTGTTCCAGTGAATCTCATACTCAAACATACGCACACGCACACACCTGAACACACACATACTTAAAAAAAAATGGCCAAGGGGTAAATTAGTGGAAAGAGGGGAAATGACCACGAGTTAGCTGAAGGCACAGAACAGAGTCTGGGTGAAATAGGTAAAAGAGCGCAAATCTAGAATACTATGGCCAAGCACAAAACAGTAGAGTCAAATCTTAAAAACCAAGATTTACAAAGATAAGCAGTCAGACTCGTTAACACACTCTTCAACAAGAAAAACAGAGTTAAGGAAGAGAAAGCAATGGTCAGGGCGAGGACCCAGGATCTAAGAGTTCAGGACAAAGTCTAAAAAGGCAAAAGAAACAAACGAAGAAATGTTTCATGCCCGCCAGAGCTGAATTTATCACAAACTTACAATCTTAGTAAAGAGGTAAAGAAAAGTAAAGCTAGAGAGCAGAGACCATGTAGAGGTGAGGAAAAAAAAATACACCAATTCACTTGGCCACTTGGTGAGTGTGAGGAGCTGACTGCCCAGGGGATGCCAGGAAATGAACTGGGACTCAAGTATAAAGCACAAGAGACTCCAATGGAACAGGAGCGTCATCAGAAGTTAGGAGCAGAACTGCTTAGATGCTATGGTTTGATAAAAGGATAAAGGGTACAAATTACAATCTAGAAGTAACCAGTAAAAACTCCGAGGCTCAGCGGGTATAAGTGCTTGCTGTCCAGCCTGACAACCTCAGTTACATGGTGGAAAGGGAGAGATGAATCCTACAAGTTGACCTCGGACTTCCATATGCACAGCACGGCATGTACTTGTACACACACTCTAAATAAATATAATTTTTAAAATACCTGTCATCTCAGCTACTTGGGCGGCTAAGGCAAGAGCATGACTCAAGCCTGGGAGGTGGAGGCCAATCTAGGCAACAGAGGGAGACCCACAGCTCAAAAAACAGACAAGCAAACAGAGTAATCCATAACAGAACGGAAATAGGAAGTATAGTTTCTAAAACCACGTAAGAGATACAGAATGAATAAAGGCAACAATAAAATAAATGAAGACAGGATTGGAGAAAAACAAAAGAGGAGCATGCTTAAATTAAATCAAAACAAGAGAGTGGAAACAGATCCATGTGTGAGACTCGGGCTGTAGCTCAGTGGTACAGCACTTGCCTGGCATGCATGAACTGTAAAAGAAACGAGAAATCTACTTGTATCTATCTCAATAGCCAAATACTAACAAAAAAACCCAGCTAATTTTGTTTTCGAATATTTTAATTAAGTCCTAGAACCTAATCATACAAAAAACTCAGAATACTTAAGTACTCAAAATAACAAATGCAATCCAACAGACACAGGTAACACGACATCTATCAAGTAGAGAATACACATTGTTTTCAAGGGCATTCGTAGAAACTAATCATACATAAGATTAAGACAGAGAACATTCTTCTAGACACTCAAAAGCATTCTAGTTTTCAAGGGCCAGAGATGTAACTCAATTGGGGAAGCACTCCTAGTTTGGGTTCAATTACCAGCGCCACAAACACTGGGCACAGGGAGGCTGCCTGTGGTCTCCATGCTCAGCAAGTCCAGGCAGGAGGGTCAAAGGTTCCAAATGATACTCGGTTACATGGCAAGTTGCAGGCTAGCTTGTGACATGCGAGACTCTGTCACAACCAGCCAACCAATCACACTAGCTCTCCAACCTCAATCTGATTAAGCTATGGATTAATATTCCAAAAGATAAAACTCTCAGATATGGAAATAAAAACCACTTTATACAATCTCAGTTGAAGAAGCAATTACAACTGAAATTATAATATGTAATAATTTCCAGCAAGAGCTGAAATATAGTTCAGCCTGGTCAATCAATCAATAACTAATAATGAAAATTTGCAGAATATAACAAAAATAAGATAGATTCACCAAAACTATTTATTGCCTAAGATGTATTTGCTGACAATGTAAGTAAGATCAGCAGGTCATACCTATCAACTTCATGAAAAAGGGCTGGTCAGCAGCTGGCAGAGAAGGAGGGATGAAACAGTGGAACACACGGGATTTCTAGGGCAGCAGAGTTGCTCTGTATTGTGGGGGATACATGTCATTGTTAAACCCACAGAATGTACAATAGGAATGCATCCCAAAGGCAGGCAAGATAGCTCAGAGTAAACGTGGTCACCGCCAAGCCTAATGACTGGGTTTGATACAGTGAGAGCTCTCCACTAAGTGATCCCCTCTGACCTTCACTTACTTACCATGGGATGCACATATTCAGAACACCCCACCCCTGCACATAAAGTTATGTCATAAAATCTATTTTGTAATAATTTCTTTAAAAAGAACTCACCCTAATGTAAACTATAGACTCAGTGATGATAATCTGTCAGTGTAGTTTCCTTGTTTATAATAAACGTACTCTCTGATTCAAGACAGTGATGAAGGCCAAGAAGGAGGGATTATCACGGGACCTTTGGCTTAATTTTGCTATAATAACTCTTTGAATAAATGGTCTATTTCAAAACAAATGTGTAGCTGGCAGGATGGCCTCTGAACCTGATGACCTCACTAGTATTTAAAACACACACAATGGAAGGTAAGAACCAATTCCCACAGGTTGCCCTATGGTCTCTCCATGTGCCCACTCCCCCGACACAGAAAATAATCTAATAATAGTTTTTAAAATAGGTTTAGAGCAATTGAGGCTAACATCGCCACCATGCACAAAATGAAATCAGTGACATAAAAGCAGAGTACATTAAACCAAAGTAGAAGTAGCAGAACATCGAGTGCCTGCTCCTGGGATACAAAGGAAGTGAGCTCCTGAGCTCTTGGAGCCGACCTGCTGGTGCAGTGGTTCTCAGCCTGTGGGTCTTGAACTGGAAGTCAAAGGACCCTTTCACAGGGGTCTCATATCAGATATCCTGCATATCAGATATTTACATTGCGACTCATAACAATAGCAAAATTATAGTTATGAAGAAGCAACAAAATAATTTTATGGTTAGGGGTTAACCACAATATGAGGAACTAACTATATTAAAGGGTCACAGCATTAGGAAGGTGGGAACCATTATTCTAGTCAAAGAACTAGACATCAACCATAACGTTCAATGGCAGGATAGAGAGAGAACCTGATCCTGCACTGAGGGTGAGGACATGACCATGTCTGAGTAAATGACAGTCATGGAGACCTGGGGAGACAAAGAGCCTGGGCAGGGCTGCTCAATCAGGATGATCCGCACGAGCAAAGGTCACAGTGTTCAGAGTGACAAGACAAGGGATTACTACGGTCAAGGCTAGAGATGGTGAGCGGGCCTTAGATCATGCAGATTCTAAATTCTATAATTAGGACACCCGGCATATGTGCAGGGGATTAAAGCAGCGACACACCCTGCCTTGGATCTTAGACGATCACTACTGGCTGTGGAGAGTGGATTAAAGTGGGTGAGCAGACTTGGTGAGGCTGGACAAGTGGCAGGAGTCAGATATTCAGATGATAAGACTGACGGGCTTTGGTAGTGGGCTAGAAACAAGGAGTGACAGAAGGCAGGTATGAAATAACCCAGCTCTAAGTGCCTGGCAAGGACATTCCTCAGAGAAGAAAAGTCAAAGAGAAAATGACTACTGGGGAGAGAATCAACTAAGAGTTCAGGTTTACCAGAACGTGGAGTGGATGCAGGAGGATCCAGAGTTCAAGAGCAGCTTCAGCTATAGAGCAAGCTAGTGAACAGCCTGGGTTCCTCCACACTCGAGTCCTGTTCCTTAAAAAATTGCTTTTAGTTGTTTTCCATGTATTAAATTTGAGTAGTCAGTCTGTCTGTCTGTCTGTCTGTCTATCTATCTATCTATCTATCTATCTATCTATCTATCTATCTATCTATCTATCTATCTTGGTATTTCGAGACAGGGTTTCTCTGTAAAGCCCTGGCTGTCCTGAAACTTACTCTATACATCATGTCAAACTCGAACTCAGAGATCCTCCTGCCTCTGCCTCCCAAGTGCTGGGATTAAAGATGTATAACACTACCACCGGTTGTGAATGGTATATGAATGGAAATGTTAAGCAGGCAGTTGGGATTATACACACTGATCTCAGACTAGAAACACAGATTCGAGTAACATGTATTGGAAATCCAAATAAAAGAGCCTCCCGAGGTTGACATAAGAGAAGGCAGCTTGGAGTGAGACCTGGAGAACTGAACTAGGTGAAAAGAAAGATTACAGGGATAAAGGAAAAATAAGGGGGTTGGGGATTTAGCTCAGTGGTAGAGTGCTTGCCTAGCAAGCACAAGGCCCTAGGTTCGGTCCCCAGCTCCAAAAAAAAAAAAGAAAAAAAAAAAGAAAAAAAAAAAGAAAAAAGAAAAATAAGCAGGAAGAACAGAATATTCCAAGAAGGGAATGGTTACTCCTATCCCGCCCTCTTCTCAAATATCAAATGAGGTCAGGGAAGCCCAGACTAGGTAACATGGAGGCCATTAGAAAATTTAGCAAAGGGGTTGGGGATTTAGCTCAGTGGTAGAGCGCTTGCCTAGGAAGCGCAAGGCCCTGGGTTCGGTCCCCAGCTCCAAAAAAAAGAACCCCCCCCCCCAAAAAAAAAAGAAAAAAAGAAAATTTAGCAAGCATTTGAGTACAATGGCAAGGGTGACAAAATGAAAAGTAAGATGTCCAAGTCCTCTGAGAAACCATTAATGGGGACATGCACAGTCCAGAGCTTCTTTAAAAAGCAAACTCATGTTTTCTTAACAATCACGTGATATGTGGATTTGAAGGCTACCGTATTTTTTTTAAGTTTGAGAGATGTTTAATTGCAGAGAACGATTCAGAAGAGAGGAGTCTAAAGAGTCAGAAAACAGAGGGCTTCATGGAAGGAGCAAGCCCCTAAAATCTAGGAGAAAGTGGGACCTGAAACACATGCAGAGGGATTAGTCTTTGAGGGATAAGAACCAAAGTCAGCAACCACTTATGTAACACTCACAGATCCCTACGCTAACATGAAAAGCACCGCAACGTACCATGGTTTATGTTTCCATAGCCTGAGAGGTCTCTAGAATACTTGTGCTTGGCCATGGCTCTAGAGAACCTCAGGGAATTGTCCTCAAGTATCGACTAGGATTTACTGAGCATCTTATCTACGAAGGCAGTAAGGACTGAAAATTAGAGCCTTCAGTATCTAGGAATTAGTGACAATTCAACCTCACTTTGAACATTATGTGCATTTTGCAAAGATCTTTCACATTTCTATTTTTCTTCCGCCTTATAGCTAGCATCTATAAACGACCCCAAGGATGGCGGAGAAGATACCATCCCTCAGGAGCAGATGTCTGCACTGGTGAAGTACACATGGTGAGAGTGTTTATGAAAAGCACTGCGACAATCAAGTGACCCAGAGCCACACTTCCTGCTGCTCACAATCACATCTCAGTAAGCTGCCGTAAAGATCATAGATCATAAATATCACAGGGCTCCTGGGCTTAAGAGCCAAATAAGGTACGTCAAGTTCTAGATCCCAACCCTCTCGCAAGTACAGCGAATTCACTGTGATGACTACCAAAGACCAGAAACTCAAAATGGACAGCAAAAATAGACTTAAGCCGGGTGTGGTAGCACATGTCTTTAATCCCGTCACTCAGGAGGCAGAGGCACCTCTGCAGGTCTCAGGCTCTCAGGTCTCAAGCTACACCCTGAGACCTTGTCTCCACATAAGTAAACGCGTAAGTAAGTAAGTAAGTAAGTAAGTAAGCAAATGAGCAAATAAATTAAAGAAGTTTTTTAAATGAAAAGATAAGAAAGAAGCCAGGTATGGTCGTGGGGGTAGGTGAATCTTTGTGTAGGTGAATCTTTGTGTTCACAGCTACGCTGGTCTATAGAGAGAGTTCTGGAACAGCTACACAGAGAAACCCCGTCTTGAAAACAAAACAAAACAAAAACGCAAAAAAACAAAGAGAAGTAATACTCAGAAAGACCTTGTTTCAAAAATCAAACAAAGCAAAAAATAAGTGAGAAGAAATAGCACGGAAGAAGAAAAGTGAAGGCTCCCAAACTCCTCAGCTACTTAGACGGAAGCTGAAGACAGCCTCTGAAAGCGCAGCCTACATTCTGCCTAGACAAAACCACTGACAGCAGGGTTCTCAACCTTAGCACTCTCAGTCAGACAATTCTTTGCTTGTCCAGTAGTCTATGGGATGTTTAGCAGCATCCATAGCTCTTCTCTTTAGATGCTACTAGGAGCACTCCTTCCTGATTGCAGGTACCACAACATCTCTTGACACTGTGTCTGCTGGACCAGTAAAAAGATCAGCTCCTACTGAGAGCCACTGCTCTAGACAGACTACGAGTCCAGATTCTGAGGGCCTGGAGACACACTACAGAGAGAGCAGAGAGAGCCTACCCCTTTTCTTTCTAGGCAACAATTTAAACAAGTTTTGCAAAACCTTGCAAATGTCTTGCATGAAGTACTTAGCAAATAAGTATGAAGCACAGTAGGCCTACTGATGGGTCCACATTCCAGGGAGACGGATCCTGGAGACAGTTTGTCAGAGCAACAGAAGAAAAAGACCGATGTCTCACTCCAAGCTAATTACCTAGCAGGAATTAATCTCTCATAGTAAGACAAGACTAACCTTGATTTTTGTTTTTCAATTTATTTACTTAGTTTCTGAGACAGAGTCTCATGAAGCAGTGTGTGCTCTCAAGCTCAACTACACAGCCAACAATTATTTTGAAATTCCGATCTTTCTTTTACCTCCTAAATGCTGGACTGCAGAAATGTGTCCTGTGGGTCAAGCTCAAGGCCTGTTTGAGCATTCTGCTAACTGAATCCACTAGAGCCCAATTTCCACTTCTGTGCCATTAACTGCCCACAAATCCAATGGTTTATTACAACAAAACAAAACAAACTCTGAACCAAGTTGCTTCTTCTCAAGAAATACTCCGTTCTGTCTGCCAGTACACACAGAAGAACTTAATGGTCCTTCCCGCCTTGGAGCCTCTTCTCTATCTACCCAGGCGCTGTCAGAGACTGGAAATGCAGCAGCCAGCTTCCATGTTATGGGAGCTGGCAACTCAGGGTGAGCATGAACATGGAGAAGGGTTCTGACTTTTTCAGTTGCAACTTCTCTGAAGTAAAACTCTTCCATCCTAGAAGGCAACTCGAAACAAAACCTCGTACAGCACAAGGGGTTGAGGAGAGGCCAATCTCTATTGAGCAGCAAACCCTAGTAAATCTCAGTGCTTTGCACTAAGCTGGCAAAGCGAAGCCACACACGGTAACCACAGTGCCTGGCAAAGTATGCAGAAAACCAGCCATATACACTCTAGCCCCCACATGCCTATCAAACTACCCCTCATCTTCCTCTTCTGTGGAAGGAAGCCTGGCTCCGTTAATGGGCTCTAGACAAAGCCTGTATTGCCGAAACACCCACTGTCCAGGCAGCAGAAGACCACCCCTAAAGGCAGCAACCCCCCATCCCCCCAAGTCGGTTGTGTGATCTCCTTTGAGAAAAGGGACATTCAGTTCTTTGTTGTCTTGTTTTACAATTATTTACTCTGCCCATAGAAATCTGCCCGTTTTAGAATGCTAGGTTCCATAGTGTTATCCATCTTCCCATCACCCTGGTGTCAGAAAACGAACCAGGCCTTGAGAAGCAAATATTTTGCAAGGCTTGCCTTGAGAAGAGAATCCGAGATTCTATGTGCTATAAGAACAGGATTCCAGAAACAAACAGAGGATAAGTTACCACTCTGAAGGTTTTCAGTTTGCAAATGCCTGCCCAGCCCTCACTGACTCCTGTAAAACACTTTCTGAGGATTCTCCACTATGCTGTAAGGAGGAGGGGGAGCCTCTTCTACTTTGGTATGTATATGAATGTTTGGAAAATAATCTGTTTTAGAGTATTTGCATCACAGAGCAGCCTGGGAAGCGTGTGAGCTGACTTGGGGAGGAGTTATTACTTCCCACTTCCAGCCCTTCCTTGAGGTTGGGGTTGCTGCAGCACCACTGCTAGGCTCCCTGAGGGAGGCATGCCTGTAGCAGACAGCCCTGGCACAAAGACTCTGCCCAAACCCGGTTTAGAATAAGGGATACTACTATAACTCATTAACAATTAAGATCTTGTGTCAACTGCAAAAGGTCTTTGAATTGTTGCTGGAGCAAGTGCTACTTAACTTCTACTCTCCAGAAGCTAATTACTTAAAGAACAAAAGGCTGAAGAACAAAACCAGCCGCTCTCAACCAACCAGTCTGCAGGCAGGGCTGATGGTTTTTACAGGCTCTCTCTCAAAGCCGCACTTTTAGTCTTCCGTCCAAAGCGTAACTGCAAACATTAAAAAAGAATCTCAAGCACATTACGTAGTCCTTTAAAAACAGGTTTAAAGGCTGGTAAAGCACCTGCCACTGTGCCAGCTAACCTGAGTTGATGCTAGCAGACAAACAGAACTGACTGTTCTCTGACCTCTACATGAGCCCACCCACCCACACCCACACCCACACACAGAATGTAGTAAAAATTTAGCACTTACACAAAGCAACAACAAAAAAGCAAAAGAGAAGCTCACAGACCAAACTGAAAATCTAAATCTACAAGAGAAACAAGAATTGTCTTACCTTCTGTCCCAACAGAGTTTTCCTCTATATTCAGAAGGAAGGTAAATATAGAATGAAACATTAGACCTTAGCTACTCTGGCATTTGTGAAAACCTTTTTGGCAGGTGTTCTGCCAAACAAGTCTATATTTAGTATGTATGCCTCAGAAACTTAAACGAACTCAGAGTATTTGAGCTGCCAACAGTCAGCCTCCAGAGCCCTGATCTGTGCAGCCACCGGGCAGCTGCCATACAGAACGCAAGGCCGGGCGCCCTGCCACAGGGTACACGTGTGCACGCACACGCCAGTCCTGAAGAGTCTCTTTTTTCAAAGCTCTAATGGCTTGACCTCAACACCTGCTGCACTTCCTGAAGACAGACAGGCTCTGGAGCTCCACTTGTTCTTCACACACACACACACACACAGCTCGGCTGCACTTTCTAGGAATGACCGCACACACAGAGGCTGGCCAGCTGCCAAGGCGGGGGCAGCAGCAGCCTCAGGCCTGAACTTTCCCAGCCCTGTCAGGGCGGTTCCCGCTATGAGCTGACTCAGCGGCCACCATGGAACTGTGCCAACCACACAGCAGTGCAGGGGCTGAAGGCAACTCACAGATGTTTTACTAAACCAAAGAAATCAGCCAGGAGGCAGATCTGGGCTGGTGGCCAGGGTGCTGCTGTCGTGGAAGCTGGGATTCTGATTCTAGTCTTAGGTCTGCCGCTACCTCAAGTGATCTGTGTCTCCCAGTACCGCCTCTGCTTCAGAGGTATGCCTCTTATGATGCAGATAAGGAAGGCAGATAGTTGTACAAAACAACTCCGACAGCACATCCGCCATGTGCTTGGCACCAGACAGGCATTCACATGGCTCGCTTACTCTCTTAAAACAGTACTGTTTTTAACTTTGTACCTCAGGACGGCCTACTACTTACTCTGCACCCCTGGATGGCCTCAAGCTCATGACAATTGTCTTGGCCTTAGTAATTTGGAGTTTATGAATATAAGCCATACTCAGTTGCATCATTTTCAATCTCCAGTTAAGAAAACACAAGCTCAGAACAATTTAGATTGCTACCAAAAGATCCCTAAATAGACACGAAAGGGATGGGATAAGAGCCTACGGCTGGGGGCGGGGGGGGGGGGGGGAAGAAAAAAAAAAGAGCCTACGGCTGACACTGCTGTTATAAAACTCAGGTAAACTGCACAGGGCTCCTTGAGGAAACAATGTCTGATTTTTCAGCCTCCAAAGGACCTTTTTAATTATGAGTTCCCAGGTGCCCTTTTGTGAGCCACAGCTCTTTACAGATGGCTACTAGGTAGCACCACTGGACACTGTGAACCTGTGAGCTCAGAATATCAGGTACTAATGGCCTTATCATGAATGTCCTGTCTATAGTGCCAACCACTCACCCTGGAACAATTTGTCATTACTCTCATACTTTGAATAGAGAAAAACTGTCGTGTAGCTCACAAATTATGAAGACAATGACTTAGTTGAGAAGAGATTCCCAAGGCTCCACCCTCCAAAATAATCCACGGTTAGGACTCCACTGTTGTCTTCCTAGCATGCTGGAGGCTCTCGTCCCAGCACCTCTAGCCCCACCCTCCCAAAGAAACAAGTAAACTCCCCACACTTGACTCTGATGGGAAATCTGGTTTGGAACTAATTTCAACTTTCTATAGGTAAAAAGGGAATTCTAGGATCTCCCTTCCATCTTTCTAATCAGATAATATAACAATAAAACAAAATCATGTCTACAAGACTCTTGAGAAATACACAGAAACTGCTTGTAGGTAGTTATCTTCAACTTCAAAACAAAAGAACATGACCCTGGGTTTGCATGGAGCTAAGAAACTCTTAGAGAAAATGGTTCTACATTCTCACTAGAAAACTAACTAGAATCATGAACTTTATTATTTAAATTCTTTTAGACAAGGTCTCACTATAAAGCCCTAACTGGCCTGGAACTCAGTATGCAGACAAGGCTGGCTTTGAACTCACGGAGATCTGTTTGCCTCTGTCTACTGAGTACCGCGGTTAAAAATGTGTACCACCACACCCAATTCTTTTATTTTATTATTACTATTATTGTTATCATCTTCTTGTTTTTGAGACAGGGTTCACTCTAAAACTCATGGTGAGCCTCTTCTTCCTCTACCTCCTGAATGTGGAATTACAGGTGGAGCTAATCACTTTGGTTTTTATATGGTTCTAATGAAACATAGTCACCCCCTCGTTCTTCCTTTAAAAAAGTAAAGGAGAGGGGGTTGGGGATTTAGCTCAGTGGTAGAGCGCTTGCCTAGCAAGCGCAAGGCCCTGGGTTCGGTCCCCAGCTCCGAAAAAAGAAAAAAAGAAAAAAAAAAAAAAGTAAAGGAGAGAGTCTTTAACAGCAAATTGGAACAGACTACATTAACTTATATACTCTACCGCTTTAATGAAAAAACAAACAAACAAACATCGCTTAACTTTTTCTGGTCCTAGAAATTAAATGTAGGGCCTTATGCTATCATGGAACAACACCCTCAGTTCAAGAAAACAAATGCTGAGAAAAACTTCACTTTTTTCATATCTAGGTCAGCAAGGTGGGGTGAGAAGGCATAGAGTTTCAGTTCGTACTCATCCTGCACCCTCTGTAGCTGGCCTATAGGTAGGAGAAACGGGTTCTCACAGCAGAGAGACTGACCTGCTTAAGCTGCTCATCCAGATTCCAGCTCGGCTGCCCAGCCGTGGGCACAGAAGGTGGGGCCTTGGAAGCATCTTTGGTATGGTCTTCTTTAGTTTGTCCCTGTGGTGGGAGCCCAGGTGCTGGAAGCAGACTGGACATGGGTGCTGCTCTGGGTTCTTGGCGAGTTGCTTTTTGCATGTGGAAATATTTGGAAGCAGCCTGGGCCTCTTTTTCAGCCACCTCTGTAACATCATCATCTCCATCTTCATCTTCCAGACCTCCTTCCTCTTCCTCAGGCTCAGAGTTCACGTTGCTCTGCTCAGACACTCGAGCCGCCGGTGTGGCTGGTAGAACTCTGCCTAAGGGACCCAGAACGGGACTACCAGAAGGTCTCCCCGGTGTGACGGAAAGGAGAGCAGGCTGCGTGCCTAGTTTTGGGGCATACAGGAACTGTGCTTCTCTTGTGTGTGATCCCTGCTTCTCTCTGGCATCCATCTGTAGCGGAGTCTGCTGTGGCTGCTTTTGCTGCTGCTGCAGAGGCTCCATTACTGTCTCAGGCTTCACCCACAGACTGGCATGGCTCTCAACCTGGGCACAGCCCAGCAGGCACACTGGCTCTATATTTTAAGTGAGTAACCAAAACCACAAGAGAGGAAGAGGAGGGGAAAAATACTATGTAAAACAGGTATAAAAGATTTTCTTTTCTCCAGTAAAGTTCTGAATATTAAATGTTCCTAAACCTGACTTTCAGGATGAGTAAGTCCTATGGGTTTGGAGGGTAAGGAGGGAAAATTATAAAGAGAACAGGCTCTAAGAGGGGAAGCTGGGTGTGTGCAAATCTCAGTAGCGGCAGATCTGAGCATTTTTTTTCTTTTTAAATAAAATCCAGAAGATAAATTTAAGTCTGCTGATAACTGAGTTCTCCTCTCTTACTCTCTATGTTATCAAGCATTTAACTACTAGGCTTGCACGGTACAAGAGTCTGAACTGTGAAACTAGCAATAACTATGAAAATTGCAGTTAACGAAGGCACAGAGTGGCCCGACTGCAGAAGAAAAGAAAATGGCCTATATTCCCAGGCCCTCTGGAGAAGATTACTACTTAGGGTAGACAGAGTCATAGCAGGCAGACAGAATGACTCTTCAGATGGAAAAAAGCAAGACCAAGCAAAGCGCTCTCGGTTTAAACTTCACAAATTTCCCAGATCAAATTGCAGGGCAGCTTGTTGAGTGGACTGAACCAGGCTAAGTGGACATTATAGCCTCCAAAAGAATCCGGTTTCAACAACATGAAAGAAAGAAACATGCCAGGAGGAGGTGAGTCTCAAATTGCAAGCTTCACTCAAAAACAAACAGGGGGGGGAAATTCCTCTGGAGATTTTAAAGTTAATTAATTTGAAACAGGGACCAATATTGTCTAAATAAGTTAATGTTTCTTTTTTTATAAACCACAAATAAATCTCCTCACATCCTCTTTCTTTCTGATTCACTTCTTCTATATTTATTCTATGAGTACAGTGAGAAAAGGCTTCCAGTCCCAAAGTATCCTGGGGGCAGGTTTATCTGCATTCTTACCACTGTCTCCAAACACAAATCCCTTTCACACCCTTCCACCTCTAACCCTTCCCAGGCTCCCCCTTCACCCCACCTCACTTAAGTTATATTTTCTCACAAGTCCTCCTCAGAGCAAATCTTAGGGTGAAGAGAACTGGCAACAGGGTGTGCAATTCTGTTGCCACATGAAAGGGGAAGCTGCACCGCGCAGGTTGGGACTTGATATTCGCATTGTCTCAGTGTTTTAGGATTGAGTTGGAAGATAGGAAAATGAAACCTCTACCATCTTCAAAAATTCATGGGGGAAGTAATCTCTAACAAGAAAAAAAAATGGCTTTGATTTATAAATTTTTACATGTTTAAGAAGTTCGATTTTTTTTAAAGCTGGGGGGGGGGGAGGTTCAAAAAACAACCAGAGTCATGCTAGACAAATCTCATTTTGTTTCTTAGAAGCATTTGGTTGTAGCTTTCATAGGCGGATAAAAGACTCAAATTCCAATTCGCCTCCTACTGCCTGTACTTCCTCTGAGCAGTTTGGAAAGTATAAGTTATGCCCGCAGCAATACTTTCTTTCTGCTTTAGATCTTACACTGTAGGGAAGCCTGAAAGTTGGCAAAAGTGTTCATTTAAAATAAAAACCACTTCGGGGACAAAAATACCGAAACAACGCACACAAAAGAATAACAAGCAATTCACTGGTCATTTAGAAATATTCGTATAATCATTAAAGCTAAACAACACAACTGGAATATTTCAACCAACTCCGGCCAGTCATTATACAACTGCTTCTTTTCTGGTTGGCACCATCTTCTCAGTAGGCTGTCCTCAGCAGGGGAGGGGGATGTCTGATAGCGTCTTTATTAAGACAGAGATGACTCCCTTTTACAACCCAATTGGCATTCTCCCGCACAGAGTCCATCTCATCCCAATCCCTAAGCAGCCAATGATTCAAAACAATACTACTAACATCTAGAGAATTTACGTCTCAGAAATCTAAAGCACTTCATCCCTCCATCCTTCGCTCATGTTCTCTAAACTCCCGGGACCTCCAAACCGAGAGCAACGGACTGCTTGCCGCTTGAGCCCGGCCTTGCTGACCATTTCCCTTACCTTAGTTTCTAGCTGCTCTGTCCCCGACCCTCTTCGAGCCCTCTTTCCATTCTTTGCCTCCCACCCAATGGAGCCTATCACTTTTACTTCCACTAAGCCCCCTCTGCCGATCTCCCGGCTCTTCTTCAATTACTCCATCAAAGCTCGCTCTGCGGTTGCCCGGGGGCGGGAGGAGGGGTCCCTTACCTTTCCCATCTCTTTATCTCAAATCACTCCTCTGGGCACCGGGAGGATTCTCCCGGTGCTCTCACTTTTTCTCAGCGGACCCCGGCTTCACTGGCCCGCGTCTCCCCTACACACCTGCCTCGGCTCCCATTTCGGTCCCCTCCACCTGCCACAGCCCCGCTCCCGCCGCGGCAGAAAGAACCAAGACCCGCGCCGCTCACCTATGTGCAGCGTTCCGGGCTCGCGGATAGGGAGGAGGCGGCCGCTCAGACCCCAAAGTAGCAGCTGAGCCTCCGACTCCTCCGCAGCTGGGGGCCACAGCCGGGGCGGGGCCCGCACCGGAAGCGGTGCCGCGGGGCCGGGCCGTCAGCCCGGGGCGGGGGAGGGGCAGTAGGGGCGGGGTCCCAGTGAGGGGGCGGGGCCCGAGGCCGGAAGCAGCTAAAAAGGGAACGAGGTGGGGGTGGGTGGGTAGTGCGAGGCGGAAGTGACTCCTAGAGACCGCCCTCTGGTTGAAGCTGGGCGGAAACTATTTAAGGCGGGCGGAGTCTTTAGCCAATGAGAGAGCACAGACACAGAGGAGTTCCGGTGTGAGCGCTTTCGCGGGGAGTTGAACAGGGCTGAGTACAACATACACTGTTTTCTTGCTGCGGGGGTTGTGAGTTGCTTGCAATAAGTGAAAGAAAGGAGTAAATAGTGTTATCTTTCAGCCAGTCTTCATCAAGCATTCCCACTTTTTATTAGTTATTTTTTTTTGGTTCTTTTTTTCGGAGCTGGGGACCGAACCCCGGGCCTTGCGCTTCCTAGGTAAGCGCTCTACCACTGAGCTAAATCCCCAGCCCCTAGTTATTTTTCTAGTCTTTTTTTTTTTTTTTTTTTTTTTTTGGTTCTTTTTTTCGGAGCTGGGGACCGAACCCAGGGCCTTGCGCTTCCTAGGCAAGCGCTCTACCAACTGAGCTAAATCCCCAACCCCCCTAGTTATTTTTCTAAACTTCACCTTTTGGATTGAAATTTTCCTGTCCTGGAACACCACCTCCATCCATCCCTAACCCCACCCCAGTCACAGGGGTTAGTATTTTCTTTCTCCAGGTTCCAAAGAATCCTGGCACCGCTTATACAAGAGGCTCTTGACTCTGGGGAACATCTGTCAATGTATGCATGTACCTCCTTGCTTTAACTTTCTCCCAACCAACCGTCGTCCTTGATCCAGAGTCGACACACGGCCGGCTTAGTTTTGGGTCTTAAACCAATCCCAGCAAAAACCTAGACCTTATTGCCAGGTCTGTCTGTCTTGCCTTTTCTTCTCACTTCTTTTCTTGATAAAAGGTAGCTCACCTATTTAGCAAGAGTAGTTGACCATCAAGCTCCAGAATCCTTTCTCTACATTCGAAATACTAGGATTGCAGATGTGCACCACACCTGGCTTTTTACTTAGGTGTTGAATATCCACATTTAGACTCTTAATCTTTGGTGCCAAGTTCCTAACTCACTAATCCATCTCCTCAGTTCCTGATGAAGACTTATATTTTTAATTACGTTTCTTTTTTAGTGTGTGTGAGGGCACTGAGCCATTTCCTCCCTTTTTGCTCAAGAATTCTAACATAACTCTTCCTCAACTTCATCAGAAATTCCAATCTGCTGAAAGCCTCTTTCTTATTTCATACATAATAACCTCTACTTTCTTCTTATCTAGAATTCAATGGCACATCATTACAATCCCAATCTTTCAATCCCACACTGATATTCCTTTTCCTCAACTAAGACCTCTAGAGACACGGAAGAGACTTACATAATTTTCATTCTTTTATCTTGTCATGGAAAATGATCTAATTGAACAGATTGAAATTAAATTGTCCACTTAAAATGAATTCTAAGCAGTGGCTTCAAAGTTCATTCTTGTACTCAGTGTGATCCTCACTATCTCTGTGAATCTCTGACTCTGTATTCACACACCACTTCTCCTGATCACCTTACCATATAAGTAACAGAAAATGTAGAACACCCTGAAATCTAGAAATCTACTCTGATGGGTTCCCATCCTGTCTTTCCCTTTTTTAAATTATGCAATCAAAAACACCAAATTCCTTGCACATGCCTGGTCAGGCCCTCAGTTGAGTATTTGTTGATCAGTAGATAAAACTCATTTCCTGCCTTCAGTGATCTGTACTGGTTCTGGAGAGAGAAAGCAAAATACAAAGTGTCAGATAAGTGCTATGCAGAACAAAGCAGGGTAAAGATTAAACAATGGTGTCAGGCAGCTTCTATTTTTAGATACTGGAGAAGAACTCATTGATAAGGAGCTCTTAAACCAAAATGGGACTAACTTGATAGGGATGAGCCACATCTAGTGGATATCTAAAGAAAGAATGTTCGAGCAGAGGACACAACCATATTTGAATGCTCTGAGGTAAGAATGAATTCAACAGGTTAATAGGAAGGGAGATACTAAGAATAACAAGGAAACACAAACTCACAGCCAACAGACTAATGGCTGACTGAGAGGTAAGTAGCAGAGATTCCATAAGGAAGTAGCCAGGGTCTCAAGCATGTAGACTACTGTAGACTACCAAACAATTTTGCCAGTCTCTATTAACACCAATGGAAAGTTTCGAGCCAAAAGGTCACTTGATCTTATTTCAATCTCTAAAAGGACCATTATAGCTGTGGCACAGACAATAGAATATGAGGCTAGAGAGAGAAAAATAAAAGAAATAATCCTGAAGGAAGATAACAGTGTCTTGAAGTAGATGATGTCATTAAAGGGGGTGGAAAGTGGTCAGATTTCAAGTCTGTTTTGAAAGAGAAGCTGCCAGGATTTGCTGGTATTCTGGTTATACAGGTTAAAGAGGAGTCAAAAAAGATACTAGTTTTGGAGCCCAACTAACCAACTGGTAGAATTGCACCATGCACCTGGGGGATGTTATCAGATCTATGATTAGCAAGAAGGAGGAATGCTGAATTGATATTTATAACAACTTGGCATTAGATATTACAATATAATAAAGACATTTTGTTGAGTGAAACAAGTCGGTCACAAAATTACACTCTTGAAACTAGGAAACTCTGGAGGGGTGATTAAAAGAGGTAGCAAAAAGAAAAACTTTGTAGTTGTTGGGGTTTTAAATTTTAATTGGGGGGGGGGAGGGTATTATATGCACTGAGACCGGAAAGAGGAACTTGGATGTCTGTTTTAGCCTTCTCTGCCTTGTTGCCCAGAAACAGGGTCCTTCACTGAATCTAGAAATAGGCTGGTGGCCAGCCAGCCTCAGAGGTCCTGCCTCTGCCCCGCCATAGCACTGAGGTTTTATGAGTTTGAACTCCAGGCCTCATGCTTGCACTGCCCATTAAGCCATCTCCAGTCTGAAGTTTGATTTGTTTTGTTTTCTACTTCTTCTCTTTCTTTCTTCAAGGCAAAATGTTTTCATATGGTCTTAAGTTCCTCTTCTCCATTCCCAGAAATCTCCCTTTAGCCTCTTGCAATGGTGGATCTTTCAATATTCAAGCAAATTAATGTTTCACCCACTTTCTTAGTATATTTTGTTTTGTTTTGTCTTGGGGATTGAGCCTAAGGCCTCACACTTGCTAGGCAAACACTTTTCTTCTAAGCTTTATTTCCAGCCCCTTACTCTGTTTTGATTACTATAACAGAATACCTGAGGCTGGGTGCTTCATTAAAAAACAACAAACTGCCAGGCAGTTTAATTGCTGGCCCATGCTTTTAAAATCCCAGCACTCAGGAGGGAGTGGCAGGTGAGTCTCTGTGAGTTTGATAGCAGCCTGGTCTACAGAGTAAGTTTCAGGATAGCCAGGGCTACACAGAGAAACCCTGTCCTGAAAAACTAAAAACCACAACAACGAAAACAACAAAGAAAACACACAGGGTGCTGGATAATAGCTAAGTCTTTAAAGTGCTTGGTACACAAGTAGAACCTTAGTTCCATTTCCAGAACCCATGGGGGCAGTGAGGAGAGAGAAGCTGGGCACTGTGGTGTGTGCCTGCAATCACAGTGCTGGAGAGGAGAGATAGGAAGACCCCGGGAGCTGTAGGCCAGCAAATCTGGTCAAATTCTAGTCCCAGGCCAGTGAGAGACCCTAGATCCAAAAAAAAAAAAAAAAAAAAAAAAAAAAAAGATGAAGAGCACACAGGGGAAAAGAGTCTTGGTGAGGATCCGTATTGATGGTGTCATAAATGCCGGAGATCTCAAACCAGATCAGTGACACACTGCAATGAACATTTACAAGTAGAGATGTGTGGACAGAGTTTTTACTGTGGGACACAATACAGCTTCCACAATGAGCTGTTCTCTATGCTTGGTTTTTGCTTTATTTATTTATTTATTTGGGGAAGGTATTTAGGTTTCTTTGTGTGTGTTTTTATTGTGGGGGTGGAAGGTTACAAGGGTGAATGGTGGATATGAGGGGACGAGGAGATGAGCAGGACCGGGGTGCATGATGTGAAACTCACAAAGAATCAGTAGAAAGTTACAAAACAAAAAATAAAAACCCTAGAAGTATTGCTGTTGTCTTCTCAACCAAAGTGCTTGATCTTTTTCCTTCCAAAGCATTTTATGACTTCCCATTGCTCTTGAGGTCAAGACTTAAAATCCATCACATAGTCTGCAGGACCCTAGGAAGATCAACTTCTTGCCAATCTCTTTGGTTTTAGCTCCTCTTCAGGGTATAGTAGTGAGCTCTGGAAAGCAACCCGGGTGATGTCACTACTTGTAAATGTAACCTTTATTTGCCTGATGTAATCGTTGTTATCTCAGAGGCTTACTGCTGAATATGCTCACACTTTCTAGTTCTTTCTGAACTCTGTATGACTGGTTAGGACTCAAAATTCCTCTCCAAGCTGACTGATTCAATCTGGCTTCTCTCAGCTTCTCACTGAATTTCTCTACTTGGTCTCAAACTAACTCTGGCAATTTGTTCTAATCATCTGGCTCCTTCTTATCCTCTAGCTTCAACTGCCTCTGCATGAACTCACAAAGGAGCTCAACTCCTCTGCACTGCACTCATTACACTGGCTCCCCATTTCCTCACCTCCCAACTCACTGATGATGTGATTCCTCCCTCTCCCTCTCCCTCTCCCTCTCCCTCTCCCTCTCCCTCTCCCTCTCCTTCTCCCTCTCCCTCTCCTCTCCCTCTTCCTCTCCCTCACCCTCTCCCTCTCTTTCTCTTTCCTCCTCCCCCTCTCCCTCGACCTCCTCGTTCCCTCGACCTCCTCTCCCTCTCCCTGTTCTCTCTCCTCTCCCTCTCTTCTCCTCTCTTTCTCCTCTCCTCTCTCTTCCCCTCTCTCTCCCCCCATCTTTCTCTTTCTCTCTCTCCTACTTTTAAATAGCTTTTCTCCTAAAAGTTGGTCCAGACCTCTGGAAGTGCAGACACTTAACCACTGAGCCATCTCTCCAGCCCAAGTTGGTCCTATCCCAACTCTGATTCACTCTCTCAAACCTTTCCCTGACTTATTTTGTCTGCTCCTCAATTAGACATCATTGTTTGGGATTAAAGGTGTATACTAAAAGATTCCAGCCAGAGATTAAAGTTGTATGCTAAGGGTGTGTCTGTATTCCATCTGGATCACACAGATTTAGGAGGTCTTATTTGCTGGATTAAAACTTCTCTATAGGGGGGCTGGGGATTTAGCTCAGTGGTAGAGCGCTTACCTAGGAAGCGCAAGGCCCTGGGTTCGGTCCCCAGCTCCGAAAAGAAAGAACCAAAAAAAAAAAAAAAAACTTCTCTATAGGGGTTGGGGATTTAGCTCAGTGGTAGAGCGCTTGCCTAGGAAGCGCAAGGCCCTGGGTTCGGTCCCCAACTCCGGGGAAAAAAAAGAACCAACCCCCCCCCAAAAAAAAACAACAACAAAAAAAAAACTTCTCTATAGTAGCTGAGACAGAAAAGTAAAAGTCGGGCTGGAGAGATGGCTCAGCGGTTAGAGCTCCGACTGCTCTTACAGAGGTCCTGAGTTCTATTCCCAGCAACCACATGGTGGCTCACAACCATCTGTAATGAGATTATACATTAAATAAATAAATAAATCTTAAGAAAAGAAAAGAAATTGAGTGGCTACAGTGTAGCACTGTAGACACCTTCAGTTTCAGTAAAAAAAGAAAAAAAAGAAAAGTAAAAGTCTTCTTTTTCCCTCTCTTAGAAATGGGGGGTGGGGGGTGAGGAGGCTGGACAGATGGTTCAGTGGCTAAGAGCACTGGCTGCTCTTCCAGTGGCCCTGAGTTCAATTCCCAGAAACCACATGGTGGTTCCCAAACATCTGTAATGAGATCCAGTGCCCTCTTCTGTTTGTGTCTGAAGAGAGTGAAAGTGTATTCACATGAAATAAATAAATAAATACATCTGTAAGAGAGAGAGAGAGAGAGAGAGAGAGAGAGAGAGAGAGAGAATTAGCAACTGTGAGGTGAAAAGATGTTTGAACCATGATAATAGGGGCTAACCCTCTCATGTTACTGGGTGTTTTCCTACTGTCA
This sequence comes from Rattus norvegicus, assembly GCF_021556685.1. NCBI lineage: Eukaryota > Metazoa > Chordata > Mammalia > Rodentia > Muridae > Rattus > Rattus norvegicus. The sequence goes on from NC_141541.1 coordinate 65,982,442, forward strand.
CATAAATAACTCCCAACTGACCTGATGGTCAACAAATATGAGGACATCAATCCATCTGATATTAATCCATTGCTCCATATCAAATGTGGCCCCTTAGAACAAACAGCTTGCATACCTCTAGACATGAGAATCATGCCATTCTAGACCATCCAGGAATGATTGAGCTGAGACCAGAATTCTCCAACAAACTCCCAGCCTAATGAAAAAATAAGAACCATTTATTGTCTTATGGTTAAACTAGAACCTTTTGAGATGGGTTATTCTGCAACAAAAGAAAACACTGGTCAGATGGCCTCCTTTGTGGACCTCCTGAGCACTGAGGGAACAGAGAGGCGGGCATCATTTCATCCTCATATATTTGGCCCAATTACATTAATTTCCACCATTAAATTTTCTTTTTTGGGCTGGAGAGATGGCTCAGCGGTTAAGAGCACTGACTGCTCTTCCAGAGGTCCTGAGTTCAATTCCCAGCAACCACATGGTGGCTCACAACCATCTGTAATGGGATCTGATCCCCTCTCCTGGTGTGTGTGAAGACAGTGTTAGTGTACCCACATACTTGAAATAAATAAATCTTTTTTTTTTTTTTTTGGTTCTTTTTTTTCGGAGCTGGGGACTGAACCCAGGGCCTTGCGCTTCCTAGGTAAGCGCTCTACCACTGAGCTAAATCCTCAGCCCCTATAAATAAATCTTTAAAGAAAATTTTATTTTCCCCCCTTCTATTTGCCACTCTAAAGGCTGTGAGAATGGAGCCTTAAAAACAAAGTAGACTGAAGTCTCATGCAATCGCTGTCTTTATTCAGTGAATCAGGCAGTTTATACCCTGAGGCTTAAGAAACTTCACTGAGTGCAGAATCACGAGAACAAACTACACAAAGCAAAGACATGTTTTTCTACAGAGGCACGGAAGCAAATAGCAATAGCCAGCCGTAATGGATAATCTGAAGTAAACTCTCTCTTATCTGTTACATCTGGGGTCAGCACTATTACATATTCAGAGAATATTCTGAAGAAATTGAGGTCACAAGACTCTTGTTTTCTTGCAGCTTTTTTTCAGAAGAACTCAGAAGTCCCCTCATACAACTCCATTCTTGGACTGTGTTCTGACACCCTCCCATCAAATTTCTTACAGTATTGTCTATTTGCAACGACAAAAAACTGCATAATGGACACATATGAAGGATAATTTTACACATTGTATCTCTCACATGTTAATTGAATAATTTTCATTGATCTTATTATAATTGTTCTCTTCAGGGCTGGAGAGATGGCTCAGTATTAAGAGCACTGACTGCTCTTCCAGAAGTTCTGAGTTCAATTCCCAGCAACCACATGGTGGCTCACAGCCATCTGTAATTGGATCTGATGCCCTCTTCTGGTGTGTCTGAGGATAACAACAGTGTACTCATAACTAAAATAAATAAATCTTTAAAAAAAATTGTTCTCTTCATCTGTGACTTTCATATTTGTGGTTTTAGTTGTGTTTTAAAAATATTTTAGGGTTGGGAATTTAGCTCAGTGGTAGAGCGCTTGCCTAGCAAGCGCAAGGCCCTGGGTTCGGTCCCCAGCTTCCAAAAAAATTTTTTTATTTTATGTATATGATGTAATTGATATCTATATGCAGGCAAGGGCTCGCACAAGATAAGGCAAGGCCTGTGATTGGGCAGTGAAAAAGTATGGCAGGGACAGAGTTTTTGTAAGGCGGGAGAGAGGAAAAGAAAGGAAAAGAACCAAGATGGAGTCAAAGAAAGACAGCCCAGATCTGTGTGGCCTTAAATGGTCACAGGTAGTTATGAATATTTCTTAAAGGATGGATTTTTATAGGGCAATTTGTCTTATCTAGGTGGGCAGTTTATATCATTATCAATTGGTTGTGAGTTTATTATGTGGACATTTTGTGGATTGAGGATTTAAGATATAAATCTGATTGCTAAATTACAAGCTTATTGAGTTTTGACTTTAATGGGTTACTGGGAGTTTTGACTATAACCACAGTGGGAATGTGAGCAGAGTCTGAAGCAAGAGAGTTGCAAGAGGGAGGCTGCTGCCAGGCTCAGAAAGTAGCTGGTGGCAGCGTGGGATGGAGATTGGGAGCTTAGCAGTTGAGATGCTTTGCTGATTGAGATGAAAATACCTCACAGATGCCATGTGGCCTACCTGAGCCAGCACTAGTCAGGGTTGGTAGAATCTTTTTTTTTTTTTTGTTTATTATTTTATCTTTTTTTTTTTAAATTTAGAGAATACTTTATTAGTTTTTGTAATCAAACCCACGTAGATAAGACCTTACATATTTAATACAGTGTGTTACCCCTGTACAAATGGAAAAAACTTAAGTTCAACATTTCTAGACCAATATGGCTGTTAATTTCTGTACAGTGCCAACTCAACACAGTAAACGGGGATACTTTTTTCCAAAGTTGAGAGCACAGCTAAAGTTTCAAAAAATTCAAATTATATATCTGTATATATATATTTATATTTATATAAAAAGACCAATAATAGCAGTGTGTTATGCATCAACAGCAGCAACAGCTTTTCCAGGTTCTGCAGTCATCTGAACAAAACTGTAGAGACATCCAGCACACTCCATTAAAAAAAAAAAAAAGTAAAAAAACAAAACCCGAGAAAACAGCACAGTTCTGTTACTCTTGTGGTACCTGGCACCATTTTTTTTTTAAATTAGCTTCTCAATCATCATCTGGAAAGAAAACATTCTGAGCAACATCATTAAAAACAGCTCTGATAAAGCACGGTCACTACTACGTATCATAAAGCAGGTACAAGCTATTTTACATCCACAGAGGTATGATACAGTACTGTCCTACATCTATAATACTAGAGGATACAATTTAAAAGGCATTATTTGAGACTTGATTCTACTTTTCCAGCAGAGGGCCCAAAGGATGGTGTGACACAGCTTTGTAAAGAAACATACTCTAGACAGGATTTCCTTTCACTAGTGGCACAGTTCTAAGGATTCATTCTCTCCATGAATGTCAGCTAAAACCGTTATTAAAAAAATGAAATATCCCTAGAACAAAACCGTATAACCACCGGATTCACATGAAGATGACCTAGTGGAGACAAGCTGGACCTCACCTTACCAACAAGCTATCAAATCTGTTATGTTTAAACAGTGAGACCTCCAAGGAAGGAGATGCCAAGTAGAGCTTCAAAGCTTCAGACCACAATCAAACACAGCATCCTTTTCAACAGAAGCAGAAGCTCATCTGAATATGCTCAAGGATGCTGACATCAACATTTAATCATCTCCTCACTCATCCAGGAAGAAGGGGAGATCAGTTACTACTGTACTTTATTGTGTTCAACCAAATCACCATGTTACAAAAATAGCAAGCTGCCATAATAAAAAATATGGCTCCTCTATCCAGCACCAGATAGCATCATTTTACTTTCAAGCCTAGAAATTGCACACTTGTATATAAACCAACCGAAGATGAGGATTGAGAGTTCATCTTGGTGGATTTTTCCTTTGATGAATATGAAGTGTCCTTCCTTATCTTTTTTGATGACTTTTAATTGAAAATTGATTTTATTTGATATTAGAATGGCTACTCCAGCTTGCTTCTTCTGACCATCTGCTTGGAAAGTTGTTTTCCAGCCTTTCACTCTGAGGTAGTGTCTGTCTTTGTCTCTGAGGTGTGTTTCCTGTAGGCAGCAGAATGCAGGGTCCTCATTGCGTATCCAGTTTGTTAATCTATGTCTTTTTATTGGGGAGTTGAGGCCATTGATGTTGAGAGATATTAAGGAATAGTGATTATTGCTTCCTGTTATATTCATATTTGGATGTGAGGTTATGTTTGTGTGCTTTTCTTCTCTTTGTTTTGTTGCCAAGATGATTAGTTTCTTGCTTCTTCTAGGGTATAGCTTGCCTCCTTATGTTGGGCTTTACCCTTTATTATCCTTTGTAGTGCTGGATTTGTAGAAAGATATTGTGTAAATTTGGTTTTGTCATGAAATATCTTGGTTTCTCCATCTATGTTAATTGAGAGTTTTGCAGGATACAGTAACCTGGGCTGGCATTTGTGTTCTCTTAGGGTCTGTATGACATCTGTCCAGGATCTTCTGGCCTTCATAGTTTCTGGTGAAAAGTCTGGTGTGATTCTGATAGGTCTGCCTTTATATGTTACTTGACCTTTTTCCCTTACTGCTTTTAATATTCTTTCTTTATTTTGTGCATTTGGTGTTTTGACAATTATGTGACGGGAGGTGTTTCTTTTCTGGTCAAATCTATTTGGAGTTCTGTAGGCTTCTTGTATGTCTATGGGTATCTCTTTTTTTAGGTTAGGGAAGTTTTCTTCTATGATTTTGTCGAAGATATTTACTGGTCCTTTGAGCTGGGAGTCTTCACTCTCTTCTATACCTATTATCCTTAGGTTTGATCTTCTCATTGAGTCCTGGATTTCCTGGACCAGTAGCTTTTTCTGCTTTACATTATCTTTGACAGTTGAGTCAATGATTTCTATGGAATCTTCTGCTCCCGAGATTCTCTCTTCCATCTCTTGTATTCAGTTGGTGAAGCTTGTATCTACAGCTCCTTGTCTTTTCTTTTGATTTTCTATGTCCAGGGTTGTTTCCATGTGTTCTTTCTTGATTGCTTCTATTTCCATTTTTAATTCCTTCAACTGTTTGATTGTGTTTTCCTGGAATTCTTTCAGGGATTTTTGCGATTCCTCTCTGTAGGCTTCTACTTGTTCTCTAAGGGAGTTCTTCATGTCTTTCTTGAAGTCCTCCAGCATCATGATCAAATATGATTTTGAAACTAGATCTTGCTTTTCTGGTGTGTTTGCATATTCCGTGTTTGCTTTGGTGGGAGAATTGGGCTCCGATGATGCCATGTAGTCTTGGTTTCTGTTGCTTGGGTTCCTGCGCTTGCCTCTCGCCATCAGATTATCTCTAGTGTTACTTTGTTCTGCTATTTCTGACCGTGGCTAGACTGTCCTATAAGCCTGTGTGTCAGGAGTGCTGTAGACCTGTTTTCCTGTTTTCTTTCAGCCAGTTATGGGGACAGAGTGTTCTGCTTTTGGGCGTGTAGTTTTTCCTCTCTACAGGTCTTCAGCTGTTCCTGTGGGCCTGTGTCTTGAGTTCACCAGGCAGGTTTCTTGCAGGGGAAAAGTTGGTCCTACCTGTGGTTCCAAGGCTCAAGTTTGCTCGTGGGGTACTGCCTAAGTCCTCTCTGCGGCGGCAGCAACCGGGAAGATCTGCACCGCTCTTTCCGGGAGCCTCCGTGCACCAGGGTTCCAGATGACGTTTGGTGTTTTCCTCTGGCGTCTGGATGTGCGCAGAGTGCAGTCTCTTCTGGTTTCCCAGGCGTGCCTGCCTCTCTGAAGGTTTAGCTCTCCCTCCCACGGGATTTGGGTGCAGAGAACTGTTTATCCGGTCTGTTTCCTTCAGGTTCCGGCGGTGTCTCAGGCGCAGGGGTCCTGCCGCTCCCGGGCCCTCCCCCCCTACGGGAACCCAAAGGCCTTATACAGTTGCCTCTTGGGCCAGGGATGTGGGCAGGGGTGGGCAGTGTTGGTGGTCTCCTCCGCTCTGCAGCCTCAGGAGTGCCCACCTGATCAGGCGGTGAGGTCTCTCTCCCACAGGGTTTGGGAGCAGAGAGGTAGAATCTTTTTTTTATATCCATAAGAGTACTGCAACATTATGAGTACACTGTAGCTCTCTTCAGACACACCAGAAGAGGGCAGCAGATCTCATTACAGGCGGTTGTGAGCCACCATGTAGGAATTGAACTTGAGACCTCTGGAAGTGCTCTTAATCACTGAGCCATCTCTCCAGTTCACAGTTTTAGTTGTTTTTTTTTTTTTTTTTTTGTCTTTTTTTTTTTTCGGAACTGAGGACCGAACCCAGGGCCTTGCGCTTGCTAGGCAAGCGCTCTACCACTGAGCTAAATCCCCAACCCCCAGTTTTAGTTGTTAATGATCAGTCTGGACCCAACGTCATAAAGGGGAAATTTTAAAAATAAATTGTGCAAGGGTTTTATGTTATTCTTTTGAACAACATGATGAGCTCTTGCAGGATCTTGGCCCTTCCGGTCCAGGATCCTTTTTGACAGAAGAGTATCCATGCTGCATGTGTTACTTAGTAACCATCCAGTTTTTAGATCTACTGTCCTAGTGCCCTAGTGCTTGTGTTCAAAGAACCATAATTTTACTTAGAAATGGCTCCAAAGCACAAGAATAGTAATGGTGGTGGTTTGGATATGCCAGTGCACTTCTTTTGACTGAAAGGCAAAAGTACAATATGAGTGGGTGTTAATTTGGGGACCTGTAGCATGTAGTTTAAAAAAAAAACAAAACATAGCTACCACCTTCTCGGGACTGTGCTCTCAGCTCGAGTCTGAGAACAAGCTGCCGCTGGCCCCACTCCCGACAGAGCTCTGCCAATGGGCAGCTGGTTCTCTGACCCCTGGGACCTGTGATCCACTCCTCCAACCCCTCACAGCTAGCTCCACCAAACCTCTAACAACTACGCCACGGCTGTGCCCTTTCTCCTGCCCTCCTGTGTCACAGCAGATAGAAAACATTGGGCAGCCTTAATATTTTAAAGCCAGACATACAACGCAAACTGCTGGGCTCTAACTAGATTCTAATAGAGAATCTATTGCTCTAAACTCATCAGCTCTCCTCTATTAGAATTCTGCCAGTGACGAGGCTGTCACCAGTTCTAGTAGCCCCTAGACCTTACATGGCTCGTACTCTCCTCTTCAAAGCCTGGCCAAAAACCCACCTTTCTCTGTCTCTTTCCCTCCTCTTCCTCCTGGGACCTGGAAAACCCACCTCTTTGCCAATGAAAGCTTCTGTTGTCTTTATTGGCATAATCAAGAGTATCCAATTAGGGAACCAGACTTTAATTATCAGCTCTTCCTCTTCCAGGACCCAAAAGACATACATATACAATGCATTGCCTTTGAAATTAATAGTTATTGCCTCTTCAGTTTGAGTTCATATTCAAGGGATATTTCTGGGAATAATTGCCCTGATGAGACTGGAAAAGATTGTTGTGAAGTTACTGTACCTTTAACCATCATGGAAACTTAAAACGTAAGTAAAAGGTGAAGGTTTCCTCTGGTCATGAGATCAAGGGACACTCTCAGGAGCCTCTGTTGGCGTGTGTTAAGCCTCTGTCCAATAAGTAGTATTAATAGTAACTTGTGTGGAGAAAGAATGTGACAGAAGGGGTTCCTGAAAGGTATTGTATCAAGTTAGCACACTCAGCAAGGGTTCTTCCTGTGTGGGGTGGAGTCTCAATAATATCTGCAGCTTCATTGGGCTTCCAGAATGTCATCCTACAGGAAGGGGATGTCCCATCAGGCCTCCCCTTGGAGTCTCCTCTTTCAAAGAACTGTTTGGATTTTGAATTAGACATTTGGTATTTGGTGTCTGGTGATCTGCCTGCGTGATAAAGTAGGCATCGGCCAATCAATTTGGGGAAAATACTATTGCCTACTGAGAGCAAAAGCTAACCTTTGAAAACTTTTTCCAAGTGACAACTCCTGTCAGACTTAGGGGCTTAAGAGGCTAAGGCAAGGCAATTGCTAGGAGTTTGAGAAGCCCTGAGCATGAGCAGACAAGCACTCCTCTGCTTTTTTTTTTTTTCTTTAAGGACATTCTTTCCTGCCAAGGTCCTTTCCAAGCTTTAGTCTGAGGTTTGCCAACATTCTGATGAAGTAGTTTGACTTTATTCTCTTCTATCTGGGAATAGAAAAGGTCAGCCCTCCATGACAAATGAAAGGCAAATCCTAAAATAAATCAGCCTTCCTCTAAAACATTGTACTGTGTCAGCAATGGAGAGATGTCTCACCAGTAAGGGCTTTGGCTGTGGAGCCTGATGGCCTGAGGTTGATCTCTGGAACCCATATATTGTAGAAGGAGAGAACCAACTCCTGCAGGTTCTCTTCTGAGCTCCACAAGTGAGAAGTGGACCACAGCATCGCTGTCACATAAACAAATAAGATGTGATTAAAAAATTATAGCAAGAACGTATTGTTTCACTTCCCTTGGTATTTAATTGAAAGTTATCTTTGCAATGTTCATCTAGATTTCCATGTTGCCTGGAGCAAGGTGGCCCCACAGACTGTCAGAGCCAAAGGGAGGTAGGAAGCCATTTAAGCCATCTGTCCCAGAACAAAATAACTGGTTACAGAACTATGCCTCCAAACCAATGGTAAAACAGAGGCCCGTAAAGTGTTGTTGAGAGTAAGAGGAAAAAGTGTTCACTGAGGCCAACCTGGCAATGAGGCGGCTGGCTGGCTGGGAATATCTCCGGTTTAACCAACTGGTGTAGAGTGTCCACAGATACCTGCATGGACTTGGGATTTCCAGTCACCACACATTTTCTAGCACTTTCAAGGCTAGAAAGATGGCTCAGAGGTTAAGAGAACTTGATGCTCTTCCAGAGGACCAGAAATTCAATTCCCAGTGCCCACATGGTACCTCATAACTGTCTGAAAATCCAGCTCCAGGGGATCCAAGGCCAGAGTCATGGGCATCTGCACTCATGTGCACATATCTACTGCACACACACACACACACACACACACACACACACACACCTACACATAGTTAATAAAAACAAGTCTTTAGGGGTTGGGGATTTAGCTCAGTGGTAGGGCGCTTGCCTTAGGCAAGCACAAGGCCCTGGGTTTGGTACCCAGTTCCGAAAAAAACAAAAAAAACAAAAAAAACCCCCAAGTCTTTAAAGCAAGAAATCTTTATTTTCAAGAACCAACACTAAATGGGAGTGTCTATGTGTGTGTGCTGGTACATGTATGTGTGTGTGCGCACACATGTGTGTAGATGTCTATGCATCTGTATACATCTGTGTATGTGTATATGTGTGTGAATCTGTGTGCGAATCTACGTATGTGTGTAAGCTTGTATGTGTGTATATGTGTGCATGTGTGTATGTGATGTTTGTGTGAATGTGTGTGTATGTATGAGTATATGTTTGCATTATGTGTGTGTATGTGTGTACACATGCTAGGCAAGAGCTCTACCATCTACCAGTAAGTTACATCTTCAGCTTCTTTTTATTTTTTATTTTGAGACAGGGTCCATTAAGTTTCCCAGGTTGACCATGAACTCACTCTGTAGTCCAGGCAGGTTCCTTGAAATTGTGGTCCTCCTGCCTCAGCCTTCTAATCAGCTATGATTATAGGGCTGGATCATACATGTTCTGCTAACATACATGTTAAGGTTGGAATTCCTGGGATTATTTCTGGAAACAGAAGCAAAAATAAAAACCAACAGTAATAACAACAATAAAAACCAAACCAAACAAACAAACAAAAAAAAACAACCCATCAATTTCAACAAAAGACAAGCAGAGACTTAGTTTACACTTTACAGTGTGTTTTAAATTGTTATTTAAATATTTTCCTATGTATAGATGCTTTGCCTTCACGTATCTATGTCAGATCCACTGGAGCTGAAGTTACAGACAGCTGTGAGCTGCTTCGTGGGTGCCGGACACGTGGGAGTACAGTGTTCTTAACGGCTGAGTCAGCTCTCTTGTCCATACTGTGTTTTTGAAACAGAATCTCATTAAGTAGCCCAGGGTAATCTCGTAATCACAATGCTCCTGAGGTAGATGTTTTAGAACCCTGATATCAGGGAGTGCAGGTCACTATGGAGAAAGTTCAGTGGGAAGACCCCTTCCAATTACAGAATGGAAGGGCTTGCTTTGGTCTGCTGTACTTTTGTGCACTAACTCATTGTCTCCATTATCGCACACAGCACATATGCGCCTGCTGCAAAATTAATGCTATTTTATTCCTAGACTTTTGCTAGAGGAAGCTTCATATGAGAGACACAGATTTTTTTTATTTAAAAATATTATTTTTTTTAACATCTCAACTGCAGTTTCCTTTCCCTCCTCTTCCCCCAGTTCCTCCCCCCTCACTCCTCCTCTACACCCCCCCTCTCCATTCTTCCTTTGTTTCTCTTCAGAAAAGGGCAGACCTCCCAGGGATATCAACCAAACATGGCGTATCAAGTAGCAGTAAGACTAGGCACCTCCCTTTGTATTAAGACTGGAAGAGGAAACCCAGTATGAGAAATGGGGTTCCAAAAGTGGTCAAAACAGTTAAAGACAGCCCCTGCTCCCAGTGTGAGGAGTTCCATTAGAAGGCCGGGCTACACAACTGTGATATAGGCCTAGGGCAGTCCCATGCAGACTCCCTGGTTGTTGATTCAGTCGTTGTGAGCCCCTGTGAGCCCAGGTTAGTTGATTTTGTGGGTTTTCTTGAGATGTCCTTGACCCCTCTGGCCCCTACGGTCCGTCCCCGCTCCCTACCCCCCGACCATCTTCTGCAGGATTTCCAAAACTTCACCTAATGTTTGGCTGTGGGTCTCTACATCTGTTTTCATCAATTGCTGGATGAAGGCTCTCTGATGACAATTGGTCTAGACACCAGTCCTGTTTGTCTTTCTGGGCCTGGGTTACCTCCTGCCCGGGAGTGATTAGCTGAGTCTTGAGGTAGATCAATTCCCAATTTTCTGAGAAACCACCATACTGATATCCAAAGTGGCTACACAAATTTGCACTCCTTCCAGCAATGGAGGAGCATTCCCCTGCTCCACATCCTTGTCAGCATGAGCTGTCACTTGTGGTTTTGATCTTGAGGTACTAAAATTCTATTAAAATGAAATGTATTCAATGCTACAGAAATTAAAAAGTTGCCTATCCTCTGGGCCTTTGCTTACTGTTCTATAGAAAGAAGACATGTTGAATATAAGGTTTATGCAAATCAACAACACAGACTTTTAACCCAATTCCAGGGAGAAATGGATATGCTCGTTTGGGAACCTGATTCAGAAATCCAAGTTTTAAAAACCGAACTGGGATGTCAGTTTGTTTAGCCGGGATTTCAATTTAATATTTTAAAATTTAGTTTTACACATGTACATTATACTCGCTCTGAAGTTCAATTTTTATGAACTTGTAACTATACTGAGATCTGATTTGAAAGATAATAGAGTGGTTAGAAAGCAACTGTTAAAAAACCATTCTGATTAATTCCCTTCACACACACGGTAAAAAGGGGCAAGTTATTTAGTTTAACACTGCAACCATCTAACAACCAGCCATTTCCTAATATGGGCATTTCTGCTCGCCAGTTTCAGTTCTGAAATCCAAGTGTTAGAAGAATGGCATTTACATCTGTGCTTCTACAACTTCCTCCCTTTGCGCACTGCAAAGTGAGGGAGTTTCTATGTGGAGTGTCTTAACATTAACTATGGCATCATCAATAACTGACTGACCCTCCTGGCCCCAAATTATAGGATCTGCTCTGATGTATTCTAGTCCTAATAGTTTAATTACAAAATTCAAATAAATACTTACAAAGTTTAATGACTCTCTTTTTATTAAAAAATAGATAGCAAGCCAGGCATAATGGTCCACACTGGAAGGTGGAATCAGTGGAAGGTTCAGGAGTTCAAGGTCAACCTCACTAAAGAGTATGTACAAGATCAGACAGAGTATGTAAAACTCTGTGAGGAGAGAAAACAAAAGCCAACATAGAGTTGGCAAAATGGCTAAGCAGGTAAAAAAAATACCACCAAACTTAAAGACCTGAATTCTGAGATTGACCCCTGGAATTCACATTGTGGACAGAGAGAAGCAACTCCTGCAAGTTGTACTCTGACTTCCATACATACAAGCGTACACAGCACTCGTGCACATGCACACACACACACACACACACACACACACAGTAGATATTAGCAGTAGAAGAGATGACTTGTTGGTTAAGAGCACTTGCCATGGAATTATGAGGACCAGAGTTTGTATTGTATCCTAGCAACAATGTAACAAACTAAGCATCCCACAAGCATCTATAGACAAAGTCAGTACACTTGTATTGACATGGGAAAGTATTAGATACTCAATTTGAAAAGAAACCAGTGAGCGTTGCTGCCAAGTCAGAGGACATGACTGATCCCCGGGGGAGCATGATGAAAGGAAATTGGCTCAAGTTGTCCTCTGAGCTCCATGCTGTGTCAAAGCACACACACCATATATAAATAAAAATAATAATAAGTTTTAATAAAAAGAAACTAGCTAGCTAGAAGTATGTAAAATAAATCATTTGGAAAGGAAAAAAATTTCATGCTGATTCAGTCTTTTGAAAAACAATTTTTTATCTTACTGATAAAGACAGTTATGACACATGTCCTATTTTTAAACTACAGGTAAAATATTGCTTTCTTTGGTAATTGAGAAAATTATATATTTAGGGGAAAAAAAAACCCCGTACACACTCACGAACCGAAAGTCACCATGTGCTGCTGATCACTTCCAGTTAAGGTTCTTGCAGCGAGCTTCACGCCTCAAGAAAGTTAATGCTTGAAAGTTCCCTGAATTGCCTGATGCTTGGAGAAAAGGTCCACATTCTAGGGAGTAAGCTGAGGTTTGTATCCAGGGATGTTTCAGTGTGATTCGTGTGAGGTCACTGTTAGTCTTCCTATCAGTGTAAACATCTGCTTTCTTATCACTCAAGTGTTTTCTCCAATGAGCACTTTGCCATAGTGCATGCCGAACAGTCATAGGGGCACACATGAGCTTGCTTTCTTCCTTCCTTCCTTTCTTTCTTTCTTTCTTTCTTTCTTTCTTTCTTTCTTTCTTTCTTTCTTTCTTTTTCCGGAGCTGGGGACCGAACCCAGGGCCTTGCGCTTGCTAGGCAAGCGCTCTACCACTGAGCTAAATCCCCAACCCCATGAGCTTTCCCTATAACTTGACTACAAACTAAAAGGAACTGTAAGCTAGTGAGTCAAGCTAGATGGCGCTGGCATGAAGCTGGCCAAGTCTTTGCATTTGCAGAGTCCCAGTGGAAAGAACTTGACCACAGGACAGTAGCAAGAGATTAGTAACAACCTAAATGTCTATCCATAGGAAACTGATAAATGACGTGTGGTACTTCTACTATGTACAAAGTGAAAACAGGGACTAGGGGTGTAGCTCCTTCACTAGTCTGCCTTAGTCTTTCACGCCTGTGTCCACTTTAATGAATCATTCCTTCACATGTTTGCCCCAGCAAAACACCATCTAACCAACTTTCCAAAAAACCCCTTAAGTTTCCACCTCAACTTGCTGTTGGGATTCTTCAGTTGCTCCATCTCTGAGAGCCCATCTTTGGACTCTGTTTATTCTGGTTTGTTTCACTTTGGAGCTTGCCGCTGGAGAGATGGCTCAGCGGTTAAGAGCACTGACTGCTCTTCCAGAGGTCCTGAGTTCAATTCCCAGCAACCACATGGTGGCTCACAACCATCTGTAATGGGATCTGATGCCCACTTTGGAGCTTGCCTGAGTTTCTATCTCAAGACTCTCATTAAACACAGCACAGAATAGTTATCAACACAACGCACATTATGATGCCTGGGTCAGAACTTCAGAGCACCACGGGGAAAACAATGCTGTGTTGTTATTGGTAGACACCAAATTGGTGAGTTTCTTTTAAACTCTTTAAATTTATTCATATGTTTGGTGAGTTTGTGTGCGTGTGTATATGTGTGTGTGTGCGTGTGTGTATGTGTGTGTGCGTGTGTGTATGTGTGTGTATGTGTGTGTGTGTGTGTGTGTGTGTGTGTGTGTTAGCATGTGTATACTGTGCTTGTGTAGGCACTTATTCCATAGTGGGCATGTATGTGAAGGGCAGAGAATAATCATGAGGAGTTGTTTGTTATTTTTCCTTCCACCTTTACATGGGTCTACGGATTGAATTCAAATAGTTAGACTTTTTGAGGCAAGTACCTTTACCCACTAAGCCACCCACTCGCCAAATGAGTAAGTTTCTTGACAGCTTAGAAACCACAGTCACTAAGAGGTCCACACTAAAAAAGCTTGTCAGAGCATACTGACAAGGTGTTTTTCCTGAAGGCTTTTAAACAATGGCTTCTTTTAAACCCTGAATGATGAGTCAGGAAGAGGCTCCAGGGTTCCATCACATATGAATAAGTCAGGTAAGGTGCTGGCAGATAGCTTCCAGGTGACATTGCCTGGAGTACCTTTGCTCCACTTAGATAGGAATTGTGTATAGGATAAGTCCTTCTGGTGCTGGAGATCCTGGGTCCTTCTGTGCCCAGCGGTGAGGGGTGTAGACAGACAGAACCAGACAGAGACAAGTCTGAGAGCCAGGGACCTATTATTCTGGTTTTTTTTTTTTTGGAGCTAGACTGGTAGTTCCTGATGCTCAAGTTAGAACTGCTAGAAGCACTGACATTTGATTGCTATTCTGAGCCTTGGCTTCCAGGAGCCTCAGGTGATATCTGTTGGCATGGCAGCTCTTGAGCAGGTCTCAGATGCTCTACAACAATGGTTCCCAACCTTCCTAATGCTGGGACCTTTTACTACAGTTCCTCATGCTGTGATGACTCGCCAACCACAAAATTATTTTGTTCTTATTTTGTAACTATAATTTTGCAGCTATTATGGATCATAATGTGAATATCTGTATTTTTCCGATAGTCTTAGCTATCACAGTGAAGGGTTGTTTGACCCCTCAAAGGGGTCCTGACCCACAGTGACATGGACTTCAATTTGGGCTGGCTAGCATTGCAGGTCTTGGGACTAAAGTGTCAGAACTCTTAGTCCTAGATAGTGACTAGTGTTAGATCTCTCCGTTCTAGGGCGTCTCTTTACCCCTAAAGCACAGCAGCTCCCTGGGCTGGGGAGATGGTTCAGTGGTTAAGAACACTGACTGCTCTTCCACACGTCCTGAGTTCAAATCCCAGCAACCACATGGTGGCTCACAGCCATCTGTAATGGAATCCAATGCCCTCTTCTGGTGTGTGTGAAAACAGCTACAATGCACTCATATAAATAAAACAAATAAATCTTTACAAAAAAAAAAAAAAGGCACAGCAGCTCCCTAAACCAATTCCAGCAACCAGAGCCTATGGCTTCTCTTTCGTTTTCATATACCCTTCTGTATTTCTTCAGTCTTAGCTTTCCACTTTTTCTTGTATTCTCTCTGCTTCCATAACCTCTGCTCCCGGTTGTTTCTGAGTTCTTGTTGTTCCTGCTGCAGCTACCAGCACTGCCATCCTGCCCCTTCTGTGGTCCTTGGGTCACTATCAGTCAGCTCTCCCAAGGATGAGCAAAAAGTTGTCGAGAAAAAAAGTATTCTGATATTGTGACACCAGAGGGCAGCACAGGAGGGTGTTTCCCAGCTGAAGAACTAACTGAGCCACACAGCCTGCATTCAAAGCCACAAGGGGAGTGTGGCAAGGACGTTTGCAGCCATCACAGAATACTCATATACAAATGAAGGGTGACATTTGGATCTATCCTGGCACAATCCTTCAAGCAAATGAAGGACTGTGTTTGCACAAGCCTCAGATCTAAGAGAAGGGCTTTCCTTCTGGCTTAGGTGAAAATGGCTGCAGGGTTGCTTAGAATTCGCCAAGCCTTGCCTGGCTTGGAGTTCTGCTTTCCAAGGCTGCCTGGAGCAGTTCCCAGCAGAGTCCTTCAGTTGTCATTATAACGATCCTCTGCAGCTGGCAAAATAACCTCAGAGAAATTGTAAAGTGTCCAGACTCACCAGGCTGCCAATAAAGGGCGGCACGGTTGACAGCTCCCCATTCAAGGGTACCAGGCATAAAGGAAGGGGCCTGTCAAATGCCTGCTCTTGACAGTTTTAGCCATTCACAGAAAGCATTAAAAGGGCGTTTACAGTAAAGACTTAACAAAAGCTCAGAAACTAATGATTCTAATAGCTCACAGTAGTTGATGGTATTTAGCAATGCTTAAAAGTGCTTAACTCCTGCCACAATGCTCCAAGGGAGAGGTGAGTACCGAGTACCTCTAATCTGTCTCAGAAGCACTGGCAAACTTTAAATGGGGCCTATAGTGGTTCTCCACAGAACTGATTAACTGGGGAAGAATGTCCCAAGCAGAAGATGTTGCCATTCATGCTCATTTGTGAACTATGTAACACCAAAAACCATCTAAGAGCACAGAAACAGAAACAGGGACCTTATCTTAAGAGACCCTTGGGACTCATGCAGTGACTTTGCTGTGTGAGTAATGGAGATTGTGATGGACATTCTTGGTTGTCATTTTCACTACATCTGGAATTAACTAAAATCCCAAGCAGCTGGGAACATCTGTAAGAGATTTTTCTTTTTCCTCCCTCTGTCTCTGTCTCTGTCTCTGTCTCTGTCCCCGTCTCTCTCTCTCTCTCTCTCTCTCTCTCTCTCTCTCTCTCTCTCTCTCTCTCTCTCTCTCTTTTTCCTCCCCCCTCTCTCTCCCTCCCTCTCTCTCTGTGATCATTTGAGGTTGAAAGACCCATCTAAATCTAGACTACTCTATGGCTCCGTGAAAGGCACCCCGGTTTCCAGTGAGGAGGTTTGAAACCCCGGTGACCCTGAAAGGGACAGGAGGCATTTCACCTGACTCCCAGGAAACCAGGCCAGTCCCTAGCCAGCAGCCCGCAATAGGTTTGTGACCATCAGTCACATAAGGGCAACGCCCCAAGACCCACCAAAGGTAGAGGATGTGACCATAGGTCACAAGACAAATCTTCATTATAATGAGGTACCTAAAGGCCTGGAGGCTTAGTCAAGGAATTTCTCTTCCAGACATTCCTTCCTGCAAAAGGTATTTAATCTCAGGCCCACTCTGAGAAGTGGGTTAGTGTTTTACTCATCCACTTTCCACCATGACAATAAATACTTTAAAACCACAGACTGTCTCTTTTCATCAAGATCCGCCTTTGGAAATCCGCCTTGGGGAGCCACAGAGAAGGCTTTCTCCTACAGAGCTGCTGTCTAATCTCTCAAAGACTCCCTGTGCTCCTAGTTACACCTCCACCACCAAGTCTAGCCTACCGCTGTCAAGCCAAAGACTTTTCTCAGAGGGACCAGCCGGAGCTTCCCCCTTCCCTCCACCTTGGCCCCTGGGCTAAATCCAGCCCCAAGGGGCCCCATTCAGTTCTCAGCTCTTCTGCGGCATCCCAGCGGTGCCTGGATGCCCAAAAATCTGAGAACCCGGCGGTCCCAGCCTCCTCGAAGACCTGGGGACCACGGAGCCAGCTCCGGCGGAGATCCGCACCATAGACTGTGCTTTCCTCCACCTAGATCGGTGTTCCCTAGCTTCCCACTGCCCCTGCATGGAGTAAGCGCCGTCAACTTCCCAGGTCCTGCCTCCCAGAGTGGCCCGAGCCCTATGGTGGAGCAGATCCGTGATCCCACACTAACCCTACAATGGGCGCCAGCTGTAATCCTACACTGCACCTCATAACATTCTACGAAAGACAAGGAGGAAGGAAATTTTTGCCTTTTTTTCTTTTCCTTCTTGCCCTCACCTTCACTGGCAAGTTTATTTATCCTGCTGCTGAGGCATTCCTTTACTAGCATTAGAGCTTACTTTTTTCTCAATTCCAACCTGTACTGGGGATCAGCTGAGATATCCAATCTCATGGATTTAACAACTGTTGGGTTCTTGGACTTTTTGTGGGGAGACAGTTATTGTTGGGCTAGCTGGACCACACCCTGTAAGCCATTCTCTAATAAATCACAGAGAGAGAGAGAGAGAGAGAGAGAGAGAGAGAGAGAGAGAGAGAGAGAGAGAGAGAGAGAGCTGCTCCTCTAGCAAACCCTGGCTAATACAGCTATGTATTGGAAATAGTGTGGCAGTTTATTTCTTTTCTCAGTAAATTGAAGCGTTGGTCAAATAATCGCACCTTGCAGTGCTGTACCTCATATCCTCACGGTGGTTATTCCAATTCAGTTGTCTCATGATAGAGGACCACATTTTACTAGGACAATAACTTTTGAAATGTGTATAGTATAGACTTTAATGTAGATGCTTCAGTTTTTACCCCTCTCAGCCATCAGGGAAAACTAAAAATCAAAACCCAAAAGGATATTAAAAATTAGATCTGGGGTTGGGAATTTAGCTTAGTGGTAGAGCACTTGCCTAGCAGGCTCAAGGCCCTGGGTTCGGTCGGTCCCCAGCTCCGGAAAAAAAAGAAAAAAAAATTAGATCTGCTGGCGGGTGGTGGTGGTGCATGCCTTTAAAATTAATCCCAGCACTTCAGAGACAGAGGCAGAGAGGTTTCTATGAGTTTGAGACCAGCAGGGTCTACAGAGTAAGTTCCAGGATAGCCAAGGCCATTCGGAGAAACCTTGTCTTGAAAAAACATTTTAAATGAGCTAAATTATGAGACACACGTGACTTCTGCCCATCACCTAACATTTGGTATGGCTCTGAGAGATGAATATTTAGTTTTTTAGTCATCATTTGAATATTATAGAGTGTACATCTAACTAGCTCTGTTGTTTTGTTTTGTTTGTTTGCAGGGGTGTGATTCCCGCTCACACGGCAGTTCTGGACAGGCCTCTGACTTGGCGGAGCAGCTGCTTCTCCGTGGATTCGGGTTCCTTCTGTCTGACACTGTTTCCATTCTTCTCACCATTTGCATCAAAGTGGCAAAAGAGAAAAGAAACACAAAGAGTTGACAGACATTTATAGGCTAGGCATCCATCACATTAAGCTGAAGACCCACCGAGTTCTAGGGAAGACACTAGAAGGTTAGAGCAACTCCAAAGGATGGTGGGGAATAAGCCTTTGTGTTTAAAGGAGAGAATACTCATTAACAATGAGTTAGGAGTCCTACTATATAGACTTCTAGTCAAGAATGACCTTGAACTTATGGTCTTCCTGCCTCTACCCTCTAAGTGCTGAGATCACAGGCAGGCACCATCACACCCTATTTTATACAGTGCTGTGATTAAACCTTGTGACTCAACTTTATACAGTGCCATGATTAAGCCTTGGGCTTGGTGCATACTAGGTAAGTACTCTACGAACCAAGTAGATCACTGGTTATCTCTACACATAGGATGCGTGCATTAGAGTTTGTTTTTCCATCCACATCTCCTAGGCATAACTCAGACATTAGCTCAGTATGTTTACCAAGTCGGAAGATACATATGTTTTACTAGCTTATCCCAGTAAACTTCTTTTATTAGTATGTAGCATACACCGTAGATGCGAGGTTAGGGGTGGTAGCAATGACTCAGCACACTGATAGAGTTCTCTAAAAGCTTTGAATTGTTTATGTTTCCTTTACCTTTTGTAGGCTGTGAGTGGGTGGTGAGCTTGGAGTGCAAACTGGCTTCCTGTAATCTTTGCATATTTTGTGTTGGTGGATGCATGCTTAACTTTGAAATGTGACCTTATCATTTTGAGATCTCAAGCAAAGGGGATTTATTTAAACTTCCTGTGCATGACGAATCTTTGGAAATATACAGGGAACAGAAAATATTGGTTATCTTCGGAAGGGGATTTGTTGGCTCAGGACAACAGTGGGAGGGAAACCCTCCCACACACAGATAGTCTTTAGAAGTCTTTTAATTTTCTACATATTGTATGTGATGTCTATCCAAAAACATTAAGGAAATGTATCTCCTAACTATATTGAGGTGTGTCCATGACATACTTTGTAAGTTGTAAAAAGAGTGAGCTATATACTGATGTAGAAAATCTCAAAGACATTTTGTTACACAACAAAGGCGGGATTCCAGAATATTCCACAATGTGCCTATTTATAAATAATAAAACTCTACCTTGATATTGAAATATATAACACGTTTCTGGGAAATTTGTAGTAGGGCTGGCTAAATTATGTTCTAACATATAGAACTTTGAATCTCAATTCCTGATCACACAAAGACGGACATTTCTTGCAAATGCACGTGCTCAAGCAAGCTCTTCGGGACAGCTGTTCTCCGTGTGGTAACTTAAGGACCCAGGCTACATCCACCTCATGGCACCATGATGTAAATGTATGCCCGCACAGCTGCTGCACCAAGGGAGAGAGCAATCTGGGAGATCGGGCACTGGCACCAACTGCCTTGGCATAAGAGTGTCTGACTCACTGTCGTTCCCAGTCTTAAGCTTAAGAATTGTTGAATCTGAATGTGTCCCCACCAATAAAGAGATAAAATGTAGTAAAGGTTTTTAGAGAGCATTGACCAACACAAAGCTGTCCTTCCTGCCTGTATGATTGTCAGCACTCCTTGGCATTGAAGGCTTATATCCTATCAGGCAGATTTTTGCCTGGCTGTCCTGAGTATGTCAGAATTGTTCTTGGAGGGATCCACGTAAGAAGTCTTTCTATTATCTTTGGCAGGAGCAAGGACAATGTTCTCTGGAACTGCTTATATCTCTTTAGCCAGAACTGGTCCCCATTTGCATGACAGGCAGAATAGAGAATGGCCTTCTTGTAGCTTTTGGGGGGGGGTGCAGTGGTCTTCTCCCAAGTGCTAAACTATGTGGAAGAGGGGTGTGTCTAAAGAAAATCCGGGCAACCGAGAAGAGGAATGTATTATAGGAATGGACACACCACTGTTTAGAGGAGGAAGGGTAGGGGGCATACTGTGCTTTGTGAGAGCCGCTGTGTAAGTGCAGAGGAGGGAGCCGGAAGATGCTGGAAGATGCATCAGATGCTTCAGAGCTTGCAGGGTCCTGATCATGTGGTTCATGTTAGGCAGTCTGCACTTCCTCCAGACTGAGGGTGCTACCCAAGTAATTTAAGTGGCTGACAGAATATTTTTATTTTAATACATATATAACTAGTCTGATATGTATCTTTAAAATATGTAGTAAGAAGAAAACAAAAACATTTAAAAGTACTCACTTCCTGAACAAGAGTTTAATTCCCAAATTCCATAGCAGAAGGAGAGAACCAATTCCCAAAAGTTGTCTTCTGATTTTCACACGTGTGCCATAGCATGCACATACCTGCTCTCTCTCTCTCTCTCTCTCTCTCTCTCTCTCTCTCACACACACACACACACACACACATCACATGTGCATGCATACACAGACACACAGACACACATGAATAATAATAACTACTACTACAATAAAATTAAAAGGTTGATTATTTGAATTCATTATTATAAATTTACAGTTTTTGACTCTGGAGCAAATCAATGCCATTTATATCGAAGTGCCACCCTTTGAAAAGTACAGAGTACAATACTACAAATGAATAGGGGGGAAAAAAAACAACTAAATTGAGAGCAAAAGACCTGTACAAGCACTTTGTAAAAGTAGATACCCAACTGGTTGATAAATGTGAGAAGTTTTAAAATCTTATCAGTCACGGGAGAAATATAAATGAAAACCGCAAAGCGAGCCCACTTTACACCAAGGAGAATGACGGAAAGGGAGTAACTGATGGTGTCAGGTGCTGCTGGGATCCCGAGGAGCTGCGAGCTCATTGGCCTTTCCCTGCAGGACTGAATTGACAACATGGAGTCCAGGTAACAGGTGGGATTCTGCTTCGGGTTTTGTCTATGGTGTGTCCACTGAGTCACTGAGTCATTTCCTAGTCCCTGAGTGTGACCAGGGGTTGAGCAGAAGTGAACCAACATCTGCTATATAAGAACATGCCAGGAGTAGGAATAACAGAATTAGTTCCAACCTTAGGCCTCTGAAGACACAGAATAGTGAGGTCTACCTATATCTGTCAGATTTACCATTCTTTTACATTTTCAAACTTAATTTTATTTTTTGTGTATGGATGTTTTGTCCAAAAATGTGTCTATGAACCAAATGTAAGCCTGATGAAGCCGGTGGAGGCCAGAAAAGGGTAGCGTGTTGTTTTCTTAGAACTGCAGCTACAGTTGGTTATGAGTCACCATGTGGGTGCTGAGAATCAAAACCTGGGAGCTCTGGAAGAGCAGCCAGCATCCTTAACTGCTGATCCATCTCTCCAGCCCAGATCTAACATTCTAGACTTTACCGAAATCAGATGAACTCTGCAGGATGACCACACACTACCATAAATTAAACCAGGCTCTGTAGTATCCTGATTGCAGCCACTCTGCCAGATGCTAGAGACTATTCTCACACCAAGTCTATCTTATCACTGATTCAGAAAGCGTGTTAAGTCATATCCCAACCAGAAAAGAAGGGGTAGAATAATATTTGCATTTACAGGAAATGGGCTAAAATCTGTCCTTAGAGTTTTCTCCCAGGGTCATGAGTCCTATCCTCTATCATAATATGGTCTGAAGTGAATCACACCCTCTGGTCATACTGGATAGTAGAGTGTTACACTGATCTATTGTTCTCATAATATCTTCTTAAGGATCCACATGAGAAAGATGCCGCACAGCGTGATCGAGGCCTTGGTAAGATGCATTTGTTTCAGAAGGATTTCCGTGAAGAGTCAGGGGCCTGTTACATCCATTTTCAGAGTCTATGTGTTGCAGGCATATTGGGATATCCCCTCCAAGGTAAAAGATAAGTTGTTGCATCCTGTAGTTATAACAGACACAGACACATAGTCACTTAGACTGTGTGTTCACCCAGACACACACACACACACACACACACACACACACACACACACACACTCAACTCTCTTCAGGATCTAAAGCCTAACTCTGCTCCAATCTACCAATCAGGTGTCAAAAAGGCTGACAGACTTGACTGAGATCCAAAGTAAACCCAAAGCATGATAGCTCTGTAGGAAGCCCAGTGTCCTGTGGTTGAGACTCCATACAATTCAGAAGAACTGGTAATGCTAGGGATTATCAGAGGAAGACACTGCGTAATTTATGACGGCCCCTAGGAGCATCACACTGTGTCCACAGTTGGGAAGGCAGGGTGATGAACGGAAGTGTGTAGAGTTCTCCTTCATTTTTGGTCAAAAACCACAGACCATGAATGGCACTGTCCATCAGTAAGCTGGGTCTTCCCACCTACATCAACCTAACTAGATAATTCCTCAGAGGCATCCCCAGAAGTTAACCTAATCTAGGCGATCCTTAACTCTGCATGCTTGGTAGTTTCTCATCTACATATATCTAGGCCTTGTTATGGGGATTTGAATGAGGATGGCTCCCATAAGGTCATATATTTGAATACTTGGTCTCTAGCTGGTGAACTGCTTGGGAAGGTTCATAGTTTGGGTTACTATTATTAGAATGAGACACTATGACCACAAGTAAGATGGGGAGGAAAGGATTTATTTGGCTTACGTCCATAGTCCATCACTGAAGTAAGTCAGAACAGGAACTCAAACAGGGTGAAAACTTGGATACAAGAGCTGATAAGGAGGCCATGGAGGGGTGCTGCTTATTGGCTTGCTTCTTATGGCTTGCTCAGCCCGCTTTCTTACAGAATCCAGGACCACAGCCTAGGGATGGTGCCATCAACAATGGGCTGGGCCCTCCCCATCAGCCTCTAATTAAAAGAAAAAAGTGCCTTAGCCATCTGCCTACAGCACTATTGCATGGAGGCATTTTCCCCACCGAGGCACCATCCTTTCTAGCTGGTGTCAAGTTGACATAAAAATAGCCAGCACAGGAAGGATTGGGAAGGGTGACCTTGTTGGAAGAGGTGTGTCTCCGAGGGCCACTGGTTTTGAAGTTTTAAAAGACTTAAGCCATTCCCAATGTGTTGTCTGCTTCCTGTTTGTGGACTGGGATGAGAGCTCTTATTTCTGATCCAGCAGCCTGCCTGCTGCCGGGCTTCCTATGATGGTAGTGTTGGAATCCTATCCCTCTGGAACTGTGAGCCCCAAATGAACCCCTCCTTCTGTAAGTTTCCTTAGCCAGGATATCTTATCACAGTGATAGAAAAGTAACTAATACTCTTGTCAAGTTGACAATTATGAGAACTTTCTCTATAATGGGGACAAAATAATACCTCCCTCTCCCCTTCTTCTGTTCCTATGAGAAACCAGAATTAGATTCCACCAAAGTGCACCCTGGAGAATTTTTGTTTATTGGCTTCCTTACAGAACTATGTATGGGTGAGGGTGGTTACAGGCAGGGGCATGAGTAACATTAAAGCAGTCACATTGGGAGGACTGTACCCAGAAAGAATGACAGTTCCCTCATGACTACATAGACCACGCCCTCTTCTTTAACTTGTCTCCAGTCTCTATACTCTAGCCGGGGCCCCAAACTGTATGAATGTAGGGCAGAATTGTATAACACTTGTTGGGGGGGGTGGCTGGATATTCAGGGGAGTATCCTGTTGACCATCCTTGACCTCTTCTTCTCTGTGGAATGCCAACAGTCAACAAACACGGCTGTGATGATCTTTTGCAATCAGGCACAGCTGAACTCCAGAGATGGTGGCTATTTGGCTTTGAGGGTAGCACTGTAGAACAACAGTAACCATTAACTCTCATAACACCCAAGAAGGCAAAGTAACTAAGTCAGTTGACCTTAGCCAGGCTCTATTGTCAACCACCCCAGGTTGGCATTAAGGGACACATGGGTAAAGTGACCATAGTGATAGACAGAGGTTGTGATCGTTGATTTTTATAGTTAGCTTCATGGGATCTAGAATTACACAGGAGTCACAGCTCCATGCTGGCCTGTTGAAGGTGTCTCCAGAGAGGGTAACTGATAAGAGATGACTGGCCCTCAGAGCTCCTTCCAACTGAAGGCCCAGGTATAAAGAAGTCCTAGGGAAAAAAGGTAGTGGCAAGGGCTGGGAAATGGCTTAGTAAGTAAAGAGTTTGCCAGGAGAGCCTGAGAACCTGTGTTCAGCTCCTTAAAACCCATGTGGAACCACATACAGTAGAATACATCTGTAACTCCAGTGTTCTGTGGCAAAATGGGAGGGGGAAAGAGAAGACTCTGGTGCTCACTAGAGAGCTAACCTGGCTGACACAGTGGCATGCAAGGAACTGTGGTCTCAAACAAGATGGACAGTCAAGATTGTCCTCTGACCTTCACATGAGCACTGTGAACATACCCATACCTACACAGGTGAACACACACAGACACACAGACACACAGACACACAGACACACAGACACACAGACACACAGACACACAGACACACACACACACACACACACACACACACACACACACGCATCCACGCACATGGATTTCTTAAAACACAGCATTACCTCATCACCTTCAATTCTTCCTGCATTTTTTTTTTTTGGTTCTTTTTTTCGGAGCTGGGGACCGAACCCAGGGCCTTGCGCTTCCTAGGTAAGCGCTCTACCACTGAGCTAAATCCCCAGCCCCTCTTCCTGCATATTTGTTCCTGCTCCCTTCCTGCCACCCTCTGCTGCCATCATGCTCAGCATGGAAGCCACCAGACCTTAGGTTACAGAATGGCTGCTGAGGCATTTGGCTTTGTGGACTAAGCAGAAGTCAAGTTCTCTGCCTCTCCAGCAAGGGGGTGATTACTGTTGGACTACCCAGCCTTTTGTGTAAGCTATCCCATTATAGTGTATGTTCTTGGATTGGTTCTGCTCTTATAGAGATTCCTGTCCAGTAAAGAGGCCACCATTGGACCAACAGCACTTCCTGAGGCTGGCCTAGTTACCATATTAGCCCAGCATAAGCCTTCCACCAGCAGAGACCCACTCAAAGGTGAGACTTTGATTCCACTCCTTGAGGAAAGCACCTGAACTCCATGACCATGCTACACCCCTCTGTTCTGTTCAGAGGTTCATCCTCCGAGGAAAAGATTTATGTTCAAGGTTTATATTTGCCTTTTCCATGCCCAGGTTCTGGAGGCAACACCACTAACTGAGGATACAGGAGATTTTTCACATGGCATCCCGTGTTTGTATCAGACTGGGGACCAATGCCCATGTGTTACAATATTCCGCCCCCTGGAAATGTAAACAAATGTCTACTCATCCCTACCAACGATGGACCGAAGAGTCAATGCCATTAAAATCTAGCTTAAAGACACAGTCAATTTACTTGGGGTTACTTGTAGCAGCACGGGTGAGGGCTTACTTACAGGAGTATGAACAGCTTATGGGTGGTCAAACCACTAAGACTCCCTTAACCCTCCCCCCAAGTCTGGCTATTTCTTTCTTTTTATTGTTGTTTGGTTTGGTTTTTTAGAGACCAGATTTCACTATGTAGCCCTGGCTGTCCTGAAACTCACTATGCAGTCCAGACTGGCCTCAAAATCACAGAGATCTTCCTGCCTCCCAAGTGCTGGCATTAAAGGCATGTGGCATTAGGCTAAGCTCAGTCCAGCAATTTTTAACCCTTATGTCCTCGGGGCGAGAACTTGTAAAAGGTAGCCAAAGTCCCCTCCTTCTTCCACAAGGGAAATGTCAGTAGGCCCAACTTTTTTAGGGTCTCATTCAGACAATTACAGCTGTTCTAGCTTATTTTATTTCTTTTTTCCCTTCTTTTATTTTTGTATGTATGTATGTGTATGTATGTATGTATGTATGTATGTATGTATGTATGTATGTATGTGTCTCACTGTGTAGCCTTGACTGACCTTGAACTCGATTTGAAGACCAGTCTGACCTTACACTCACAGAGTTCCACTTGCCTCTGTCTCCTGAGTGCTGGGATTAAAGGAATGCCCCACCACACTGGGCATCTGCTTTTATTCTATTAACGTAAGGTAGTTATAGGTCATTGTTCCAAAAGAAGATGCTTGATAGTGTTGGGAAAGAGGGGACAATTGAAGCAGAGACTGGAAAACAGGGGTGCTAACTTCCAGGTTATAGAATATGTATTGATCTATTCAGCATATATGGTACAGGCACACACACCCATGTGTCTTGAGGTCTTCACTTATGGACCCTCCTGTCTCATTATACTAGGATGGGTTTATGGACGTCAATATGGATTATTGGCATGGGTGATAATAGGTTGGGGTAATATGGATTATTGGCTTGGGTGAAAACAGATTAACTCATTTTTCCTCCTAGAAGTATAATCAAATCACTTCTGAAAATTGATTACTTTGTGTTGAAGTATATACACATATATGCATAGCCATACAAGTTTACTTTAGATTTTTCCTCTCCACTAGATTGATGGTGAAAATAAGATTTCCCCATTTTTCTTTTTTATTATGAAATAATTTCACGGTTTTGAAAAATTACAGTGCTAGTGCAAAAGCAGTTTTGCTCTGAGATATTTAAGAATTCATTGCCAGCCACATGCCCTGTCACCTATGCAGAGAAATTAATGTATTTCCTAAAAACAACATTCACACACATCAATATAATATCAAAACTAGGTCATTGACAATGACACTTTACTTCAATCCAACTCACAGATTCCATTCAAGTTTGACAGTTGTCACAAGAACATCCTCGGAAAAGTACCCAGGCCAGGATCACTGGCCGCTTTTGTTTTTCATCCCTCTTTAGTCTGCTTTGGTCTGGAACAGTTTTTCATTCTCTCCTTGACCTTCATGACCACTTTTGAAGACAGCAGGCCAGCTATTTCATACACTGTCCCTTGATCTGCCTCTGTCTGATGTACAGAGACATCACAGGAGTGATTCCCTTCGTCCTGTGCATCCTCCTGACAGTGTACAGTGTCAGTGTCTGCATTACTGGTGCTGCCTTTGAATACTTGGCTCATTGAAGATGTTATCAGCTAGGTTTCTTACAAGTCAGATTCAAATATGTGGGTGCTAAGTGGACTCCAAACTTCAGGATATCACTGTTCCTGGTTCCTTTAAAACCTACCCAGGAGGTACACATCCTGCAATAATACACACACACACACACACACACACACACACACACACACACACACACACACACGTTTTGTCTCCTATGTCTTAGTCAGGGTGAATATTGCTGTGGTGAGACACCATGACAAAAAGCGACTTGGGGAGTAAAAGGTTTATTTGTTTTACACTGCCCCATCACTGTTCATCACTGAAGGAAGTTAGGGAAGGAACCTGGAGGCAGGAACTAATGCAGAGGCCATAGAGGAGTGTTGCTTACTGGCTTGTTCCTCATCCATCACTAATTAAAAAAAATGAGCTGGGTGGTAGTGGCCCATGCCTTTAATCCCAGCACTTGAGAGACAGAGGGGATCTCTGAGTTTAAGGCCAGCTTGCTCTACAGAGTGAGTTCCAGGACATCTAGGACTACCACAGAGAAATCCTGTCTCAAAACAAACAAACAAACAAACAAACAAACAAAAAATCAAATCAAAACAAAACAAAAATCAAACAAACAAAAAGCCCACAGCCCTATTTTATGGAGGCAGTTTCTCGGTTGAGTTTCCTCCTCCCAAATGATTATAGTCTGTGTCAAGTTGACATGAAACTATCCAGCACACCTTATGTCACACAAAACAATGACTTCATCCCTAATATCTCCCATTTCAATCTAAGGCCATTGGGCCAATTCTAGTTTCCTCATTACTACATTTGTCTCTTCCTCTCTAATAAAACCTTGACTCTCATTAATATCAACGCACTTATTATTAGTTTGACTAATCTCTGCTTCTGGTGCTGGCTCTCCAAAGTCTTCTCTCCTCTTCCTCTGGGGCTCTAACATTTTCAGCTGGGTAGCTCTGCTAGCATCCCCGCCTCCCTATGGAAACCTTCCTTGTGCTGAGATCCAACACCTCAGTCTTCGCTCCCACCAGTCTCTCTCTTTCCATCTTTTTCTGCCTGTGTTTGACATTCTGAGCCCAGTTGTAAAAGTCTGAGGACTGAAACCAGCGGATCCCGGCCCGCAGCAGCTCTCTGCTCCCAAACCCCGTGGGAGAGAGACCTCACCGCCTGGTCAGGTGGGCACTCCTGAGGCTGCAGAGCGGAAGAGACCACCAACACTGCCCACCCCTGCCCACATCCCTGGCCCAAGAGGAAACTGTATGCGGCCTCTGGGTTCCCGTGGGGGAGGGCCCAGGAGCGGCAGGACCTCTGCCCCTGAGACACCTCCGGAACCTGAAGGGGCAGACCGGATAAACAGTTCTCTGCACCCAAATCCCGTGGGAGGAAGAGCTAAACCTTCAGAGAGGCAGACATGCCTGGGAAACCAGAAGAGACTGCACTCTGCACACATCTCTGATGCCAGAGGAAAACACCAAACGCCATCTGGAACCCTGGTGCACGGAGGCTCCCGGAAAGGGCGACACAGGTCTTCCTGGTTGCTGCCACCTCGGAGAGCTCGTAGGCAGCACCCCACGAGCAAACTTGAGCCTCGGGACCACAGGTAAGACCAACTTTTCTGCTGCAAGTGACCTGCCTGGTGAACACCAGACACAGGCCCACAGGAACAGCTGAAGACCTGTAGATAGGAAAAACTACACGCCCGAAAGCAGAACACTCTGTCCCCATAACTGGCTGAAAGAAAACAGAA
This sequence comes from Rattus norvegicus, assembly GCF_021556685.1. Lineage (NCBI taxonomy): Eukaryota > Metazoa > Chordata > Mammalia > Rodentia > Muridae > Rattus > Rattus norvegicus. Next base: position 66,011,552 of record NC_141541.1, read on the forward strand.
AAACAGGTCTACAGCACTCCTGACACACAGGCTTATAGGACAGTCTAGCCACTGTCAGAAATAGCAGAACAAAGTAACACTAGAGATAATCTGATGGCGAGAGGCAAGCGCAGGAACCCAAGCAACAGAAACCAAGACTACATGGCATCATCGGAGCCCAATTCTCCCACCAAAGCAAACACGGAATATGCAAACACACCAGAAAAGCAAGATCTAGTTTCAAAATCATATTTGATCATGATGCTGGAGGACTTCAAGAAAGACGTGAAGAACTCCCTTAGAGAACAAGTAGAAGCCTACAAAGAGGAATCGCAAAAATCCCTGAAAGAATTCCAGGAAATCATAAATAAACAAGTAGAAGCCCATAGAGAGGAGTCACAAAAATCCCTGAAAGAATTCCAGGAAAACACAATCAAACAGTTGAAGGAATTAAAAATGGAAATAGAAGCAATCAAGAAAGAACACATGGAAACAACCCTGGATATAGAAAACCAAAAGAAGAGACAAGGAGCTGTAGATACGAGCTTCACCAACAGAATACAAGAGATGGAAGAGAGAATCTCAGGAGCAGAAGATTCCATAGAAATCATTGACTCAACTGTCAAAGATAATGTAAAGCAGAAAAAACTACTGGTCCAAAACATACAGGAAATCCAGGACTCAATGAGAAGATCAAACCTAAGGATAATAGGTATAGAAGAGAGTGAAGACTCCCAGCTCAAAGGACCAGTAAATATCTTCGACAAAATCATAGAAGAAAACTTCCCTAACCTAAAAAAAGAGATACCCATAGGCATACAAGAAGCCTACAGAACTCCAAATAGATTGGACCAGAAAAGAAACACCTCTCGTCACAGAATAGTCAAAACACCAAACGCACAAAATAAAGAAAGAATATTAAAAGCAGTAAGGGAAAAAGGTCAAGTAACATATAAAGGCAGACCTATCAGAATTACACCAGACTTTTCACCAGAAACTATGAAAGCCAGAAGATCCTGGACAGATATCATACAGACCCTAAGAGAACACAAATGCCAGCCCAGGTTACTGTATCCTGCAAAACTCTCAATTAACATAGACGGAGAAACCAAAATATTCCATGACAAAACCAAATTTACACAATATCTTTCTACAAATCCAGCACTACAAAGGATAATAAATGGTAAAGCCCAACATAAGGAGGCAAGCTATTCCCTAGAAGAAGCAAGAAACTAATTGTCTTGGCAACAAAACAAAGAGAAGAAAAGCACACAAACATAACCTCACATCCAAATATGAATATAACAGGAAACAATAATCACTATTCCTTAATATCTCTCAACATCAATGGCCTCAACTCCCCAATAAAAAGACATAGATTAACAAACTGGATACGCAACGAGGACCCTGCATTCTGCTGCCTACAGGAAACACACCTCAGAGACAAAGACAGACACTACCTCAGAGTGAAAGGCTGGAAAACAACTTTCCAAGCAGATGGTCAGAAGAAGCAAGCTGGAGTAGCCATTCTAATATCAAATAAAATCAATTTTCAACTAAAATTCATCAAAAAAGATAAGGAAGGACACTTCATATTCATCAAAGGAAAAATCCACCAAGATGAACTCCCAATCCTAAATATCTATGCCCCAAATACAAGGGCACCTACATACGTAAAAGAAACCTTACTAAAGCTCAAAACACACATTGCACCTCACACAATAATAGTAGGAGACTTCAACACCCCAGTCTCATCAATGGACAGATCATGGAAACAGAAATTAAACAGAGACGTAGACAGACTAAGAGAAGTCATGAGCCAAATGGACTTAACAGATATTTACAGAACATTCTATCCTAAAGCAAAAGGATATACCTTCTTCTCAGCTCCTCATGGTACTTTCTCCAAAATTGACCATATAATTGGTCAAAAAACGGGCCTCAACAGGTACAGAAAGATAGAAATAATCCCATGCGTGCTATCAGACCACCACGGCCTAAAGCTGGTCTTCAATAACAATAAGGGAAGAATGCCCACATATACGTGGAAATTGAACAATGCTCTACTCAATGATAACCTGGTCAAGGAAGAAATAAAGAAAGAAATTAAAGACTTTTTAGAATTTAATGAAAATGAAGGTACAACATACCCAAACTTATGGGACACAATGAAAGCTGTGCTAAGAGGAAAACTCATAGCGCTGAGTGCCTGCAAAAAGAAACAGGAAAGAGCATATGTCAGCAGCTTGACAGCACACCTAAAAGCTCTAGAACAAAAAGAAGCAAATACACCCAGGAGGAGTAGAAGGCAGGAAATAATCAAACTCAGAGCTGAAATCAACCAAGTAGAAACAAAAAGGACCATAGAAAGAATCAACAGAACCAAAAGTTGGTTCTTTGAGAAAATCAACAAGATAGATAAACCCTTAGCCAGACTAACGAGAGGACACAGAGAGTGTATTCAAATTAACAAAATCAGAAATGAAAAGGGAGACATAACTACAGATTCAGAGGAAATTCAAAAAATCATCAGATCTTACTATAAAAGCCTATATTCAACACAACTTGAAAATCTGCAGGAAATGGACAATTTCCTAGACAGATACCAGGTACCAAAGTTAAATCAGGAACAGATAAACCAGTTAAACAACCCCATAACTCCTAAGGAAATAGAAGTAGTCATTAAAGGTCTCCCAACCAAAAAGAGCCCAGGTCCAGATGGGTTTACTGCAGAATTCTATCAGACCTTCATAGAAGACCTCATACCAATATTATCCAAACTATTCCACAAAATTGAAACAGATGGATCACTACCGAATTCCTTCTATGAAGCCACAATTACTCTTATACCTAAACCACACAAAGACCCAACAAAGAAAGAGAACTTCAGACCAATTTCCCTTATGAATATCGACGCAAAAATACTCAATAAAATTCTGGCAAACCGAATCCAAGAGCACATCAAAACAATCATCCACCATGATCAAGTAAGCTTCATCCCAGGCATGCAGGGATGGTTTAATATACGGAAAACCATCAACATGATCCATTATATAAACAACTGAAAGAACAAAACCACATGATCATTTCATTAGATGCTGAGAAAGCATTTGACAAAATTCAACACCCCTTCATGATAAAAGTCCTGGAAAGAATAGGAATTCATGGCCCATACCTAAACATAGTAAAAGCCATATACAGCAAACCAGTTGCTAACATTAAACTAAATGGAGAGAAACTTGAAGCAATCCCACTAAAATCAGGGACTAGACAAGGCTGCCCACTCTCTCCCTACTTATTCAATATAGTTCTTGAAGTTCTAGCCAGAGCAATCAGACAACAAATGGAGGTCAAGGGGATACAGATCGGAAAAGAAGAAGTCAAAATATCACTATTTGCAGATGATATGATAGTATATTTAAGTGATCCCAAAAGTTCCACCAGAGAACTACTAAAGCTGATAAGCAACTTCAGCAAAGCGGCTGGGTATAAAATTAACTCAAATAAATCAGTAGCCTTCCTCTACACAAAAGAGAAACAAGTCCAGAAAGAAATTAGGGAAACGACACCCTTCATAATAGACCCAAATAATATAAAGTACCTCGGTGTGACTTTAACCAAGTAAGTAAAAGATTTGTACAATAAGAACTTCAAGACTCTGAAGAAAGAAATTGAAGAAGTCCTCAGAAGATGGAAAGATCTCCCATGCTCATGGATTGGCAGGATTAATATAGTAAAAATGGCCATTTTACCAAAAGCGATCTACAGATTCAATGCAATCCCCATCAAAATACCAATCCAATTCTTCAAAGAGTTAGACAGAACAATTTGCAAATTCATCTGGAATAACAAAAAACCCAGGATAACTAAAACTATCCTCAACAATAAAAGGACTTCAGGGGGAATCACTATCCCTGAACTCAAGCAGTGTTACAGAGCAATAGTGATAAAAACTGCATGGTATTGGTACAGAGACAGACAGATAGACCAATGGAACAGAATTGAAGACCCAGAAATGAACCCACACACCTATGAGCACTTGATTTTTGACAAAGGAGCCAAAAACCATCCAATGGAAAGAAGATAGCATTTTCAGCAAATGGTGCTGGTTCAACTGGAGGTCAACATGTAGAAGAATGCAGATCGATCCATGCTTATCACCCTGTACAAAGCTTAAGTCCAAGTGGATCAAGGACCTCCACATCAAACCAGATACACTCAAACTAATAGAAGAAAAACTAGGGAAGCATCTGGAACACATGGGCACTGGAAAAAAATTTCCTGAACAAAACACCAAAGGCTTATGCTCTAAGATCAAGAATCGACAAATGGGATCTCATAAAACTGCAAAGCTTCTGTAAGGCAAAGGACACTATGGTTAGGACAAAACGGCAACCAACAGATTGGGAAAAGATCTTTACCAATCCTACAACAGATAGAGGCCTTATATCCAAAATATACAAAGAACTCAAGAAGTTAGACCGCAGGGAGACAAATAACCCTATTAAAAAATGGGGTTCAGAGCTAAACAAAGAATTCACAGCTGAGGAATGCCGAATGGCTGAGAAACACCTAAAGAAATGTTCAGCATCTTTAGTCATAAGGGAAATGCAAATCAAAACAATCCTGAGATTTCACCTCACACCAGTCAGAATGGCTAAGATCAAAAACTCAGGTGACAGCAAATGCTGGCGAGGATGTGGAGAAAGAAGAACACTCCTCCATTGTTGGTGGGATTGCAGACTGGTACAACCATTCTGGAAATCAGTCTGGAGGTTCCTCAGAAAATTGGACATTGAACTGCCTGAGGATCCAGCTATACCTCTCTTGGGCATATACCCAAAAGATGCCCCAACATATAAAAAAGACACGTTCTCCACTATGTTCATACAAGCCTTATTTATAATAGCCAGAAGCTGGAAAGAACCCAGATGCCCTTCAACAGAGGAATGGATACAGAAAATGTGGTACATCTACACAATGGAATATTACTCAGCTATCAAAAACAATGACTTTATGAAATTCATAGGCAAATGGTTGGAACTGGAAAATATCATCCTGAGTGAGGTAACCCAATCACAGAAAAACACACATGGTATGCACTCATTGATAAGTGGCTATTAGCCCAAATGCTTGAATTACCCTAGATGCCTAGAACAAATGAAACTCAAGACGGATGATCAAAATGTGAATGCTTCACTCCTTCTTTAAAAGGGGAACAAGAATACCCTTGGCAGGGAATAGAGAGGCAAAGATTAAAACAGACACAGAAGGAACACCCATTCAGAGCCTGCCCCACATGTGGCCCATGCATATACAGCCATCCAATTAGACAAGATGGATGAAGCAAAGAAGTGCAGGTCGACAGGAGCCGGATGTAGATCTCTCCCGAGAGGCACAGCCAGAATACAGCAAACACAGAGGCGTATGCCAGCAGCAAACCACTGAATTGAGAATAGGACCCCCGTTGAAGGAATCAGAGAAAGAACTGGAAGAGCTTGAAGGGGCTCGAGACCCCATATGTACAATAATGCCAAGCAACCAGAGCTTCCAGGGACTAAGCCACTACCCAAAGACTATACATGGACTGACCCTGGACTCTGACCTCATAGGTAGCAATGAATATCCTAGTAAGAGCACCAGTGGAAGGGGAAGCCCTGGGTCCTGCTAAGACTGAACCCCCAGTGAACTAGTCTATGGGGGGAGGGCGGCAATGGGGGGAGGATGGGGAGGGGAACACCCGTAAAGAAAGGGAGGGGGAGGGGGATGTTTGCCCGGAAACCGGGAAAGGGAATAACACTCGAAATGTAAATAAGAAATACTCAAGTTAATAATAAAAAAAAAAAAAAGTCTGAGGACTAAGACTGTGCACTAGAAATTACAACCATGATGAAATTAATCTTCGGTCATGCTGATAGGTGTGGGGGAACAAATTAGTGATATTCTCAGCTTAGAGTGGCATTCTAAAAGTACCAGTTCTTTCATCATTTAATCTATATGAAAGTTATGTTTGAACATGATTACAAAATGGGAGCATTTTCCTGGTAAATTTTATCAGTATCACTGATTATATAATCGCCCTTTCTCACTAGATTAAAATTTCCATAGTCTGTGCTATTTTTCTTTTTGAGACAGTCTTATACAGCCTAAGCTGGTCTCAAGCTCACTATGCTGCTGAGGCTGACATGATATCACTATGTCTGAGTTGGGAGGATTGAACCTAGGGCAAGTACTACCACCCGAGGCACATCACCAATTCTTTTTTTTTTTTTTTGGTTCTTTTTTTTGGAGCTGGGGACCTAACCCAGGGCCTTGCGCTTCCTAGGTAAGCGCTCTACCACTGAGCTAAATCCCCAGCCCACATCACCAATTCTTACACAGCCTATTCTATTCTATTCTATTCTATTCTATTCTATTCTATTCTATTCTATTCTATTCTATTCTATTCTATTCTATTCTGTTCTATTCTAGTCTACTATATTTTATTCTATTCTACTCTACTAGCAACTTACTCCTACATCAACATAACTGATGTAATTATGGTAGCTTTATAATGCCTTTTTATATCTGGTTACTAATATAATCTTCTTTTTTTTTTTTTTTGGTTCTTTTTTTCAGAGCTGGGGACCGAACCCAGGGCCTTGCGCTTCCTAGGCAAGCGCTCTAACCACTGAGCTACATCCCCAACCCCTAATATAATCTTCTTGTGTTATCAGTCTCTTAGAGATGAAATTCCAAAAACAAAATCAAAATAGTTAATCTGATTATAATTCAATCTGAACCAGAAAATTGTGGCTCACTTCTGTAGTCCTGGCATTTGGAAGGCTGAGGCAGGGGGATTGCCATAAATTCAAGGTCAACTTGGGCTACATGGTGATCTCTGGGACAGCCTAAGTGAGCTACAGAGTAAAAATCCTGCACTCGCAATACAGATACACACACACACACACACACACACACACACACACACACACACAAGTCCAAGGCTGTCTTTGGCTACTTATTGAGTTTGAGATTAGTCTGGACTACAGGACACCTCAAAATAACAACAAAAAGTCTTGGGATTAAAACTAGCATTTAAATTAGGACTGGAATTTTGTTTCCAGCGCTCACCAGACTGCCCACAGCTGCCTGTAACTCCAGCTCCAACATGGACACCGACTGCTCATCATGTGCTGACTTAGACATTGCAGGACACAACTGTGAATAAGACACACAAAGTGCCTTCTTTTTTGATGTCTGACTTGTAGTTTGGGGAGATAAGTAATGATTAACTCCGTAAAGTAGAGGCCGGTGAGATGCTTCAGTAGGTAAAGCATTGGTTGTCCAAATGTGATGTGAGTTCGATCCCTAAAACACAGGTAAAGGAGACACAAACAACCGAGTCCACAGACTTGTCTTCTGACCGTCACATACACACCATGGTGTGCGCATGCCTGCACACACATACACATACATGCACACACATACACAAACACGCACACTAAAAAGGTAAAGTGCATAAAATACACATGTACACGTTGACGCTTATCATTTTGGAGAGACAGGTAATAAGCAACTACACACGTAAATATGTACATAATATTTACACACATACAAACACACACACATATGTACATACAGTTTCCATGTCCTCCTCTTCCTCCCCCTTTGTTTGTGTGAAGGGGTGGAGAAAAGAGAGTACAGAGCTTTGGGAAAAGGTTGAGAAGTGAGAAATAGAAAATATTCTAATTGGCCTGGCGCAGGTGCTGTCATAGCCCACCAGAGGGCGTTGCATATGTCCTGTTTGGGCTGTACAGTTACGGCAGGCTCTGCCTACAGAGTAAGAGCACTCTGTTCTCCATGCTCTTAGATATTGAGGGACCATGCTGTGCCAGCCTCAAAGAATCAATCAGTAACCACCCAGTGTCACCACATTTCTTTGCTCTGGAGACCTTCCTGTCTCTCCACTAGTCTTTCCTTTTATATGCTTACATGGATCAGTGGTGTGTTTCTGTAGCTGAGAAAGCAGGTTTCCGGAGCACGGCAGGGATCCCTTACTTGCCATTATTTCCTACGCGCACACAGCGTTTTCAACTCACAATGCTGAAAGGGAAAAAATTAAACCGTTCAAAGCAGTTTACAGCAGCACTTCAATAAAACAATAACGTGAGCCAGGTATAGAACTTTGGATTTAAACACACAGGCGCCTGCATGGTGGCACATGCCTTTAATCCCAGCATTTGGGAAACAGAGGCAGGTGGATTTCTGTGAGTTTGAGACCAGTTTGGTCTTCACTGTGGGTTTCAGGCCTGCCAGAGTATGTGCTGAGACTGTCTCAAAAACTAACTAGACAACAACAACAATGACGAAAAACAGAAACACATTAAAGAAAGGCCCAATTTTTAGGGACAGGATATAGCTTGTATAGTCCTGGCCTCTTATATGTGGTTCCCTGGGTTCTGTAACTGGCATTAGGTATAGGAAAAAAAATAATAAGAAAAGCCAAAACTTTTACTGTAGAAAAGAAGGTTCTGTGTGGTTTCCTTGTTACCACATTGGCTTTATATTTGGCCAGAACGCTCTCATCCCTTCATGGTAGCTCACAGGCAGGGTCCCAGGTCTCTAAACACATCACAGAGCCCTGTGGGATTCCTTCTCCTGCTGTTCCTTCTGCTTAGATATCAGCATAACTGGGGCTTTCACTTCCTTTAGGCCTTAATTACTCTTTTCTTTCTTCTTCTTCCTACTCCTCCTTTCTTCGTTCCTTTCCTTCTGTTTTGCTTTTGAGACAGGGCCTCATCCAGCCCAGCCTGGCCTCAGACATACTGTACAGCTCAGGTTGGTCTCAAACTCTTTTAAGAGCCCAGGCTGGCCTTGAACTCCTGCTTTTCCTGCTCCCACCTACTACATGATGAAACCGAAAGTGTGCACCACCACTCCTTGCTCCAAGAATCATCTTTCTAGTGTGGCCTTTCATGTCTCCAATTCCTCCGTTGGTTTGTTTTTGTTTGTTTGTTGAAACAGAGTCTCTCTATGTAGCTTTGGCTGTTCAGGAACTCTCAGTGTAGACCAAATTGGCCCGGAACTCCAAAGATCCACCTACCTCTGACTGCTGAGTGCTGGGATTAAAGGTGGGCACGTTCACTCTCCGACTCGTGTGGTTCGTGATAGCTCTTCTTGGTTGTCAACTTGACTATGTCTGGAATGAACTAAACCCCAAGTGGCTGAGCACATCTGTGAGGGATTTTTTTTAATTGATTAATTCTTTTGAAGTGGAAAGACTCATTTTTAAATCCAAACCTTTTGAGGTAGGAAGATCCACCTTTAATCTGGGTCACACCTCCTTCTGGAAGCCTATGTAAAGGATATGGAAGAAGGAAGCTTGTCTCTCTCTCTGCCTGCTTGGCCTCACTCTCCCTGGCATTAGACCTTACTGTTTTGGGGAATTTTGGGATATAATGAAGACCAGCTGAGACATCCAGACCCGTGAACTGAGCAACTACGGGATTCTTGGACTTTTCATCGGTAGAGGCAGCCATTGTTGAACTAGTTGGACCACGCCCTGTAAGTCATCCTAATAAATTCTGTAAGTTCAATTTCTCTGGAAAAGTCCAACTAATAGATGATTCAAATGTGAAATCTCGTGCACAGACTCATGTTTCGGACACACACACACCCTCCATTTGTAGTGTGGTGATGAGCCTGCAGGAGGCAGGATGTGAATAGTGAAAGTGAATCCTAAGCACAGGGCCCTATAAGGGATATCATACCCCATCCTGGTTCCAGCCCAGCTTCCGTTCCTCAGTCTGCCTTTAGTCAAACACTCTGCTGCGAGCCTCACTGCTGCTTTCCCGGCTAAGATAAACAGCAACCTTCTAAAAAGTGGGAGCAGAAAGCTATAAAAGCTGGGCTTGCTGGCTCCCACCTTAGATCCCGGCACTAGAAGACAGAGGCAGGTGGATATTTGTGAGCTCTTAGCCTGCTTGGCTCACATAGTGAGTCCCAGGCTAGTTAGGGCTACAGAGTAAGACCTTGTCTCCAAAACCTTCTCTCTCTCTCTCTCTCTCTCTCTCTCTCTCTCTCTCTCTCTCTCTCTCTCTCCCCCCTGTCAGGTATTTGGTCACAGCAGCAGAGAAGTAACTGATGGCACCCACTGCTCCTTATTTTTTGCTCCTTAATAGTTTATACTAAGCAACATACCACATTTAAAATTTGTATCTTGTCTGTCTACCCCAGAAAAACACAAATCATTCAAACAAGAGTTCCTGATTCCTCCTTTTCTTTGTTCACTCCTCTTTCAACCTGGCATGTGTTGTTTCTTGAAAGAATAGTTCTGTGGTTGGAGATGATTGGCACCAACACATCCCAAGGTCTTTACATTGTTTGGGTGGGGGGAGGCAGCAGCGTAGATGAACACACATGCACATTACATTTTAAGGGTTACTATTAAGAGGAGATAAATAGACTACAACTCCAATATCTGCACAAAGGTACAGGCCAAAAAGAGAAGCCAATTAAAGCAGTAGAGAGCAAAAAAATAAGAAAAAGTAACAGCAAAAGCACTTGTTATAAAGAAAGCACAAAGCTTCCTGATTCCTATAGAATCAGCTTTCTAAATCCCTCCACAATCCTTCAAAAAACATAACAGAGCAACAACAGAAACCAATTAAATCGCCCCAGCCTTCATGGAAGCCTCAATCAGGGACAGAGAGAACACCTTGAACTTCGATTTACATGTAAATGGGAGATAAATGTCTGAAACCTGAAGGACCAGCTCAAAAGGGACAGCCCAATAAACTGAGAAGGGTGAGAGTGCAGAGAGTAGTTGGGAGCTAGAACTGGTCAGACAGCATCCACGCCTCTATCCCATAAGGACTGGATGCTTGTTAGCCTGGGAAGTTCTGCTCTGGGACCTGGTGATTGCTCAATGACAGAGGAAAACATTTGTGAACATTTATGACATATTAAGACCCCCAACTGGGCTGGAGAGATGACTCAGTGGTTAAGAGCACCGACTGTTCTTCCAGAGGTCCTGAGTTCAATTCCCAGCAACCACATGGTGGCTCACAACCATCTGTAATGGGATCTGATGCCCTCTTCTTGTGTGTCTAAGGACAATGACAGTGTACTCACATACATAAAATAAATAAATCTTAAAAAAAAAAGGCCCCCAACTACTTTAAAAATAGCTACAGCATTCTGTGAAAACAATACAGTGAAAATATGGATTATAATACAATGAGCAGCATAAGACCCTCCTACCTAGGAATTTCAGGAATGTTGTTAAACAGTTACTGGGGGGTTGGGGATTTAGCTCAGTGGTAGAGTGCTTGCCTAGCAAGCGCAAGGCCCTGGGTTCGGTCCCCAGCTCCGGGAAAAAAAAAAAAAAAAAAACTAAACAGTTACTGAATCAGAAGTGTAATACAAGTTAAAGTGGCAGAGCCTCATGAAACAGCAAAAATGAACACAGCTTATTTGCATCTCTGCGCTTCTGTAGAAGCAGTCATCAAAAAGAAGCATGAGGCTGGAGATAAAGCTCAGTGTTTAAGAATGCTTGCCTCGGGGGTTGGGGATTTAGCTCAGTGGTAGAGCGCTTGCCTAGGAAGCGCAAGGCCCTGGGTTTGGTCCCCAGCTCCGGAAAAAAAAAAGAACCAAAAAAAAAAAAAAAAAAAAAAAGAATGCTTGCCTGGGGACTAGAAAGATGGCTCAGTGCTAAAGAGCACTCTCTGGGGACTGGAAAGTTGCCTCAGTGGCACTGTCTGCTCTTCTAGGGTTCCTGAGTTCAATTCCCAGCACCCACATGGTAGTCTACAACTCTCTATGTTAGGATCTGATGTCATCTTCTGCAGGTGTACATATAGATAGAGCACTCATATGTGTAAAATAGATAAACAGGTCTTAACAACAACGAAAAGAATGCTTGCTTGCAGACTCCACCTCTTGGTACAAGACCAGCCTAGCTCTTCTCCATGACCCTCTCAGCATTTTCTTCTGGGCAATCTCCACTCCTTTGGTTCACCCTTCTTCAGAAATACTTTATCAGGGGTAGGGGATTTAGCTCAGCGGTAGAGCGCTTGCCTAGCGAGCACAAGGCCCTGGGTTCGGTCCCCAGCTCCGAAAAAAGAAAAAAAAAAAAAAAAGAAATACTTTATCAGGGACCCACAGTGACCACACTGGGCTGGGACTCAGGTAGGCAGTTTTCACTATCCTTCCTGCCCCCATTATGATCTGTCCAAATAGTCTTAGTCCTGTAGTAGGAATTCCTTTTTCCACCTATCTCACTTCCTGAGGACTCTTGTGACAGATCGCTGTCCCCAAGGACCCCTTTCAGCCTTTCTTTCTAGCCAATCTCCATTCTTTTCTATCACCCAAGGACCTGCAGAAGCATCTCTAGCAAGGACCCCACAGCCATCACCATGCTGAGGACCCTGAGAGTGCAACATCTACCAACAAAGACACCCAGACAGCAATACCAAGAAACACCTCAAACGTCATAACTCCAATGCCAACATGAACAGCTGAGCGTGTAGCGTCGCTACAGTGAGTCCCCAAATGCGGTAAAGCTGCAACACAGGACAATGACCTCAGAATAGCAATCGTGACTGTTCGAGGACCTTAAACAGGATAAAAATAAATCCCTTGAAGTCCGTGAGAGTACAGCTAAAACGAAATAATGAAAACACAATTTGAGACATGAAAGTAGAATTTAACAAAGAAATCGAATTGCTAAGGAAAGCCTAAATTGAAATAAAACTGGAAAGGAAAAATTTAGGTTGTCAAACAAAAACCTCAGAGCTAAGCCTCACCAACAAATCATGAAACTTGGATGAGAGTGAAAGACCCCCAGACTTGGGGAGACTCTCGCTCCAGTCACGGGTTGGGGTACCCCCAGGAAACACGAGAAGCCGGTCTTGATGTAATCAACAAGAGGCAGTTTTATTTACGAGATCTCGGGCTGACACGTATCTCACACAGGAGATTGAGTCAAGCCCCGAGCCTCTCTAGGCAGGAGCTTATATAGGGAAAACCAGGGGTTTCGTGTGAATACACATAATTGGCTAATACAAAGGGTGCACAGTTACTTTTGGCACGGAGTTACATCAACAAAGCATACGTGTAATCTAGCATCTCAGCAATGTGGGCAGGGCAACTCATCTCACTGCAGCAGGGGGATGACCCATCCTCAGGGAGTGAAGGAAGGGGAGGGGGTGGCTCCAGATGGCCAGTGTCCTTGGGAGTTGATAGTCGGGCCAGTGAGCCCTGACTCAAATTCTCTCAGGCATGTCTGGACTTTGTTCATGACTAACTTTTAGAAATTTTAACCCTTCATTCCCCTCTACTCCTTGTGAATAGTCCTAATCTTAGGACTACGAGTCTAGCGTCTAGAGGCTCTTCACCCCGTATAGCCCGATACAGCCCGATACTGTTGTCTCAACATAAGGACATGTATAGCACTAATCCGTTCCCTGACAAAAGCTAAAAGGCGATTAATGATGTAGGGCCCAAAAGTGAGCAAAAGGAGGAGGATAATCAAGGGACCAGCTAAGGCTGACAGCAGGGTGGTAAGCCATGGGGACCTATCGAACCAGCTTTGAAACCAGTTATCAGTGGTTTCTCGTTCTCGTCGTCTCTTGTCCAACCTCTTCCTAAGTTTAGCCATAGAATCTTTAATGGTCCCGGAGTGATCGAGGTAAAAACAACATTCTTCTCTCAAAGCAGCACATAGCCCTCTTTCTTTAAGGAATATCAGGTCTAATCTTCTCCTATTTTGAAGGACTACCTCTGAGAGGGAGGTTAGGTATTCTTGGAGGTCAGCTAAAAAGTCTTTAGGATTCCAATTTGAACACTATCTAAACCTATACACCAAGGTCATGACTATCTTAGAACTTTTAAACTTATGGTCCCTGAGGCACAGTCCCAAGAAGTGTTAGGAGTATTAACATATGTAATGTTACATCATTTGTAATAGAAATCAAGCCTATCTCTATATTTTTCTCGATGGAACCCAGGGCAAACATGAAATTCTTGTTTCTAAAGCACACTCCTCAAGTGAGCATTATAGCAACATCCCAGTCACGTCTCTGATGTATCCACTTATCTGATGTGCAAGTCTAGGGAGCTTTTTGAAGATCTGAGTGTCCCTCTAGGTCCCAGCTCTCAGCCCCAACGGCTAGTATGCAGCTGGTGAGGGCTGAGAATTGACGGCTGTCAGGGTGGTCAGCAGCACCAGGTACGGTCCTTTCCAGCGAGGCTCGAGTGTCTGGGCTCCGTGTCATTGTATGTACCTACAGTCTCCGACCTGGAACGGATGAGATGTCTCGGAGGTCCCTGGGGCATAGGCTGCTGCCAGCTGTGAGCAGATTTCTTTCTGTATCACCTGTAGGTCTTTTAGCCTGACACATAAATCATTATTACTATGACATGTTGGTTCAGTAACATCATCTAATACAGTCAGAGGATCTGAGGCCCCATATAAGATCTCAAAGGGGGTAAAGCTGAATCTGGAAGGGGTATTTCTTGCTCTGAAGAGAGCGAGAGGGAAGGAGTGTCACCCAGTCTGCTCCAGTCTCCATGGTCAATTTAATTTGGTCAGGGTCTCTTTTAGAGTTTTATTTATTTACTCTACCTGTCCTGAACTTTGAGGTCTGTAAATATAATGTAATTTTCAATCAACCTCTAAATACTTGGCTACACCCTGGCTTACCTTGGCAACGAAAGTAGGGCCATTGTCTGACCAGATTACCTTGGGCATTCCAAATCGGGGGAAAGATTTCTTCCAGTATCTTCTTGATGATTGTAGAGGCCGTCTCTTAGTCCAATCCCAGTTCCCAGTGGCTGTCTCTTGTAGGCCTGTAACCAGGATAGGCTCCTGCATAGCCATTTTCTGAGCCACTTTATCTGCTTTGTTACTGTCCTATGCCACTGAATCTCTTCCTTCTGATATCCTGAGCAACGAATAGTACTCACAGTTGTTGGCTTCACCAGGGCATCCAAGAGATGGTAAAGGCATCTGCAGCGCTGATGTGCTGGGGGGTAGAAGTTCAGCCATCCCAGCTGACATTGTGTTGTCCACCACGGCAGCACCCACTTATCTCTGACCTTCATGAAGAGAACTGTTCCCGTCTGTGGACAAGGTCCTCGGCTTTCAGCAGGGGTCAATCAGCCAGTCGCAGAGGTCTTTCCTCCACCCATGGGCTTCTGCCAGTGCTTGACACTTGTGCTGTGGTGGCTCCAGGTCAGGATTGGGCAGCAAGGTGACCAGATTGCCCCCAACAGGTGGAGAATCTAGTCCATGTCAGCTGATCAGTGATCCCATCCTCTGGGACATTTCATTTAAAGGCAAAACATCAGCCACTCTACTGCAGTTTAAGTCCTGGATTGGGTGATAATTGTCAGAGCCCGGCTGGCAGGAATGATGTGTTCCAGGCAGAACGGCACTAAGCCACACACACACATCTCCCAGCATCAGGTACTGGTGCACTGAGACAGGTCTTAAGCTCCACATACACAGTCTGTAAATATGCATACACATGGCCTCACCCAGCCATTTTAGCCCACACAAGCCATTTTGGAGAGCAATTTTCTCATGAGCAAGGGATAGGGGCAGTCAGGGATGACCATGAACTAGTGGGTGGGTTACCCAGCCCACGCCAAGGTCCACTGTTCTTCGGGCAGTCCATAAGTATTGTTCGTTGCCAGTAGCCCCTTGCACTCAAGGTCTTTGGATATTGACCCACTTGGGGGGGGGCATAGGAGCACAGAGCATTGGGTCCCTGTATCCACACTTCCCTTCTATCTCTGTACATAGCCAGCACTCTAGGACCAAGAAGCTCTCCAGTGGCCCCTCTTGTTCTTTCTTGGGCAGTCCCTGACCCAGTGTCCTTTTTCTTCGTATTAGGCACACCGATATTTAGCCAGGAATTCTCTTCTGTTGCCAGGTACTATCTTCCTAGGTTCCCTAACTACTGTGGCCAGTATATGTTCCTCTCTTGTCTCTTTCTCTTCCTCAGTCTCTCTGTCTGTATCTTCTTCTACAGCTATTAGTTGCTGTCTACTTTTGTGCACCGACCCTGAACCATATATCAACCTTATTTTCTCTGCAACTTACAACAACTCTCTCAGTGACTTAGCTTAACCCTTCAAGTTTCTGTAACTTTTTCTTTATATTTTTTTCTTACTTTAGCCAAATTGGTGGGGCATTTTCTAGCCCCTCTGAGACCCACCCTTGGAGCCTGGCGGCAGACCTGGCACTCCCTACCTTTAGGCGTTTTGAAGTCAACAGGCAGAAGTGAGGGCCTTCCATCCGTGTCTGGAACATTTTTTTTGGCCTCTAGTAGGATTCCGTCTTTCCTCGGTGGTAAAGAAGACCTGTAACAGTTACTAACAAGCATCTCAAATGGGATGGTGAGAAAACAAGGGAATCTTGAGAATAGAGGTCCACTGAAGAGGACAAATAGCATTTAGTCACACAGCTAAACCAGGAGGCCTTCTTGGGACAAAAAGGCCGTTGTAGAAATAAGCACAAGCTTTGTTCCTGAGAAACAGAAAGGCAAGCAGAGAGGCAGCTGATCTGTTATCGACTATCTCTCTGGACTTAGATTTTACTTAAGAAGTACCTCCCTTCAGTGTCAGCTCAGTGGCTCTGTCTCTCAATAAACCCAGCCTCTGAAGGACACTAGGCTTCTAGTAAGAACTAATAACAAAAGGATGGAGAGAGGGTTAGAACCTGGGTGTTAGATACTAAGTGGCTGACAAAAGAATTGTAACCAGTTCACCTGGGGCTATCAGGACTGTAGTAGTAGTCCTTTACCAAGCTGTCTCACTGGGTTAAAGGCCCATGGAAAAGAAAACATTAATCCTGACCTTGGCCACAGCCAAAGACTCAATTCTAAATTTTGACTGGCAAAACAAAGTTCTTCACAGTTTGTTGCAGATTCTTTGAAACTATTTTAGGGGCTTCTCTGCCCCCCAACCTGGGGCATTTTGACCACAGGGGCAGGAACTGGCTGCTGTGGGGATAGGATCAAAGGCACTCTCCATGTCAATGATGACTAACAGGGAAGGTTACTTAATGTTGGAGATCAACTCCTCTCTTGGAATAGGGCCAGCAGATAAGGCAGGCTCCCTTAAAGAACTTCTCTTAATGAACACTCTCCTTTTGTGAGCAAGTGTTGAAGGTCTGGCCACTGAAAGCAGCAACTGGAATTTTTTTTTTTCAGGGCCAAAATACAACCACTAACTCTACGCTATCTTTGTTGTCAAAGCGCCAACCCCAGCCAGCCTCCTTACCTTGAAACTCCTCTTGTGCTGACTTGGCCAGAGCTGCGCTGTTGCCCATGCGCAGCCTGTAGCTTGCTAGTAGCCTGCATGCTTGCCACCCTCAGCCCCTACATTTTCCTACTCTGTGTTGTCCCTTCCTTAGAAGCTGTGAATGTTTAAGCCACAGGGAGAATTTTTCTTCAGGATCTAAGGTAAAGCTTTCAGGTTCTTGTTAATGCCTGCTTCAGACGGATCACTCGCTAACCTGGAGTCCTTCATACACAACGGTTAACAGCAGCTGGGCTGGACAATGGGAGTAAAGAGAGGGGCAGCTCTCCTTGGGGAGGAGGCTCAAGAGAGAAAGATAAAACTCCCCGGCAGAAAACAATTTCTCTCAAGCAAATTATTTTTAACTTTTAAGTTAAGCACCAAGAGGACCAAGTAAAACTCCTTGACAAACAAAGCAAACAGTTTCATGATTTCAAACACAGTCGTCAGTCCAAGATTTCAAACTCAGTTGTCAGTCCAAGTCCAAAAACGAAACAAAAGCCAAAAAGACACTGGACAATACCACAGAAAACAAACCAGACAAACAAGACCAAGACAAAGCATCCTATAACCAATTTCCACAGATGCCTGGTACCTTCAGTACCTGGCCCAAACTGCAGCTTAACCTTAGCTGCTTCTGGGATACCAAACACAGAAACAGAATACAGACAACAGACACTAACACATCTAAGCACACTTGTCCATGCCTATACTTAAATAGGCAGCCGAACACGACCTCCGAAGTCAAGTCACAGTCAGATCTCTTTGACTGTCACCTGCCGGGTCCTCCTGACAAAAGTCGGCTCGTGGGACGTCTCCCAGAGCTGGGGCGTCCTCACTTCCGCTATCTAAAAAAAGAACAAAAAGAAAACAGCTATTCGAAGTAGAAACCCAGTACCTACTCACAGGTGTCTGTCCGGGGTGGGAAGCCCTTCCACCCAAGCACACTTAAATACGGGGTAGGAAGTCCATCTACCCAAGTGTACTCAAAAACAACGGGGTGGGAAGCCCATCCACCCGAGTGCACTCAAAAACAACGGGGTGGGAAGCCCATCCACCCGAGTGCACTCAAAAACAACGGGGTGGGAAGCCCATCCACCCGAGTGCACTCAAAAACAACGGGGTGGGAAGCCCATCCACCCGAGTGCACTCAAAAACAACGGGGTGGGAAGTCTTCTTCTGCCCAGACAGTGCACCAAGACCTTAAACCGGTACTGAAAAACACAGACTACAGGACTTAATTCACACACACACTACTCTCACACTCACACAGCGGCCGCTTTCCAGCACTCACACTAACGTACCTCCAAGAGGCATTCGGATCTCCGGGGGTTACGCTCCTATCCCGGACGAGCCCCCAATGAAAGACCCCCAGACTTGGGGAGACTCTCACTCCAGTCACGGGTTGAGGTACCCCCAGGAAACACGAGAAGCCGGTCTTGATGTAATCAACAAGAGGCAGTTTTATTTACGAGATCTCGGGCTGACACGTATCTCACACAGGAGATTGAGTCAAGCCCCGAGCCTCTCTAGGCAGGAGCTTATATAGGGAAAACCAGGGGTTTCGTGTGAATACACATAATTGGCTAATACAAAGGGTGCACAGTTACTTTTGGCACGGAGTTACATCAACAAAGCATACGTGTAATCTAGCATCTCAGCAATGTGGGCAGGGCAACTCATCTCACTGCAGCAGGGGGATGACCCATCCTCAGGGAGTGAAGGAAGGGGAGGGGGTGGCTCCAGATGGCCAGTGTCCTTGGGAGTTGATAGTCGGGCCAGTGAGCCCTGTCTCAAATTCTCTCAGGCATGTCTGGACTTTGTTCATGACTAACTTTTAGAAATTTTAACCCTTCAAGAGAATCTCAGGTGTTGATGTAGAAGAAAAGGCTAGATCAGTCAAAGAAAACGCTTAATCTAAAAATATCCCAGACACAAAACATCCAGAAAATATGGGACACCATGGAAAGACCAAATCTATAAATAATAGAAACAGAAGAAGGAGAAGAAAACCCAGGCCAGGGTTGGAGAGATGGCTCAGTGGTTAAGAGCACTGACTGTTCTTCCAGAGGTCCTGAGTTCAATTCCCAGCAACCACCTGGTGGCTCACAACCATCTGTAATGGGATCTGATGCCCTCTTGTGGTGTCTGAAGACAGCTACAATATACTCACATACATTAAATAAATAAATAAAATCTTTAAAAAAAAAAAGCAACTCATGCCAAAGGAACATAAAAAATAGTGTTAGGCATTTTCTTTTTTATTATATTTTTTATTATTTAAAACAAATTTTATGTTTAAATATATTTTCATCATATTCTTTTCCTTCCCCAAGTCCTTTGAAATCCTCTCCCAGTCCCTATTCACCCAAATTTAAGTTCTTTCTCAAAAAACAAAATGTTCAATACAGCATCAAACACTCCACAAAGCAAGAAAAAAATAAAACAATACTCAAAAAGTAAAAGAAAGAAACAAAAAATCCTGTCACCAAACTGTAACAAAATAAAAGTGTATGTACACACACACACACACACATACACACACACACACACACACACACACACACACACACACACAGAGAGAGAGAGAGAGAGAGAGAGAGAGAGAGAGAGAGAGAGAGAGAGAGAGAGAGACACTCATGTGGAGTCCATTATATGTTGGTCAACTGCTCCTGAATATAAGGCCTGTTCTGAAGTAGTTAATATATCCAGCATTGACTCCATCACAAGAAAAAAATATGTTTTTTGTTTTGATTTTCAAGACACAGTTTCTTTGTGTAGTTCTTGCTATCCCAGAACTTACTTTGTAGAACAGGCTGGCCTTGAACTCGGAAATTCATCTCCCTCTGCCTCATTAGTGCTGAGATTAAGGTACACAACACCACTGCCTGGTGTAAAAAAATTTTTTTAGCTAAATCATAAAAGAAAAAATTCCTAATCTGAAGAATGAGGTGCCTATCAAGGTATGAGAAGCATACAGAATGCCAAATAGAACTAGAAAAATAAATTCTCCATGTCATGTAATAATCAAAACACTATATGTACAGAACAAAGTATATTAAAAGTTGCAAGGGGGGTTGGGGATTTAGCTCAGTGGTAGAGCACTTTCCTAGCAAGCGCAAGGCCCTGGGTTCAGTCCCCAGCTCCGAAAAAAAAGAAAAGAAAAGTTCCAAGAGAAAAAAGACTGTGTAACATAAAGGCAGGCCCTTAGAATAACACTTGACTTCTCAAGGGAGATTCTGAAAGCCAGAAGAGCCGGAATGGATGTTCTTCAAACCCTGAGAGAACACAGATGCCAGCCTAGACTACTATACCCAACAAAACTATCAATCACAGTAGATGGAGAAAGAAAGCATTCCATGATAAAATCAAATTTAAGCAATTTCTATCTTCCAATCCAGCTCTACAGAAGGCACTAGGAAGAAAACTTCAGTCTGCAGAGGTCAACTATACCCAAGACGACACAAGAATAAATAGTCCCAGAACAGCAAATCAAAAGGGAAGAGGGGGAATAACTCACACCATAACAACAAAGTAACAGGAATGAACAAACACCATTCACTGACAACTCAGTATCAATGGTCTCAATTCCCCAACACAAAGACTGACAGACTCTATTAGAAAACAGGATCCACCTTTTTGCTGCATTGAAGAAGCAACTTCACTATCAAGGATAGACATCACCTCAGGGTAACAGGATGGGAGAAGGTATTCCAAGAAAATGGACCCAAGAAGCAAAAAGGTATAGGCATTTTAATATCTGGCAAAATAGACTTCAAACCAAAACTAACCAGAAGAGGGGAAATACTACATACTCATTAAAGGAAAAATCCACCAAGAGGATATTGTAATTCTAAATATTTATGTACCAAACACATGGGCACCCAAGTTTATAAAAGAAACACTACTATAGCTAAGGGTATAGTAGTGTTGACCCTCATGCACTGATAGTGGGTGATTTCAGTACCCCACTCTTACCAGTCTTCAGGTCATACAGGAAAAAAAAAAACCAAACAAAACAAAAAACCAAATAGAAATGCTAGAATTAATTCTACCCAAATACAGAAGAATATATTATCTATTCAGCACTTCAACTTTCTCCAAAACTGATCACATACTTGGACACAAAGCAAATCTCAACAGATATAAGAAAATTGGCCAAGCATGGTATGGTGCAGGCCTTTAATCCCAGCACTCAGGAGGCAGAAGTAGGTGAATCTCTATGAGTTCATGGCTGATCTAGTTCCAGGACAGCCAGGGCTACACAGAGGAACCCTATCTCAAAAAAACAGGGAAAAAGAAGAGATATAAGAAAATTGAAATAACACACTACATCCTATCTGATTAGCATGTATCGAAGCTGGACAGCAGCTGCAACAGCAACAACAGCAACAACAGACAGTCTGCACACTCATTACAAGTGAACGACCCACTCCTGAGTGAAAAATGGGCCAGGACAGAAAATCCTAAAAGAAATGTAAAACTCTGAAGACCTGAATGAGAAGTGTGGTGAGACACTGTTGGCAGTGACTGACTCTTGCAGGGAGGGTGAGGCAGACCCGAGTAAGTAGGTGGTGGAGAGATGGGAAGAGAGAAGCAGAGAGATTTGTGTGCTATGAGGAGAGGTGGAACTAGAGACTTGAAGGCAGTTGCTGTTCTTGTTCCTTGGGAAATGGGAATTACATTGTCCATCAATAAAGCCATTAACCAGGGAGTGGGGGCAGCATTTGGGATGTAAATAAATAAACAGACAAACAAATAAGTCAGCAATGAACACAAGTGCCAATGGGCCTATGGCTTCTTCCTTTGAGAAAACCAACTACTATGTGAGTCACTGTGACTCCCAGAGCTGCGTCCTGGCTCAGGAAGAAGAGCAGGACCTGTGCAGTGGAGACCCACAGCTGACTGACATGTCCCGCTGTGTTCGCTTCTCTTCACTGGCCTCTTTGCTCATCTCTAGTTGGCTGTGCTGGAGGCTCAACCACGACGCTATCACTCAATGTCGAATTACAGTTTTCCTGTGTGGCGTTAGCTTCGGCCAGGAATCTACTTCCTTTGGAATCTTAGGGTTAATCATCCTATCTTTCGAAAGAAGATCCCATTGCTGACGTGTCATTGCTGATGAGTGGGTGGCTGGTCAGGCGCCACTACAGTGAGCAAAGTTGTGGGGGAGAGATGGGAGAGGACGAGAAGAGAAATGGTCTGTGCAGTAGAAAGAGAGGTGGAACTGGAGATGAGAGGGTGGTGAGGAACAGCCTAATGGGAGTAGCCTGGGCTACCACCTGAGGCCATGGTGGGGCTCAGCCTGTGCTGCCTCCCGGGGTCATGTCTGGGACCATGGCCCTGCAGCAGTAGGGGTTTATATAGATGCCTGTGGCTCATGTTAACATTAAAGACCGTGCAGATGTCCGTGGTCTGGGCTGTTGCCTGGTGCTACGTTGATCTCCAAGGGCTACACGGAGCTGACCTTGTCCCTCTCTGCCTGTGGCACTGGGGTGAGCTGACCATACCCCTTGCCTGGGCAGCAAAGGTGAGCTGGCCCCAAGGGCATAAGAATGGGATTGCTGATCGCTCCCTTTGCTGACTGTAGCTCGCCCGAGAGTGGCCCCATACCTAACCTGGACAGCACTGTAAAGCTGACTCTGGTGGCAGGTGAGATGCCTCCTTTCCCCCATTGGCCGTGTGATGGCATGGGTGTGGGAAAGATTGCCATCCCCCAGTTGCCTGCAGCAGGTGGGAGAGCAGGTCCCCAAGGCATGAAAGTAGGAGAGCTGGCCCTGCTCCTTACCAGCTCCAGCAGGCTGGGGAGTTAGCCTTGGTGGTGGTGGTGGTGGTGGTGGTGGGCAGATGGACTCAGCTACCAGCAAAGACCAGATCCGAACCAGACCAATGACTCATTGCAATAAACATTGGCAAGTAAAGCTGTTTGGGCAAAAGGGTATACTGTGGGCTGGAGAGATGGCTCAGTGGTTAAGAGCACTGACTGCTGTTCCAGAGGTCATGAGTTCAATTCCCAGCAACCACATGGTGGCTCACAACCATCTGTAATGAGATCTGGTGCCCTCTTCTGGCCTGCAGTCAAATATGCAGGCAGAATGCTGTACATAAAATAAATAAATAAATCTTTAAAAAAAAAAAGAAAAGGGTGCACTGTGTGACAAACTGTGATATACCACCCCTTCATGATGAGATTTTTTTTTTCTTTTGGTGGAGACATTACAAGGACAGAGGGTGGATATGGAGGATGGGGAGATGAGTGGGACTGGGGTGCATGCTGTGAAATTCACAAAGAATCAATAAAAAGGTTTTTTTTTTGTTTTTTTTAAAGAATTGGAGGAACTGGGCAGTGGTAGTGCTGGTCTTCAATCTCAGCACTAGGGAGGCATAGGCAGGCACATCTCTCTGAGTCTGAGGTCCAGCCTGGTCTACAGATGAATTCCAGGATAGCCGGGGCTAGACAGAGAAACTCTATCTCAAAACTAAACCAAACCACCAAAACCAGAAACAGGACAAAAAGTTTTGAATGAAATGCAAATACAGCATTACCCAAATCTGTGGGACAATGATGGCAGTTCTAAGAGGCTCACAAACCGCGTTAAGTGCCTACGTCAAAATACTGAAGAGATCTCATATTAGCAACTTAGTAATACACCCAAAAGCTCTAGAACAAGAAGAAAAAAACAACCAAAAAGAGTAGATGGCAAGAAAAAATCAAAGTCAGGGATTAAATCAAAACAGGGAAATTGGGGTTGGGGATTTAGCTCAGTGGTAGAGCGCTTGCCTAGGAAGCGCAAGGCCCTGGGTTCGGTCCCCAGCTCCGAAAAAAAGAAAAGAAAAAAATTAAAAAAAAAAACAGGGAAATTAAAAAAACGACAAAACAATGCAAAGAATCAGTGAAACAAAGAGTTAGTTCTTTAAGAAAATCAACAAGACAAAGCCTTAGCCAAATTAACTAAAAGATGGAGAGATCCAAACGAATAAAATTAGAGATGAAAAGGGGATTAGAACACACACCCAGGGAAGTCAGAGAATCATAAGAACATACTTTAAAAATCTGTACTCCACTCAACTGGAAAACCCAGAGGAAACGGTGAGATCTCTATCATAGAAATTTGCTAAAGTTCAATGAAGATTGAAAAAAGCCAAGGGGTGGATGGATTCAGAGCAGAATTCTGCCTTATCTTCAAAGAAGAATAAACACTAATAATATTCCACAAAATAGAATCTGAAGGAACATTTTCTAATTCTTTTTATTTTTATTTATTTATTTATTTATTTATTTATTTATTTATTTATTTATTTTTGGTTCTTTTTTTCGGAGCTGGGGACCGAACCCAGGGCCTTGCGCTTCCTAGGCAAGCGCTCTACCACTGAGCTAAATCCCCAACCCCTCTAATTCTTTTTATGAGGTCACTATTAGCCTGATACTAAATCACACAAGGGCCCAACCCCCGCCCCCCCCAGTAGATCGATGTCCCTATATATGTATGCATTTGTAAAAATTCTCAATAAATACTTGATAACCAAATCCAAAAACACAATAAAGATTATCCACATTAATCAAATTTGCTTCATCCCAGAGTTTAGGGATGGCCCAACATATGTAAGTCAATAAACATAATCTACCACATAAGCAGACAGATAGACAAAACTCATGATCATCTCCTTAGATACAGAAAAGGCTTTTGACAAAATCCAGCATATCCCTTCATGAGAAAAGATCTGTAGAGTCTAGAGATACAAGGGAGGGATAAACTTCAACATAATAATAGGCAATATACAGCAAGCCCACAGCCAACATCACCTACATAGAGGGGACTCAAAGCATTTCAACTAAAATCAGAAACAAGGATGTCTACTCTCTCCACACCTATTCAGTGTAACACTTGAAGTGCTATAACATAACATAAACATATAACCTATCACCTCTGACATATAGCATACAACAATGGATGGTGATCAAGGGAATACACAAAGGAAAAGGAGAAGTCAAAGCATCTTTATTTGCAGATGATGTGACTTCATATATAAAAGTCCCTAAAAACACCACCCGGAAACTTCTACAGCTGATAAAGTAGCAGGATACAAATTTAACACACAGAAATCAGTAGCCTTCCTGGGTACAACTGAGGGGAAAAATTCCAAGAAAAAATACTTTTCATAACAGCCTCAAAAAAAAATAGCTTGGGATGAATCTAATCAAGCAAGTGAAAGACTTATATAATAAAAACATTAGGGGTTGGGGATTTAGCTCAGTGGTAGAGCGCTTGCCTAGCAAATGCAAGGCCCTGGGTTTGGTCCCCAGCTCCGAAAAAAAGAAAAAGAAAAAAAAAAAACACCATTAAGGCATTGAAGAAAGAAATTGAGGAAGGCACCAGAATATAAAAAGATCTCTCAAGCTCATGGATTGGTAGGATTAGTTTTGTGAAAATGACTACTCTACCAAAAGCATTCTACAGTCTGAACACAATCTCCATCAAAATCTCAACAGAATTCTTCATAGAAATTGAAAAAGACAAATTTAGCTTCATACATAAACACACACAATTGTTTGATAGCTAAAAAATAAAAAATAATAACCGAACTGCTGGAGGTGTCACCATGCTGGAGTTGTACCCCAGAGCTGCAGTCATACAGACAGCATGGTATTCGCATAAAAGCAAACATGTTGACCAGTAGACTCGAATAGAAGACATAAACATAAGTTCCCACACCTATTGACACCCGGTTTTTGACAAAGAAGCCAAAAGTACAGACTGAAGAAAAGACAGCATCTTCAACGAATGGTGCTAGTACAACTGAATGGCTGAATGTGGAAGACAGCCAACAGATCCACATTTACCGCCTGCGCAAAACTCCACTCTAAGTGGATCAAGGACCTCAAAGGAACACCAGATACCCTCATTCTGATAGAAGAGAAAGTGGGGAATAGTCTTGAACTCAGTGGCACAGGAACCAGACACTGATAACACAGGTACTAAGATCGACAACTAACGAATGGGACCTCATAAAACTGAAAGGACTCTGAATGGCAAAGGACACCATTATTCTGGAAAAGTGGCCGGTTACAGCATGGCAGATCTTTACTAACTATACACCTGCTATCAGGTGTATAGTTATCGGGGTTAGTAACTGCAATTTATAAGGAACTGAAAAAGCAAAAACCGACAAGTTAAAACACTAAGACAACAAATAATCCAATTAAAAAGTCGGGTACAGGGGGCTGGAGAGATGGCTCAGAGGTTAAGAGCACTGTTTGTTCTTCCAGAGGTCCTGAGTTCAAGTCCCAGCAACCACATGGCTCACAACCATCTGTAATGAGATCTGATGCCCTCTTCTGGCCTGGATGTACACCTGCAGGCAGGACACTGTATACATAATAACCGAATAAATCTTTAAAAAAAGGTAGGGTACAGAACTAAGCAGTTTTCTCAAACGGTGAAAATGGCTGAGAAGCACATACAGAGATGTCTAACATCCTTAGCCATCAAAGAAATGCAAATCAGAATACTCTGAGACACCGTCTTGTACCAGTCAGAATGGCCAGGCACAAGGGGAACACATGGCCACTGCTGGTGGGAATGCAAACTTGTACAGTCACTATGGAAACCTGTATGGCAGTTTCTTAGAAAGAAATTGATCTACCTCAAGTTCGAGCTTGAGGTATATATTCTTAAGCATATATGCAAAGGAGTCTACCTCCTTTCACAGGAACACTTGCTTATCCACGTTTATTGCTGTTCTATTCATAATAGTCAGAGATTAGAAACAGCCTAGTTGTCTACCGACTGGAAAGTGAATAATTAAAACGTGCTGCGTTTACACAATGGAATATTGTTCAGTTGTCAAGAAATTATAAATTTTTCAGGTAAGTGGATGGAGCTAGGAAAAAAAAAAATCATCCGGAGTGAGGTAAGCTGGACTCCAAAGGACAAACACTGAATGGTTTTCTCTAGTATGTGGATGTTAACTTTCAAGCCACTGATGTGTGTGCTATGATCCAAATAACCATAGAGGTCAGGTAATTAGTAAGTAAGGGATTTAGAGGAGGAAAGGATCTCCTACAGAAGAGGGAAAAAGATATTTTATGGGGTGGAGGTGCATACCTTTAATTCCAGTACTCTGGAGACAGAGGCAGGTGAATTTCTGAGTTTGAGGCCAGCCTTAGCTACCGAGCAAGCTCCAAAACAGCCAGGGTTACAATAAAAAACCCAGAGAGAGAGAGAGAGAGAGAGAGAGAGAGAGAGAGAGAGAGAGAGAGAGAGAGAGAGAGAGAGACTGGCTACATGTAAACATACTACTGGAGGTTTACTTTCATACATGTATTGCATGTATGAAACTAAATAAAGTCACCACACAATAGGGGAGGGAATGGCCCAACTAGACATCTTATGCCACCAACGAAAACCTTCAGTGCCAGGAATGGATTACCTCACGTAGAGTTGTTGGCCAAAGAGGCCCCATGGAAATAACTAACATCACAGGCTACTGTCAAGGTTGTTGGTTACTCTCAACAACTTGATGCTAAGGAAGGCCCTCTTCTAAAGACAACACTTACTTATGTCATTGGACACAGAGAAATTGAACTGATGTCCCTACTGGCCTGTGCTCATGGTCCTGGAAGGAACCTTGCACACTACTGGAGGAAAAAGATAATAATCGATATCTCCCAGTGTATCTCTTTGACCTACCAAGGCCTGCCTGCAAGATACACTGGCGCAACAGTAGCACACATGTTATGGAGTAACCAACCACCTTCTGGTTGGATGTAAGGTCCAGTCTATGAGACAGAACCCATACCTAACGCTGCTAAAGAGCCAAGAACCTGACTTAATAGGTCATAGTGACAAAATGACTCCAAGTGACAAACTGGTTTACCTGTAGATCAGTGCCTTGCTCAGCCCTCATCTTCTTGTAATAGACGGGAACTAACACAAAGACCCACAACTGGAAAATGTGCAGAGAGTGATGAACTTGGGAGCCCCCAGTCCTAAATGGGGTGTTGTCATCAAAACCTTCCTTTCAAGTCTTGGGATCTATGTGGAGGAGGAAGCAGAAAGATTGGTGAACAGCCAGACATGATAGATGACTCCTGGTGATAGATGAAACACCAGGACTGATGCACACGTGAACTCAGAGACTGTGGCAGCATGCACAGGGCCCGCATAGGTTCGAGACAGCACTGAGACAGGGAAGTGAACATGGGCTCCCACCCCTAATCAAGAAGCTCTCTGTAATTCATACCTGCTGGCAAAGAAAACAAAATCAGCTTTCTCCAGTGAGTCTTACTGGGTATTGAATACACCTCAGAGTAGGCCCTGTGCTCAGGAGTAGTTGGCCAAGACAAAACAAACTAATGCTATTTATGTAGACATTTTGTTTTTCTTTGTATGGACATTTTTGTCTCATTGGTCTTTTGGATATTTGTTTTGGTATATGCTTTTGTGTTCTTTTGGAGTTTTTGTTTCTTTTAAAGAAAGAGAAAGAACTAGAAGTTGGGTGAGCAGGGAGGTAGGGGCATCTGGGAGGGTCCAGGGAGGGGAACCATAATAAAAATACATTGTATACAATTTTTTTCAATAAAAAGTTTTAAGAAACCCAAACAAACCTGAAAGCAATGAATTAGGTATGGGAACTAAATTAAGCAAAGACAGAGAGGCAGAAATAACAATGGCTGGGAAAGACATCAGGAGCCAGTGGAGTGCCCAGCACTCTGAAGGCAGACTTTGGTACTACAGAGGCTCAGTACCTGCGGGTCTCTTCCATATTGACACACTGAGGGGAACATAGTGACACTTTACACTGTAATAGCTTTCCTAGAAATCACTTGTACTGTCACACAATAGCACTGTGACCTTTCAAACACAGCAACTAATGGGACATTGTAGGACAAAGGGAGACAGCAGGCTCTTTGTCTATCACTGCGTCAAATGGTTAATGATGTAAAGGCACAGAAAGATCAAATGATAGCACTCTATTCTTACAAAAGCTTCTAGTTCATGATGGCAATTCTAAGAAAAGAGAAAGCTTTACATTTCATATGACCAGAAATAACATTTTTTATTGGTTACAACCATCTTTCAGGAAAGTTAAAATTATACTTTAAATAAGCAGTAAAAAGATATGTAGAAAATCTAAACTCATATGATTTTCTACTTTTATTAGGATGGGACAAAGAATGCTTGCTGCTCTTGCAAAGCAGCTCTGGCAAAACCTGGGTTTTGTTTCCATTACCCACAATGCTCCTTGCAGTGGTCTATGTCTCCTGTCCCGGGGATTCTGTTGTCCTTTTCTGGCCTCCATGGGCACTAGGCATGCACAAGCACACATTCAGTCAATTTTATGTTATAAGCATACACATAAAATAAGAACAAATCTTTAAAAAATGTTTAAGAAAACAAAAGAAAGAAATATACTGATGACAAATACTGCATCAATAAAATGGCACACACTGGCAATCCCAGCCCTAGAAACAGGCAGGGGATCATGACATTTGAAGCAAGCTTAAGCTTCACAATGGATTCCAGATCAGCTTGTGCTGTAGAGTGAGATACTGGATAAAAAGAGAGCAGAGACTCATGAATTAAACAACAGTAAAACACACACAGACACACAGACACAGACACACAGACACAGACACACACAGACACACACACACACACACACACACACACACACACACACACACACACACAAACTAACAAACAAAAACGTGTATCTAGAGATGACCTGGGCAAATGTCAAGTTGTTTGGGCCATGGCAGAAAGTGTCCCTGCTCTGTCCCAGCACCCACCACTCTTCTTCACCATCCTTCACACCAGCTTTGAAGCATGATTCCTTGCCTCCTCTCCTAGTTATCTCTATCTTCTTCTCCCCTGTCCCCTTGGTATAGGGAAGCAAGGTGTGCCTACCTACTTGTGTCCATTGTCCATTGTTAGACCCTAACTCCCAGAGCTGTGGAAGGTCTTGAACCACATCTCCAGTTTCTCCAGAGGAGTCCCTCAGTTCCCCATCCTTCTGTGCCCATAAGAAGACTTAGGATGCCCATGGAAATACAGAGACTGAGAGCCTGATGTAGAATCTTGCTTTCAGGGGGCTGAAGAAATGGCTCAGTGGTTAAGAGCACTCACTGACTGCTCTTCCAGAGGTCCTGAGTTCAATTCCCAGCAACCACATGGTGACTCATAACCATCTACAATTGATCTGTGATCCGATGCCCTCTTCTGGTGTGTCTGAAGACAGCTACAGTGAACTCACATAAAATCAATCAATCAATCAATCAATCAAACAATCTTGCTTTCAGGAACCTTATACCCTCACCAGATGTGCAGATGGTGCTGACTATGACAAGTTTTGGTGTATAGCTCAATGGTAGACCACTTTCTTGAAGCAAAAATTTACAAAAGATTCTAGAATTCTGCCAAGGACCAAAGAAGACAGAACAGTGAAGCCACATACAGTAGCGGGAAAATAAAATATTGAAGCCAATAAGAAAGATGACCTAGGGAATAGCTATATCAAAATGATTTATATAAAAGAAACATAATTGGGCTGGAGAGATGGCTCAGGGGTTAAGAGCTCTGACTGCTCTTCCAGAGGTCCTGAGTTCAAATCCCAGCAACCACATGGTGGCTCACAGTCATCTGTAATGGGATCTGATGCCCTCTTCTGGTGTGTCTAAAGACAGCGACAGTGTACTCATATACAAAATAAATAATCAATCAAAAAAAAAAAGAAACATAATTTTCAAAAATAAATGATAGCTGGAATCTTCTAATGGTTTACAGTCCTCATTTGGATGGATTTTCTTCTCTCCAAATGTAGAATAAAGCCACCCCTGTGTTGTGCTTTATTCTCTAGGGAGTGGCTAAGAAAGACCAACATGGACCATGAAGGTTGGCCATCTGCAGGAGTCATGACTCGGTAGTTAGATTCATCTTCCAGAACAAAGATTAGCTCCCATCTATATAATTTTTTTTCTTTTTTCTTTTTTTCGGAGTTGGGGACCGAACCCAGGGCCTTGCGCTCGCTAGGCAAGCGCTCTACTGCTGAGCTAAATCCCCAACCCTCCATCTATATAATTTTGGCTTCTCTTTCATCTTGTCTATAAGTTGTGGCATTACGACGGGAAAGACAAAGTCAGTTGAGGACTTCTCTCTCCTCAGCTTTGGCTAAAATGACTTAGGTTCGCGGCACTTCTCTCTTAATGTGGTAAGTGGTCACCTGGACTCGGCGCCAGCTTTTTATGGCCAGGAATTCCTCTAACAGGGCATGCTGAGCACACATGTTGCTGTTGGTTGCGCCCTAAATTCCCATCGCTTCCTAGAAGAAACGGTATTTAGGCTTCTCCTCAAGCTCCTCTGCTGGCCTCTACATTAAACACATGATCAAGTAAAGGCTTAATGGTTGAGAGAGAAAAGAAATGATGTGAGCAACAGTATGCAAGGAACGCAGGGCCAAATTTGCCGGGTGGTCTGTAGACCGTAGGAGCCGGAGTCTAAGATGGGCAGAGAAATGGTGGCGAGAAGAGGTGCGTTGCTGGTGGTGGAGCTGTGCCTCAGCTCCCAGCCTCATTCCTAAAATCTGCCCTTACATCGGTGTTAGGTTAAAAAAGATTTTATTTAAAATTTAATTACGTTTCGACATGTCTGTGTCTGTGTGTACGCATGTAAATGTCAGTGCGGGCGTTTGTGGGGGCGGGAGGAACGTTTTGGATCTCCTGGAGCTGGGGTTACTAGCAGCAACTTGAGTGCTGCCTGCTGTGGGTGCTGGGAGTTGAACTTGGTCCTCTGTAAGAACAGTCAGTGCTCTGAACGCCCCAGCCATCTCTCCATCCCGGTTATCTTTGTTAAGTGATTCTATTTCCTATTTGTGTATTGTGGTGCGTGCATGTGAGCATGCCACTGTGGGTTCGTGGTGAAGGAACTGATTTTTCTCCTTTTATCATAGGTTCTGGAGACTGACCTCAGGCTGTCAGCTTGCATACCAAGGCTGGCTTGTCCCCCACTGAACTATCTTGCTAGTCCCACTTAGCTTTTAAAAATAGAGTTAGTATATTCACTGGGTCGGGGAAGCAACAGGTATAGGAAAGTTGTCTTAAATTAAAGATGTGAGACTGATCTTGCAGCACCTGTGGTCCCAGCTACTGAAGAAGCTGTAGCCAGATTGTTCGAGCATTGTAATCTCATACTTGGAGAAGTCAGGAAGATCCTAAGGGCTTACTAACCAGTCATTAAGCATCCGGTTTAGTGAGAGAGCCTGTTGCAGAAAAGGTGGGCAGTGCTACATATGGAGCTATGGCCTTCATATGTGCACATGTGGGTGCATGTATCTGCATACACACACACACACACACACACATAATGCACATACACAAAAATGAGGAGGAAGAGGAGGAAAGGAAGAGAAAGGAAGGAAGAAATGAAAAAAAAAAAGGGCTTTCATCATTTTCTTTCCTTTAAGGAATATTTGCAGCCCAGCATGGTGATGCACCCTGTTAACCATAGCACTTAGAGGGCAGAGGCAGGAGGATCTGCGTTTGGGCCAGTCTAGTTTACAGGACAGCCAGGGCTACTCAGAGAAACCCTGTGTCAAAAAACCCAAAACCAAACAAAAGAAAATTGAATAATGAAAGATTAAAAAATGGCTGGAGAGATGCTCAGTGGTTAAGAGCACCGACTGCTCTTCCAGAGGTCCTGAGTTCACTTCCCAGAAACCACATGGTGGCTCACAACCATCTGTAACAGATCCGATGCCCTCTTCTAGTGTGTGTCTGAAAATAGCTGCAGTGTACTCATATACATAAAATAAATAAATCTTTAAAAAAAGATAAAAAAGGAGAACTGATTAGATTATGATTCTGTGATTAGAATTCACAAATGATGATAAACTTCTGTAGTCACAGTATCAGTTCTTTCCTTTCTTTCTTTCTTTCTTTCTCTCTCTCTCTTTCTCTCTTTCTTTCTTTCTTTCTTTCTTTCTTTCTTTCTTTCTTTCTTTCTTTCTTTCTTTCTTTTTTTGATAGTATCTCATGCAGCCCAGGCTGACCTCAAGCTCAATACCTAGCCAATGTAAAAAAGAAAGAAAGAGGGGCTGGAGAGATGGCTCAGTAGCTAAGAGCACCGACTGCTCTTCCCGAGGTCCTGAGTTCAAATCCCACATGGTGGCTTACAACCATCTGTAATGAGATCTGATGCCCTCTTCTGGTGTGTCTGAAGACAGCTACAGTGTACTCATATATGATAAAATATAAAAAAAAAGAAAGAAATAATAAGGGCACAGTCATTAAAATATTTAAGAATTTAAGTAATATTTAAAAATTAAGGCTACAGGGGAAGAACCCCTCCCCGAGGATAGAGGCTCAGGAGAGGGAGTCATATTCCACAGTGGTGTAGCCACTGGCAAGTAGCTTGATAAAGTAAATAAACTCCCACCTGTGCCTATGCAAGCAGCCTGTATCAAATGCACCAGGGTGCATGCGTACATGGGCATACACACATGCCTCTGACATGGGAGTAGGAAGGAGACTTGGGAAAAAGAAGGGATTGGCGGGAGAAGGAGGGGATAAGAGAGGATAATGAAGGTGATATAATCAAATACATTATATATGTATGAAACTGTGGAAGAAGTAAGTAAAAATACTATACTATTTTTTCTTAAGCCTGGAGAAACATATCAGAAAAACATAAATACTTTCCTAGGAAAACACTTTTTGCCAAAACTGACCACAATAGACATAGAAGACTAAAACAATAATCCCTCAGAAAACCCCAAGGCTTTCTGATTTACCAGAAACTCTTCAAAACTGCTTAAAATATCCCAGAGAGTAAAGAAAAAGTCCATTGTTATTTTAAGTCACATGGGGAGTTGGTGGTAGGGCACAGCTGACCATGAACAAGGCTCTGGTTTCAATTCTCAGCATAAAGACCTAAGCTATGGGCATTTGTTTAACAGGAACCAGGACCGGAAATCAGTAGCCCTTGCCATGCATTACTTCCTGGAAGTTTCAGTTTCCCACAGTCATCTTTTGGTCACAAGCACGATGTGGACATTTTCAGCAACACACAGTTCATAAGTTCTAAGAGAGATGAGATCTGACACTGTCTTGGTCTGTACTGAATGAGAATCATCTTTCACTGATGCTGTATCCGGTATCAACCCAACAGTTGCTCAGTAGCCATCATATAGATAAACTGTCCAGTTATCCCAGTGCTTGTGTTCAACTAACCCTTGTACAGTAGCTCAGTGCTACATCGCAATGCTCACATCATCCTATCACTTCATCCCATTATAAAGCTATTGTGTTATTCTTTTTACAGCTGTTCTTAAGGTAAGGGCTCATGTGGTCCAGGGTTCATCTGTGCAGTGAGTCTCAGACTCAAACCATCCCAGGAGCAGTTTGGATCCCCACAGAGAAAGTACAGTTTGTTGAAAAGAGATTGGTGACCACTGTAGTGAGATAGGGAGCAGGATGAGAAAAAGATAACCAACGTATGTCTCCAGGACGCAGAAAGAGCCAATCAGAGAGAGGAGGGAAGGCCAGTGCTGTCTGGCCTTCTCCATTCTGCCTCTATTCCATGCAAGCCCACCCCACCCCCAGCCTGTAGAGCTTGCTGCTTATGTTCAGGTATGGAAACGCTGAAAATAGAACTGTCTGTGAGGTGACATTGGCAATGTTCATCTGAGCACTGCTGAGAGAGAGAAACCCTGGTCCAAGGTCACATCCTGTTCACATCCCGTGACCGGTCCATCTGTATTGTTACGTAGGCGCATGCCCCAATTCTTTTCTGTGCTGGTGCTCTGTAGCCCACTGATTAGATTGTTTTCCTAGGCTGTCTTCTTGTAGGGAGAGTGTTTCTGTCAGAAACTGGGATGCTTAGCAGTCCTAGTTTATGGTGTGAATTAATCCATCAGCATTCTCTCGTTTACATGAATTTCTGACTTGTCTGCAAAAGCTCTTTTCTTTTCTTTTTTTTTTTTTTCTTTTTTTCGGGGCTGGGGATCGAACCCAGGACCTTGCGCTTCCTAGGCAAGCAAAAGCTCTTTTCTAAGCATGTGTATCTGAGGAGTGCAGAAGTCTTGGTATTTTCATGGTATCTAATAATCTGGATCTGTGAGCAAACACATTGTCATGCATACAAGCCATCACCTAATTCTTATTAGTTTGAGGCCTCAGTTGAGTGCAGAATAGCACTGCAGGCTGCATTATTTAAGGCTGGGTCAGAGCTGGCACAACATTCTTTTTTAGACTCAGCACCTCTTGTTGTCAGACTCATGATCTGTCTAGCTGCCCTTCTGATCTTAGATGAACAGATGTTTCGTCTACAAAAAGGGACATCTTAGTGTTTGTAAGAAATGTTACTTACGCTGATTAGTCATAATGAATATGTAATGAAAACATCAGGTATTTCATACCTGTTGGAATCGATAAAATGTTGGCACATGCCTGTAATTTCAGCATTTTAGGAGACTGAGGCATAATTGCTACTTTAATGCCACTGAGCCTCCATAGCAAGTGTCTTAGTCGGGGTTTCTATTGCTGTGACAAAACACCATGACCAAAAGGCAAGTTAGGGAGATAATGGCTTATTTGGCTTACACTTCCAGACCATAATCCACCATTGGAGAAATTCAAAACAGGAACCCAAGCAGGACTAGAGCCTGGAGGCAGGAGCTGATGCAGAGTCTATGGGAGGATGCTGTTTTACTGGCTTGCTTCCTGTGGCTTTCCTAGCCAGGACAACCAGCCCAGGGATGGCCCCACTCCCATAGATCTCGTTGAAAGAATGCCTTACAGCTGGATCTCACGAAAGCGTTTCCTCAACTGAGGCTCCTTTCTCTCTGATGACTCTAACTTGTGTCAGGTTGACACACAACACCAGTCGGTACAAGTTTCAGACCAGCGTTGGGTTACATAGCAAGACCCTGTTAAAAACCAAGCCAAACCAAAAACTTTAAGTATTGGTGAACTCTAGAACAACAGGAGCCTCACGTGGTTCTGGTGGGAGTGCAAATTGGTGTAACAACTTGGAAAGCAGGTTTGGCAGTATTTACTAAGCTTGACCAATACTCTCATTCAATAACCCAGTAACTAATTTCCTAAGTGCTTGTCTTGGTTTTGTTTCCACAGCTTTGATAAAGAGCATGACCAAAAGCAGCTTGGGAAGGTTTTATTTGGCTTACACGTTTCTGTCACAGTACATCATAAATAAGTCAGAACTGAAACAGGAGGAACCCTGGTTACTGGTTTGCTCCACCCATCACTTGCTTAACGACCTCTCTTATGCAAACCAGGGGTAGTGCGGTCAGCAGTGTGCTGGGCCCTCCCACATTAAACTTTAAATCAAGTCAGTGTCCCACAGACTTGCTACAGGCCAATCAGGTCGGGGCATCTTCTCCATCAAGGCTCCCTCAGATGACTCCAGCTTGTGTTAGTGTTAACAACGAAACAGCACAGCAACCGTAGTGTGTAACAGTAATGCACAGATAAGCTCACCAAAACACGTGTTTGAGAGTTTTCATTATTCATAATAGCTTTAGGTAGGAAATAATACAAATATGTAGCAACATGAGAAGTAATACATTTTATTATATTTGTATACAAAAGTATACTAAATTGTATATTATAAAGAAAAGAAAAAGAAAGTGTTATGATTCACAACAACCCGGAAGTATCTCATTGGCATTGTGTTGAATGAAGGCGTGTAGTGATCCAGTGCTTGCTAGCATGTGCAAGGCCCTATATTTGATCTCTAGCGCTACAATTTAAAAAACTGTTGACTGAAAGCCAGACACAAAAGTCTATGTGTATATGGTATTATTCCAGTTAGAGCACGTTCAAGAATAAACAAAATAAATTACAGTGTTAAAAGTCAGGATCGGGTTGGGGATTTAGCTCAGTGGTAGAGCACTTGACTAGCAAGCGCAAGGCCCTGGGTTCGGTCCCCAGCTCCGAAAAAAAAAGAAAAGTCAGGATCACTGCCTCCCACCCCCGTACTCCACCTCTCATCATTTGTAGCAGGTAGGACAGCTGGCCCTTGGGTCGTGAGAATGAGAGAGCTGGCCCTTCCTCTCACCAGCTGCAGCACCCAGAAAAGCTGTGGGCACCTCCCCTAAGCAGCACAATAAATCTGGCCCTGCTGGTGTAGATGAGGATGAGCTAGCCCCAAGGGCATGAGAGTATGAGCTGGCTTTGCTCCTTGCTGGCCCGGTATTGGGTGAGCTAGCTGGGACAATGCTGGAGAACTCAACAACATTGGTGTGTGTGTGTGTGTGTGTGTGTGTGTGTGTGTGTGTGTGTGAGAGAGAGAGACCTGGCTGGCTGCCAGAGCCAGGGCTTTGATTGGCCCATTCCAACATCGACCCCATCTATGAACTGCTGGAGCATATGAAGGGGCTGGTCCTGTGGATCAGCTGCGTGATCTCCATGCACAGGGCAACGGCAGGATATCTGAGAGGAGTCCTGATGAGGATCCAGCATTGATAATGTAGCAGAAGCCAGAAGCCTCCAGGCAGACCAATGATTCATTGCAATGAACATTGCAAGCAGAAAAGTATGGACAAAAGGGCGTACTGTGCGACGCACTGTGACACATTACAGCTTCCACAATGAGATTTCTCTTTTCTTCTTCGAGGAAGGTTGGAAGGGTGGAGGGCAGGTACAAAGGGATGGGAGATGAGTGAAATTAGGGTGCATGATGTGAAATTCACAAAAACTCAATGAAAAGTTTTTTGTTTTTTTGTTTTTGTTTTTGTTTTTTTAAATCACGGGCCATGTTGGCCTTTGGCGGAGGCGCGAGTAATGATGGGGCAGCAGGAGAAATGCTTCTCAGGTATTAAAGTTCTCATTTTTCTATCTCCGCGGTGATTATATGAATGTGTTCATTTTGTGAAGACTACTAAAATGCACTTTTCTTGGCTGGGGCTCCTCACATAGCTAACCTAACCTCGGGGGCCTTTAACTGTGGCAACACATATCTTTCTTGTTCTGATGGTGATAGCTGAGATGCGAATGGACACTTCCCACCGGGAAGTCCATTCCAAACTCTGCTCTATCACATCTTCCAGCAAGGCGTTGGCTAGAATAAGCCACGTGATGGAGCCGGATTAAGGGGTGGGGCAGAGTACTCCGCTTAGGATGGGAGCATCATGCTACATCACACGGTGCAGGAAGAATACAGAGAGGGCGATAATTTGGCCATCAAGCCGATCTACCTCAACGCAGAAGGAAAAGGGATAATTAAGACAATACAACAAAACCACCTAATAATTAGCAGCGAGCACTCGAGGGGCACAGAATAGGGCACGCTCCATATTTTGTAGTTCTGGGGATGGAATCCATTCTTTCATCTCACACTGAAATTATTCATTCATAAACGTGTGCGGATGTGTCCCTTTCAGGGTCATAAAACCTCTAGTCGGTGCTGCATTTCCACATTTCTTCCCCGCCCCCTTTTCTTTCTTTTTTACAGTTCCTGGCACAATGCCTTGCACAAAACAGACAGGTACCTGGAGTTTTTTGGTAATAAAATTACGGCCAAGGGGTTGGGGACTTAGCTCAGTGGTAGAGCGCTTGCCTAGGAAGCGCAAGGCCCTGGGTTCGGTCCCCAGCTCCGAAAAAAAGAACCAAAAAAAAAAAAAAAAAATTACGGCCAAAAGGCAGTCATTGTGTCTTTGCCCATTTTATTTCCAGTTCCGGAAGAGGGAGACCCACATACACGGCAGGGCCCAGCTTCTCATTTTATAAACATCTCCGAAATCGCCTCTTTGAATTTCAGGCTAGACCCAACCGAAAGAAGAGCCAGCACATCTAGCTCCGTGACTGGTAAGTGCGACCGCCACAGGGCGAGCTGTTCAGGTTCGTTATGTTTCTTTGAAAAACATGGTGAAATATGTGTAACATAAAACATCCCACTTAGATCATTTTCTTTTTTTTTTTTTTCTTTTTTTCGGAGCTGGGGACCGAACCCAGGGCCTTGCGCTTGCTAGGCAAGCGCTCTATCACTGAGCTAAATCCCCAACCCATCCAAACTACTTTTTTGATGTCATAAATTTATATGGTTTTGCATGTTACATGTATAGGAGGTAAGAAAACCCAAGAGTTAGTTTGAAGGATCATCTGGTTACTAAGTAATGTAACTGGTGTTTCCTCCCCCCCTCCCTTTTTTTAAGATGATTTCTTCTTTTTTTTTTTCTCTATTCTTTTTTTTTTTTTTTTTCGGAGCTGGGGACTGAACCCAGGGCCTTGCGCTTGCTAGGCAAGCGCTCTACCACTGAGCTAAATCCCCAACCCCCCATTTTCACTGGATAGTAATCCAGTGGCATGTTAATGATTATAGTGACACGTAACTGCCATCTATCCCTCACTTCTAAGTTATTCTGAGGGTTCATGCATACTGTAGATGTACACTAGATCATGTCCTCATTTCCAGGAAACAACTGAAATATTCGAGTAATGATGAGACATATTGGCCAGGGATGAAGGGCTGGAGAGATGGCTCAACGGTTAAGAGCACTGACTACTTTCCCTGAGGTTCTGAGTTCAATTCCCAACAACCACATGATGGCTCACAACCATCTGTAATGGAATCCGATCCCCCATTCTGGCGTGTCTGAAGACAGCTACAGTGTACTCATATACATAAAATAAGTAAACAAATATCTAAGAAGAAAAAGAAAGGATGATAAGGAAAATGTAAAATGTTAACAATTGGGACTTTGGGTGAAGGGCAGAATGAGTTATTTTGTAAAATGTTTCAAAGATTTTATTTTTGTGTGTATGAATGTTTGTTTGTGTGCTTTGTATCGTGTGGGACTTGTGCCGGCACAAGTCAGACAAGGGTGTCAGATCCTCTGGAAGTGGAGTTTGGATTGTTCTAAGTCATCATACAGTTGCTAGGAAC
Organism: Rattus norvegicus; assembly: GCF_021556685.1. Lineage (NCBI taxonomy): Eukaryota > Metazoa > Chordata > Mammalia > Rodentia > Muridae > Rattus > Rattus norvegicus. The sequence goes on from NC_141541.1 coordinate 66,051,721, forward strand.
TGAACTCTAGTCCTCTGCAAGAACAGGAAATGCTCTTAACCATTGAGCCACCTCTGCAGCCCCATTTTGTATAATTTTTGTAACTTTACTATCAACTTGAAATAACTTGGAAATAGTAAAAGCATCACTTTTTCAAAAGACAATTTCAGCATGTGTGAAAATATTCAAGCTAAGTGAAATATGTAGATTCCTAAACAAATGTGCAGTTTAAATTTTGTTGACTGCATATATTTAGCTGGATATATTGCTCATGCATGGTTAGTTTAAAAATATAGTTCATATATATTTTAGGAGCATTAAAAAAAGTAACAATTGTCATCTGTTGGTAAGAAATAGCCATGCCCAACTTAGAACAAAAGAAAGTTGGCAAGAATTTGTGTTACCAGATTCCAAGGCTTACTTTAAAGGTACGTGGATGGGGATTGGAGAGATGGCTCAGTGGTAAGAGCTCTTTCTGGGACTCAGTTTCAACTCCCAGCACCAATATGGCAGCAAGCAATCGTCTGTAACCTTAGTCCCAGAGGATCAGGTGCCCTCTTCTGGCTTCCTCTGGCACTGTAGGCACGTATTTTATAGACATACACACAGATGAAAACATCCACACACAAAATTTTAAAAGATAATTCTTTATAAGAAAGGTTATTTGGGCTGGAGAGATGGCTCAGCAGTTAAGAGCACTAGCTGGTCTTCCAGAAGACCCAGGTATAAATCCAGCAACCATATGGTGGCTTACGACCCTATGTAACTCCAATCCCAAGAGAGCTCTTGTCTTCGTCAGCCCTTCAAGGCACCAGGCATGCATGTGGTGCGAAGACAAGCATGCAGACACAGCACCAATACACACAGCAAAAAATTAAAAAACCCACAATGTTATATAAATCACATTTATTAAAAGTCACACGGCCGTAATTACGGGAAAACAAGAAAATCCTCAGATGCCAAAGAGAAAAGAGGAACTGAAAAGCTCAGTGAAGTTGAGAGTTGATGAGAGCCTCCCTGTGAAGAACTGTGGTTCTCAACATCTTGCTTGGGAGTTTTTGGTTTGGGGCCCTGGGCCTTTCAGAGGTTGAAACTGATCATCTCAGCACCAAGTGGAAACCCTTAAAATATTTGCTAATATTTAGTAATCTGGAAGGCCAGAGTACTAAAACAATAACTATATACTACAAGAAAACAAGGAAGATTCTCTCTGCTTGACTTTGAGGAGAGGGATCTGGAAAGAGCACCTGTGTGACAAGGGTTCTTCCCTGAGATGTAAAACCTCAAGTTTGTGCTTTGCATAAGTTTGAGGTGAAACTTTCTAATACCATCTAGGGATATCCACAATTTGTCCCATGGACCTTGACAAACCCAGTACTAATTCACTGGGACAGCACTAGCAACACCCACACCATTAAAAGAAATGCCACAAACAAAGTATTCATAGAAATAATTGAGAGTTATAAAAAAGAGCAGGGCTGGAGAGATGGTTCAGCGGTTAAGAGCACTGACTGTTCTTCTAAAGGTCCCGAGCTCAATTCCCAGCAACCACAAGGTGGCTCACAATCATCTGTAAACACTGATCTGATGTGTCTGAAGTGTGTGTCTTCAGGTGTGTCTGAAGAGAGTGGACAATGTACTTACATACACAAAATAAATAAAAAAAATTAAAAAGCAGAAAAATGCATCTCCTCAGAAAAAGTCACCAGGAAAATAATAATCAACAGTGAAAATTGTAAAACAAGTCAATCTGAATGAAAACAAAAGTACAAAGACACAGAGAAGTTGCTAGCCTTGAAGAGTAAGATACGTCATTGCTCTTAACCACTGCCTCATTTCTCCAGCTCCACCATTCGTGTTTGCAGCAGGAACTGTTATAGGTGAGTTTCGTTTGCTTTCTTTCTTTCTTTTTTTTTTTTTTTGGTCTTTTTTTCGGAGCTGGGGACCGAACCCAGGGCCTTGTGCTTCCTAGGCAAGCGCTCTACCACTGAGCTAAATCCCCAGCCCCTCGTTTGCTTTCTTGTGAGACTCCGAAATCCTCATATTTGATTAAGCTTGTTAAACATCATTTCAAAACTAATAATGTTGAACTAGGGAGATGGCTTAGTGGGTCAGGTACCCACTGGAAAGACAGAGAGGCAGTAGTGTAATTCCAGGGGATGGGGGAGCTGAAAGGGGAGACTGTACAGAAGCCCTTAGGCCATCTAGCCTGCTTTACATAGCATTGAAGAGAACCTGTTTTAAGTGAGATGGAAAGGTGAGGTTCAACACCTGGAGGCTGTCACCCGACTCTACACTTTTATCAGGACACACACCCACCTACACCCTTTGCTGTGAGCATTCATGCGCTCCCCCAGAATAATACTAATAAAAATTTAAATGTCCATTCTTGCAACTTGTTTCTCAATAGAATTATTGACTACGCCAAATAGTATCTTGAGTGTTTAATGAATGATCATCCAGCACTTTCTTAGTCTGACAAGGATATCAATGTTTCCAAATATGAACTGGCAGAAGGACCTGGTTTTGAACTCTTTCCTTCTTGCCAAACATCTGTCTTTATGTCCAGGCTTCTCCTTCCTTCTCTAGGACCTGACCTTTGCTTGGGAGCATAGTACTTACTTGCTAACTGGGTCCACACAGAACCTGTGTGGTTGATCTTAGCTTACTCCTATATTAATTTGCCCATCCGCAGCATCCTCACATTGCAATACATACAATAAGGCAGCCATATTTGATAAATAGCTTTGGCCTGGATTATTCATTCAAGACATATTTCTTGGGGGTTGGGGATTTAGCTCAGTGGTAGAGCGCTTGCCTAGGAAGCGCAAGGCCCTGGGTTCGGTCCCAGCTCCTAAAAAAAGAACAAAAAAAAAAAAAAAAAAAAAAAAAAAAGACATATTTCTTGCTAACCTGCTATGTTTCAGGTAAAGATCACCTATGGAAGGCAAACAAGACCGTCAGGGTCCATTTTTCCATGAAGATTATGATGACAACAAACAAAAGAATCTCACAAGCATTCAGCACCATTTTGAGAACACAAGAAGAGATAGGATTCCTGACATCTCCAGCAAACGGTTAAGACACAGTACTAAACAAAATTTAATGAAATAAAGCGTGGAGCTTAAGTGTCAGTACTCTAGTAGACAGAAAACTGGCTAAGAGGGTGGCCACTTAGGAATTCCTGAAAGAGGGGCTATATTTAAAAGTGGATGCATGGGATAGGGAAGAGGGACTTTGGGAACTGTGAAACTGCCTACCAGCATGCATACTTTATAAGAACAGGAGGGGGTAGTCATGTATGTGTAGTTTGCTTTTTCTGTCAAGCTATCCTACTCAGTTACTCCCCGAGTTCTGTCCTATGGTGGACTGTACAAGGATATAGCTTTTACACCTGTGTACACAGAATCAGTATTCAGCTTTTGTGAACTATCCCCCTAAGATTTATATATGTATTTACACTGTCATTGTCTTCAGACACACCAGAAGAGGGCACCGGATCCCATTACAGATGGCTGTGAGTCACTTGGTTGCTGGAAATTGAATTCAAGACCTTTGGAAGAGCACTTAGTGCTCTTAACCACTGAGCCATCTCTCCAGCCGGAACTTTATTTCTTAAAATTACATTTGTGTGTGTGTGTGTGTGTGTGTGTGTGTGTGTGTGTGTGTGTGTGTGTGGTCAGTTTTGGGGAGTCAGTTCAATCTTTCCACCACGTGGTTCCCAGGGGAACTGAAGTCCTCAGGTGTGAATGCAAGTGCCTTTACCTGCTGCCTTTACCACCTCACCAGTCCCTCAACTTCACAGTTTTAAAGTAGGTTTCTGGTTTTGGTTATCGTTTTCCTTAGTTTTGGAATTAATGTTCTGAGATCAATCAGTACTCTCTTGAGTTTAGCTAATTCTAACTTTTGTGTAAACACAATACAATTTGATCTTGCAGAAGTTTCTCAGTTCAGTCATGTAAAACCAGCAGTGTCTCAGTTCAGTGGAAATTCTCCTCCCCAAACAGATTCTATGAATGACTGTGTTATAAACCCCATTGTTGCATGTTCACGGTGGGCCAGAAACCCGACTTAATCACTCCTCTTACGGACTCAACTTTTGGAGCCCTGGTGCGCTGCCACAAGGTAGGTTCCCTGGGAGAAGGGAGCAAGAAGTACAGGAGACTGACTACGTGGGAGAAGTGCGTCTACATCGAAAGGGCCGCGGGGCTCCTGTCCACTTAGGAACCGGTCCCCCTCGGAGAAGGTCCGCCCTCTGGCCTACGGCCCACCCAAACGCGGGACAACCAACAAGCTTCAAAAATATCCCAGAGAGCGCGGGAATCATCGGACTATTGACTGCTTTCGAAAACCCCACACCGAGTTTCCCTACCTCAGCTGGTACATTTTGTCTGACAGAAAACTACAACCTACTTGCTCCTAGGATCTCAAAGTGCTCGAACACACGCCTCCTAGGAACCGGAAGCATTACCACTAGCCACTGGACGGCCATTTATAAGGGGCGGGGCCTCAGTGAAAACTATAGCCCCCAGAATGCAGCGCGGGGCTTCCGGTTTCCGGCAAGAGGACCAGAGTGAGTGTTTACACCGGCGGCTTGCTGCGGCCGGGTTCCTTCCGCGGGACGGGTGAGGGCGCTGGGCCCCCTGGGCGCGCGGGGCTCTCGTGGGTCCGGAGTAGCTAACTGGTCCCACGAGAGAGGTGGGGTTGTCAACACTGTCCCTACTCACGACTAGGTATCTGTGACCTTGGGCCAAGTGACTTCAGCTTTCTGAGTCTTGATTCCTGATCTGTAAAATAAGGATAGTGATGCCAGTTTCAGGGGACAGTTACGAGGATCGAGATCGGTATACAAAAAGTCCAACTCTTTCCTCGCTTTAAACCTGTAGATGGATAGTACCTTGAAGTTGGCTGGGTCGCATCACAGCTTTTTCTTAGTCTTGTCTCTACCGCAAGAGACCTCTTCGGAAGAAATGGTGTCTATAACAAGGACTTGCTTTGTGATGCAAGGCTCTTGCACTCTTTTGAGTTATTAGATTTATTTTTGTGGGCATTCATATATGCCAGGCTTGGAACAGTGAATTAGAAAAGCTCTAGTCGGGGCTGGGGATTTAGCTCAGTGGTAGAGCGCTTACCTAGGAAGCGCAAGGCCCTGGGTTCGGTCCCCAGCTCCGAAAAAAAAGAACCAAAAAAAAAAAAAAAAAGAAAAGAAAAGCTCTAGTCTTGGCTTTCAAGGCTTTCAAGAAAGGGGGCAGAGGCGGGGGCGGGTCACAGGTGTGAGGGAAGCAGTGAGAAATTGCGAAGTAAATACGGTTTATAAGGAAAAAGGAGCGAAGAGAAGATAGCTTTTTAAGGCTGGCATCTGGTAATGAAGCTGGCTGACTTGTCCTCAAATCTGTTGATTTGTGTTGCTCTCTTACCTTGAGGGAAGAGGGAATGTGTGACCAAGAGAGGAAATATATGGGACAACTTTGTTATAAAGTATACTTACCTGTGTTGTTATAAAGGGGCAGGGCTGGGTCTGTTGAAGAAAGCTGGTAGGAGTAAGAATAAATGGTTTTGTAATCCAGGCTGTGGAGTTAACCTGATCATAGAGGTGTTTTGGAATCAATGAAGGCGGTCTAAGCTTCTAAGTTAGATCTGTGTTTTAACAATATGGCATTGGGTGGCGCTATAGATCTCTGATAGCGGGAGGCAAGAGAGGCAAGGGCTCCTTAAAGCATTGTAATAGCTAAATCAAAAGGTGAAGAACACCAGAAATCAGTGGGTAAAAGGGATAGGGTTGGATGATCTTGTTTGACCCTCACAACATTCCTATCCAATTGGTTGGCCTTTTGTGCCCACTTTAAAGGTGAAGAAACTGAGGCATAGAGAAATTCCTTGCTGTCCACCACTAGCCTCTTAACATTACACCCGTGCTTCTGTAGCGGTATTGCACTGACATTGTCTTTCCTTTATTCTTTGTCGCAGGGAGAGATGAGTAGGATGGTGGTTTGTCTTTTAACCGTTAATGCCTTACTGTTTTACAGGGAGAAAGAGAGAGCGAGAGAGAGAGAGGATGTCTCTCTCAGACTGGCACTTGGCAGTGAAGCTGGCTGACCAGCCACTTGCTCCCAAATCTATTCTTCAGTTGCCAGAGACAGAACTGGGAGAATATTCCCTCGGGGGCTATAGCATTTCGTTTCTAAAGCAGCTTATTGCTGGCAAGCTCCAGGAATCTGTTCCAGACCCGGAGCTGATAGGTGAGTCTCTGTTGGCTACAGCTGGGTTGCTGCTCTTGCCTCTGGGAGAGGAGGTAAAAGAGTAAATTAAGGGCTTGTGGTTTGTTGCCTCACTCCAAAGTTAAGTTTTATATGAGTAGAAACACAAAACTATCATTTGCCACTTGAGTCTCATGTTACACCAAGCTACGTTATTACTGAAGGCTCTTCGCTGTGATATTGCTGAGGTCTTTCTCTGAGAGAACAAAATTAGCAAAGAGTTGCTGGTGAGACAAGACTCCTCAGCCTGTCAGGTAAGGCTCAAGGGATAATTAGAAGGATTTTTGGTTGGCCTTGATGGCTGATTAAAGGGAAGGCAGCAAAACAGGAAATGAGGTTGACAAGGTATTCCTAGTGGGGGGAGGGAGGACATAAGTACAGTACAGTCAGATTAGATTGGGAATAAATTATGAGAGCCAAAGCTTCTACCTGGTGCAGACATTTCCTGTCACAGATGGAGTAGCTGCCTCTTATTTTGTTGTTAATTTTTTTCCCATTTATTTGGACTAAGCACTCGCTGCAGTATTGAGCTCTACAGGAGTACGTGGATATATTTCTTAAATAAGCATTTGTACTTGATTAGTTTGTTTTAAACGTTGGGGTTTTGTATGATCTTGAGACAGGGTCTCACTTTGTAGCCCCATCTGGCTTGGAACTTAGGATTTAGACCAGGCTGGCCCAAACTCACCATTTATCTCTGCTTCTTGAATGCCAGCAGTCAAAATGTATTATCTTAATGTCCCCCAGCATTCATAGGCACTGACTGTTGAATCCAGGGCCTCGTATATGCTAGATAACTAGTCTGCCTCTGACTGTACCCAAAGCCTGTTTATCTGACTTTTCGATCTTTAATAAACTGCTCAGGCTGGCCTCAAATTTACTTCAGCCTCCCAAATATCTGAGATTATAGATATGTGCCACTGCACCTGGGAGAGTGTCTTCTTTTGTGTGTATGTCGTACATGTATGTGAGTGTGCAAGAGTATGCATTCATGCGTACTTCATGCACATGAAGAGACCTGAATGGGATCTCAGGTGCTCCCCTCTCTCATCTACTTTATTTCCTTGAGATGAGATCTTGCACTGAACCTGTTCTTCCAGTTTGGGTTAGACTGGATAGCCTGCAAGTTCTTGATCAGCTTGCACTCCTTCTTTAGCCACTGATATTACAGGCATGTGCAGCCATGCCTGGCTTTTTGTGTGGGAGCTGGGGACTTGAACTTAGGGCCTAATGCTTGCAGAGCAAGTGCTCTTTACCCACTGAGGTGCTTCCCTCTCTCCTGAGACCTGTCTAATTAAAATAAGATTCTCAGGAGATAGAAACCAAATTGCTTTGAGAAAGAAAATATAAATGGGCAGGGTTTCGTTTGTTTGTTTTCTTTGTAGATTTGATCTACTGTGGCCGGAAGCTTAAAGATGACCAGACTCTTGACTTCTATGGTATTCAGCCTGGATCCACAGTTCATGTTCTCCGAAAATCTTGGCCTGAGCCTGATCAGAAACCTGGTAAGGGAGGGTTTGTCCTCAGTGGGTTGGGCAGAACTTCCTAATCCCTCCAAGGGAAGAGCTTGTGTATTCCTGAGATACAGTCCTGGATGATTTATCAAGATGGAGATAGGCAGGATCTTTTCCTCATCGGATTAGATCCCCACTGATAAGATGTGACATTGTTACTGTCAGCACCACTAATGATAGATGGGTTTGTTTGTTTGTTTGTTTTTTAACTTATAAGTTCATTAACCATTGTTTTCTAACAGTGTAGTGTGTGTGGACCTCTTTAAACTCTTTAGAGTAACAGTTGAGTTTTCTGTAAACTTTACATCCTTTTATTATTGTTGCTGTGCTCATTAGACAAAAGCAAAACTTACTTTGTTTTTGTAATGCTACAGTTTGTTTTTGATTAAGCAGATCTTCCCACAAACTCCCCCAGGTAGTTGTTTGTTCCGTAAGCTGAGTAGTCAGGCCTCCTGAGCTCATAGCTGATTTCCACCAGCATTCAGGGAGCTCCTGAAGAAACCTAAAGCCTTTTAGTCTATTAATGCACATTGCTGCTTGGAATTTACAATTTAGATCTTGTCTTTGTGCTCTAAAAGTGTCTCCGAGTATAAAGCTAAGCTATGTAAAGGAAGTCAGCTTTGTTAAACTAGCAGTTTGGCATATTTTTTATTTTGCTTGTGTCTGTTGTGAGTAGTTATTAATTTGAAAGTTATCTTTTCAATTCTAAATGGAACAAAAACCTCTTTTGTATCCATTGGGAAATGAGAGAGAGAAGCAGCCTGGCATCCTAGGATTGGTGTGATGCTCTCAGCCAGACTTTGGAGCCCTCTGCTATAGGGGTCACCATGATCAGACAAGGAGATTCTGAGACTATCATGAGTCAAGTGGAAGATAAGATCCTTGGCATTTCTGAACAGAGACAAAGCTATTCATTGTCCAAACACCCAGAGATCACACCCCTTCCCTGGCTGATGAGCGTGACTGTGCCTCTTCCACTTTGAGCTTTTACCTCTCTCAGGTTGGCCTTTTTTCTTGAATACGGCTATTAAAAGCAGAAGAATAAAATTGACCCCAGAGAAGAACATCCACGCCCAGATGCTCTGACTTTTCTAATATCCTCTGATTGAGCTGCTCTGGAGTTCTCATGGTATATATTCTCCTCTACATACTGAGCATCGAGCCCAGCTTGTTCCGGACAGGTCTGTCTCTCTGCTCTTCAGCTAGAGGACATTGACTGAAGAGAGTGAACAGCTGTGGGTTTCTGCAAGCTAGTTTTTTTTTTTTTCCAGTATATTACACAATCAGGACATGGTAGATAAATAACACTTAGTACTTTATAGATAAAAACAAGATCGGAAGTATATCTGTTCAAAGTCACCTAATTAAAATGAGTGTTAGAACTAGGATATGAACCCAGATCATTCTGGGTTTGTGTTTTATTTTGGTCTGACTGCCTTTCTTTCCAAAAAGGGTTACAGAGACACCCAATATTCTTAGCAGCTTGTGCCTTAGGACATTTAGAGCCTTTTCCTCCCTGTGTCATCTGCAGGTTTATTTTTGAAACAAATGGAATTTTTATTGGGAGGGGAATGTAAATTTAGTTCTGAAAAGAAAGTTTTTTAAGTGATATACTTTAGATATTTTCTCCCGTAGTATTCTTCCAAAAGGAGATGGATTTGATGATATAATTCCGTGGTCCTAGAATAACAGGCCAAGGGAGGAGGTTGCTCACTGAAAGCCAGCCTGGTTTAAATAGTAAGATTCAGTCCCAAATGACAGGGGTGAAGCAAACAGTAGCATCCACTGTAGAGCTGGTGCTTTTCTGTAGGAGGAGGATCTGCTAGCTTCTCTTCTTCTGCCTGGCTCACTGTGGGGGTCTGCACTGCAGGGTGTGTGTGTGTGTGTGTGTGTGTTTAGCCAGGGCCTTGCTTTTATAGCCTAGAACTCGTACTTTTTCCTTTCCTTCCAGAAACCAGGATTAGAAGTATATGCTACCATACTCACCTTAACTTTATATATGTGTGTGTTTATTTCTTAGCAGTGCTGGAGATCAAGCATTCTACCACTGAGCCATACTCTCACCAAGATCTTACTTTAGCTTTCAATTTGAGCCAAGATATTACCCTGGTCTCCAGCCACAGAAAGCAATTTAATGTTCCTTCAAAGCACCTCCTCCTTAATTCTCTCATGCCTTTCTATGTATTTTCACATAGGCTTTGAAGACCTTCTTCAGTAAACATTTACTCTACCTTAACTTCCCCTCTTGGATGGTGTCCTAGGAGTCCTGACTTGGGTCCTAGCTGTACTCCTATTGATGCCTTGTTAGTTAACAAAATTCAGCTTAGAACACTGCTAGACTTTCCTGTATGTAGAATACAGTGTCCAGAAATCAAAAGAGAAGTTGCTATTTGGCACATGATAATCCCTAATTCCTACTGGGATTCTTTACTGGGATGTTCTTACTGGCATCTGTCTCTCTGCCCAGGGCCTTGATATGGTATTTTCAATTGTGTGTTTTTATGTTTGATTTAGTTTCATTTCTCCTGCTGCCCCATGAGTTGTTAATGGGAGGAACTTGCTTTTCTTGTATGATTTCCCAAAGCTAGATTGAAGATAAATGCTTGGCTAGATAATTTATTGTGGTATCTGTTTTCAAAGGAGACAGCCCTCACGATCGTGATGACATGATTGCTGTGCTGACCTCCAAGCATATAGTTCACTTTGCTTTGAGAGCAGTGTCTCTAAAGTCGAATGATGCAACTTCGATTATCCTAAGGATATCGAGTGGAAGCTCGGCCCAGGATGAACTCCCTGTTTGTTCCTATCCCTCAGATTTCTTCCCTATGAAATGGGTGGTGATGGTCAGGTAACCAGTGCAGTTTTGACCCCTGCTAGACTTCCCTGTATGTAGAATAAATTATCTATATGTACAATAAATTATCTAACCAAGCATCTTCAGTCTGTGCTATTTGGCGTATGGTAAAAGTTTACTCAGATCTTTCAAGTGCCTTGCACTTCCTTAGTCCTTATTGGGATTCTTTTTTATTGTGGTTTGTTTTTTGTTTGTCTATTAGTGGTGCTTAGGATCAAACACAGGGCTTACCAGGTTGTTAGGCACAGGTTTCCCCTAGGCCAGTTTGTCTATCTTTTTATGAATCAAAATAGTATTACAGGAGCTGGCGAGATGGCTCAGAGGTTAATATCTCTTTCTGCTCTCCCCGAGCTCCCTGGTTCAATCCCTAGCACCCATGTGTAACTCACATCAACTGAAACTTTAGTTCTAGGAAATCTGGTGGTCAGGCACTCATGGGACACACAGGCATGCAGGCAGAATACTCATACATGTAAAATAATAATTAAAAGATAAAAAAGTAAAGGGACCTAAAAATGCTATAGAAATTCAAAAGGAAATAACAAATAAGAAAGACTTGCCCATGGGCCTGTCCCTAAGGAAGTGTTGTTCTTTATCTTGCTCCTTCCAGCCTTGGACCATATGCAGACTGACATATTTTGCATAGTTTTACCAGAGAATGCACATCCAACTTTGTGTTCTATTTCTTTCTCTTAACATATTGTGTCAGCATAGTGTTATATCGTTAAGATGGTTTGGCATACTCTTATTTTAAGTTTCTACATAAGAGGCCGCTGAATTGATTATACGTTCTTTCTTTTCAAATATAAGAAGTCTAGCATTTCTGCAATGGGTTGTTGATCAGAAGAGTCTCTTTCATGTGACAAGATCCCCCTCTGTTGGAACTTTGTTTTATGTACTGAAGAGAATTCATTGAGTGTATAAATTTCAAATTTGTGACACAATTTTTTTTTTTTTGAGGTCGTGCTCACATTCTTAGAGGGTGATGAGGGAAGGGACTCTGTAGACCAATTTGTACCTGGACAAATGCTGAAATGATTTTGCCCATATTTGTGGTTAATGACAAATTACCTGGGGTGTAGGATAACTAAGTGTCTTGTCCTCCAGAACCAGTGGACAAAGTGGCTGCCCTGAGAGAGTTCCGAGTCCTGCACACTGCCCTGCACAGCAGCTCTTCCTACAGAGAGGCAGTAAGTTCAAGCCAAGACTGCAGGAGTGATGTGAACACTGGTTGTTGTTTAGCGTAGGAACTGACAGCACATTGCCATGGCAACTGAGAGTTCCTCTGGGGGTTTTTGCCATGTCTGTGGGCCTCAGTAGACTCCTATCTTTTCCCAGAGAGCCTGTCTCAGTCAGGCATTGGTTGAAGATTCCCTATGATGATAATTATACAACCTCTCCTCAGACTAGCCTTATGTACTGACTGTGCTTGCAGCTACAGAATCTATACACCTTTCCTAATGGGAGTAGATCTTTGTCTTTTGGGGAACTGTCTGTCACCTCTTAAGCATGGATTTCCCTAATGGAAAAATAGAGAATTAATACTGTGAACTTCCTTCCTGATGTTTACAAGTGTGAAGCAGCGACTGTATGGAGATTGGAAGAGGGGCTTCAGGGAGCTGGAGAAATTGTTATTGGGCTGTGAAGAGAGCATTTAGGAGTATTACAGCTAGGGATGGTGGGCGTGAACCAGAGACTGTTCCATTGTGGGGGTCTGTATACAGCGTTCTGTATATGCAGTCAAATGGAAGTCAAGAAGAGTTTGGGCACACGGTGCTGTATAATACCAGCTGGTGTGTTAAGCCATCCTGGTTTCTCCTGCAGGTCTTTAAGATGCTCAACAATAAAGAATCTCTGGATCAGATCATCGTGGCAACCCCAGGCCTCAGCAGTGACCCCATTGCTCTAGGTAAGTACAAGAAAAGAGTTGAAGAAATGTGAGGTTTTGGAAAAGGAGAAACTAGGAGCAAAAAAGGGCTGCAACAATGCTTTGAAGAGGCACAGTATTAAGGGATGAGGGATTGTAATCAAGCATCATTCTACAAACCTACCCACTAAGGGCTCTCAGTCATCCTTTGTGGCAGCTCTGTGTGGCCTAAATGCAGGAAAATGTGGGGGCCAGAGAAGGACCATTCCCACTGGAAGAAGATACCCACGATTCTTTTCTCCTTTGCTCAGGAGGGCTGCTTTGGGTGCTTTGAGAGTTAGTGCTGCTGCTTCTTCCTGGGTGTTGACAGAGTTCCACTGTCTTAAGAGAAATCTCGGTCTCTTCCAGGGGTTCTCCAGGATAAGGACCTCTTCTCTGTCTTTGCTGATCCCAACATGCTAGATACGTAAGTATAACCACCATTTTATAGAGTACCAGTCCTCATGTGGTCAGGCTAGAAACATGGTTGTTGTCCTGGGGTCTTTTTTGGAGGCCAGTTCAGTCTACTGCTGGGCCCGCTTTCTAAATGTATCAAGGTGTAAGAAGCAGCAAGGGCTGCTTAAGAAGTAAAACAGGGGCTGGGGATTTAGCTCAGTGGTAGAGCGCTTGCCCTACCAAGCGCAAGGCCCTGGGTTCTGTCCCCAGCTCTGAAAAAAAAGAAAAAGAAAAAAAAAAAAAAAGAAGTAAAACAGCCCAGGGGTGGGAGCACATGATGTGTTTCACGATGAAGCAGTGTGTGTTGGTGGGGAGGAGGGGGGAGGGAAGGAGAGCGAGCATGGTTTGTGTGCCAGGTTGATTTCATTTAGTAAATGTCAGAGATTTTAAGCACAGGGAAGTAGACATAGGTATGTAGGGCATAAAATGTTAGAACTGGAAGGACAGCAGTGGCTCTGTCCTCTAATTTAGCAAGTGAGGAAGTTAAATCTGTTCTAGGAAGAGAAAGGAGTCTTCAGAGGCTGCCCATTATATAAGAGGTGGAGTCTGGACCCAGTTCTGAACCCTGAGCCTACTGGACTGTATGTTCCCATAGTCCATATGCCTTGCCTGTAGTTTTGCTTTTTAGTCTGTGTGATGGTTTCCAGTGGATCTTAGAAACTGAGCCTTTCTGACCTTCTAAGGGCAAATCATTAAGATGATAGAACGTCCTAGTAAAAGACACTGAAGAGTGGGCTAACTGTGGGGCACACCCTGTAGTCCCAGAACTCAGGTGGCTGAGGAAATCACAGTAAATCTGAGGCTAGCTTGGCCTAGAGAGCAAGTTCTCTAGGGTAGCAGCCAGCCACAGATATAAAGCAAGGCCCTATCTCAAAGCCAAAACCCAAACTAAAAAACGACCTTGTGCTGAAAACTGAGGACGTAAGGGCAGGCCTGGGACCCTCTGCTTTAATGGCCACCCACACTGTCATGGATGAGGGCGCCTTTTCCTTAGTCTTTCTTTTCTACCCCTCTTCTAGATTGGTGCCTGCTCACCCAGCCCTAGTCAATGCCATCATCCTGGTTCTGCACTCTGTAGCAGGCAGCACCCCAATGCCAGGAGCTGATTCCTCTTCCCGAAGCATGCCCTCCAGCTCCTACCGAGATATGCCAGGTGAGGCCCTCAGGAGCTGGTCGCGGCTCGGGGATTGGCTTTACTCAGCAGCTATGTATAGTGTTGGCATAGGGCATGAGTCAGGAAGTGCATCTGTCCTGTAATTTTCCGAGGGGAGAAATGAAATATGAATTTGGAGCATAACTTGAGCTGAGATCTGGAGCTACGCCGGTGCTTTTCTGTTCTTCCTCCTGGAATCTGTTCACTCTCCTCCAGGTGGTTTCCTGTTTGACGGGCTCTCAGATGACGAGGACGACTTCCACCCAGTGAGTGGCATGGCAGCCTGCCCCTTGAGGGAGCTGGTCCTGAGAACCAGCTTCTCCTTAGTATCTGCTATTCCCAAGGCTGGGAAGTGGTCACGGGGACCTTTGGGGGCCAAGGCCATGCCGTAGTATTCCTTTAGAAAGGGGGGCATTAGGAAGTCTTCCCAGGAATTGGGGTGTGGGATGTTGTTCTTTTCTCCTAATTCTGGATACCTCTTTTTCCCAGAGCACTCGGTCCACACCCTCTAGCAGTACACCCAGCTCCCGCCCCGCCTCTCTGGGATACAGTGGAGCTGCAGGGCCCCGCCCCATCACCCAGAGCGAGCTGGCCACTGCCCTGGCCCTGGCCAGTACTCCAGAGAGCAGTTCTCATACACCAACTCCTGGCACCCAGGTATGGAGAAAGGGTTGGGAACATTAAGGCCAGGCTGCCAAGAGCAGAATTCCCCTGTAGTAGATATGATTACCTAGCACCCTGGTGGATCTCTTTGCAGTGAACCCTGGGACCTGGTAGGAATTTCTCACTGTGGTTCAGGTGACTCCCCTTTTTACTTACTTGCCTTTAGGGCTCAGCAGTCCACTTTCAACACAGGCCAGAGTGTTTCCTCTTACCTCCAACAGGGACTAGATTTCACTAGAGTAAGGTTCTTGCTGATGATTTGCTCCATCTACAAAGCCACTTCTCGAAGTACTGGGGTCCTAGATTGGCCTGGGGTCTCAGAGTCCTTTTCTCTGGAGAGAAAGAGAATGGGACCTTTTCTGCCCCATAAATTGGATTCAGATACTCCATAATGCAGAGTAGTTGTCTCGTAGCAAGTCCCTGTCAGAAAATAGCAGTTAGGAACTCCAGGAGTGGTGCGGGGTCATGTGACTATCTGCTGTGGAACTGAGACGACTCTGGGGCAACACTGACTATTTCTTTGAAATCTAGGGGCACTCTTCGGGCACCTCGCCAATGTCCTCTGGTGTCCAGTCAGGGACACCCATCACCAACGATCTTTTTAGCCAAGCCCTCCAGCATGCCCTGCAGGCCTCTGGGCAGCAGCCCAGCCTTCAGGTGAGTCTCTCCACACCCATGCAGGTTTTCATGCTGGATTTGGCATGCTGAGCCTTTTTCTGCACACTGGAGGCCTTCCCTCTAGGAACACCAGGGGCAAGTGTGTGGCAGTCTGATAGGTAGCCTTCCCAGAAAGGGCGAATTGTTCTTGTGGCTTTCCATTCTTGCTTGAGTGACTGTAGCCTGACTCCTGTGATCATAAGGAAGTTTTAGTTAACCATTCATTCATTCAGTGAGCACTGACTGAGCAGTGAGCACACAAATAGGGCCTGGGTTGAGTTGCTAGAACTCAAAGTGAGCAGGTCTTTTATCCCTGCCCTGGAGGCCCATCATGTAGGCACACATATGGGACGCATCTTGGTTAGAAGCTTAGCTGCTGAGAGTAAGAACCTAAGCCAAGCAGAAGTGAGAGAGGTTTAAGCTGATTTGTAGAGGTCAGTTGGGTAAGCCAGGTATGGAAGGGTTTGGTGATGGAGAAGAGACAACTGCCTGATGGAGAGTGTGTGTGTGTGTGTGTGTGTGTGTGTGTGTGTGTGTAGGTGTGTGTGATAAACTCAAAACTATAGAGTTAGAATGCAGTGTTATGGCATAGAGCATCCCGAGATGGGATCAGAGAAAGAGGGTAGAAGCCTAGGTGGAATGGGCCTTGAATGCCAGCCCAAGGAGGTTAGGTTTGGTCTGGTGGTTATTAGGAGTTCCTGAGAAGCTTTAAGGAGGAAAGGGTCAGCTCAGCTACATGGAGAGTCGGAGTCTCAGCACTGTATCTCACACTTTCAAGTATGAGCTGTTTCCTTTATGCCTGCTGCTCCTACTCACACAATCTCCAGGGGATGCACCATTCTGAACTTGTGTGTCCCACAGCTTTGAAGTAGTAAAAACCTTCATAAAAAAGTTAAAAAAAAACTTCATAAAAAAGGTGGGGAAGGGGCTGGGGATTTAGCTCAGTGGTAGAGCGCTTACCTAGGAAGCGCAAGGCCCTGGGTTCGGTCCCCAGCTCCGAAAAAAAAGAACCAAAAAAAAAAAAAAAAAAGGTGGGGAAGCACAAACCTTTGTGGTTTTCACTACTGTTGGTGCTCATTGGTGAGATGGACGCCTGTGTTCATCTCTAGCCGGCTGCCTATTCACTAGGTTCCAAAGCTCCAAGCTTTCACTTGAGATGATGTGTTCATGTCTCTGCCTTCCACAGCCTCACCTCTGCCTACCTCTGTTTGTCTTCCCACTACCTTCTCCTCATATATATAGTTTTCCAAAAGTTGTACATTTCCTTTCTGTGAAGAGGCAGACAGTAATGAAATTTTGAAGTACTAGAAGAAAATGCAGGCAAATTTCTTTCAATCTTTACAGCAGGGAAAGCTTCTCATGGCTGAAATTCAGAGTCTAGGAGTCACTGTATACAGTCATTCTAAATTTTGAGTTTGACAAAGTGAAGATTTATTCCTGGAAAACAGCCAAGAAGGAAAAAAAAAACAACCCAGCAGCAAAACCTAAGCAAAGTCTTAAGACTAACAGTTGTAACCCTATCAAACAAATGGCACATCTTCCTGAAAAGAGAAATGTAAGACTCACCACTTCCTAGAAAAGTGGGGAAGGGATATGAAGAGACTGTTCTCAGAACAGGACTCCTTGGAGCCCCACTTCTCAAGAATTGTCCCAAAAATGTTTGTGTATTTAGAAAATGAAAGTTTTATGGCACCGAAAGAGTCACAGAAGCATTATTTGTAACGGCAGAAGATTGTAAACAGTCAACCAAGGGCTAGAATATTTATTAGATGCTTGCTAAAATGTTTTCTGTAGTAGGTCATAGTGGTACTCTGTGATCTCGATACTTACCAGGTTGACGTAGGAATATTATGAATTAGTGGCTAACCTGTGCTATATAGCAAAACTCTTTTTAAATTATTATGCATTTTTATGTTTATGTTAACCTGACACAAGGTAGAGTCATCCGAGAGGAGGGAGTCTAAATTGAGAAATTCTTTCCGTAAGGTGGGGCTGTGGGCAAGTCTGTATGGCATTTTCTTAATTAGCAATTGAAGTTGGAGAACCTAGCCCATGTGGGCTGTTCTACCCCTGGGCTGGTGGTCCTGGGGTCTATAAGAAAGCAGGCTGAGCAAGTCATAAGAAACAAGCCAGGAAGCAGCACTTCTCCATGGACTCTGCACCAGCTCCTGCCTCCAGATTCCTACCTTGCTTGAGTTCCTGCCCTGGTTCTCCTCAGTGATGAACTTTGTCAAAGGCCAGTTTTGAACACCAGAGGGTAAACTGAGTCAGGAAGTAAGGTGTGATGGTGGCATTGGGGTCAGTACTAAGAGGGGCTGATGGGGGTTAGTCCTGATACAACTAACAGGGCTGCTACCTATGACTGACAGTGATTAGAGAAAAGGGAGTCAAACACACAGACACACACACACACACACACACACACACACACACACACACACACACACACACACAGCAGTTGAAGCAAAGGCAGCCTCCAGCATTTTTATTTTTTCTCTTAGCCCTTTTTATACCCCTTAAGACAAAGTTTTTCTATTTAAGAAAATGACTTCATAGCCACAAGTTATACATTCTCTAAAAACAATCATCACAAAAACATATTCTTCAAAAACAGATTAAAATCATGACACAAGAGGAAATTATGACAGGATTATTGGTTATGTATTCCTTTTTTGAAACTTTTATCTAACTAAATAATTCTCGCTCTTTTTTTAAAGACTTATTTACTTTATGAATATGAGTACACTATAGCTGTCTTCAGACACACCAGAAGAGGGCATTACAAATGGTTGTGAGCCACCATGTAGTTGCTGGGAATTGAACTCAGGACCTCTGGAAGAGCAGTTGGTGCTCTTAGCCACTGAGCCGTCTCTCCAATCCCCTTGTCTTTCTTTCTTTCTACAAGTTTACTGTAACCCCAAAACATTAATTCTTTTGTCATAGATGAACAAAGTTTAAGCAGGCCAAGTCTGTAGTAGCAGGCTTCTCCCTGTGCTTGATTGACAACAATCTGTAGTTACTAAGGAACAGGACATCTACCTAACATCTTATTTTTGAAATCTTGATCAGCTAGACTGGCAAATCATCTGTTCTCTGTCCTTATACTCAGAATTGTTTAGTCTTTATTCATAATCTTCCTATGTCATGGTGCATGCCCGAAACCTGTTACCACATCCCTAGATCACAAGACCAAGGAACGCAGGCCCAGCCTAGAGTGAATGCTTTCTTTTATCATTAACTTGTCCCAAGCCTGTTTTTCTTGCTGTTACAAGTACATGCTTGCAATGTATGAGCGCTTACTGTACTCCTTGCCCTAACTCATGCAGGTCTTGCCAGTCTATGAGGAAGGGGCACATTCTATTCTTATTTCTAATTTTAGACATTCTATCAACTATCGTAACATCCCAAAATTATTTAAATCAAGCTAATTTCCTAAATCTACTTAAATCAGGAATTCCATAAAATCATTAACTCATCTAAAAAGTATTATCTCAAGAGCTTTCATCTTCATTTTGGCCTACAGTAAACTTGCCCAACAGTGGGCTATCACCCAGGAAGTAGTCACACCAGGCTGTAGGTAGTGAGGGTCTCGCAGTGTTCACTCACACCAAGCCAGATGAATGCAGTGTATGGCAAGACAAACATGAGAAAGCACATTAGTAGCAAGGGATCCTGAGAGAAGTCTCTGGGGCCACGCCTTTCCAGAGTGCACATTGTCATCTCTCCAGGGAGCTCACTTGCTCACTGTAGCTCTTCCTGCATGGCACCCACCAGAACTTAAAAGCTATAAGGTAAAATAAACCTTTTTCTTCCCAAGTTACTTTTGATCATGGTATTTTATCACAGTGGCATAAACCCTGACTTACACAGTGTACTAACATAGAAAGATCACTTTTCACTACATATCATGGTAAACAAAGCTTTTAAGCTAGGTGTGATGACATGTATCTGTAATCTTGGCACTCAGAAGGTGGAATTGGGAGTTCAAGGCCATCCTCAACTATATAATAGTAAATTAAATTTGAGGCCAGCCTAGGCTGCATGAGATCCTTTAGCCAACATTCAAAAAAAAAAAAAAACTAAACTAAAACACAACTTTAACTTATTTTTGTTGGTTTTACTCTTTGACAATCTCATACATGTTTTGTATATAATTGATTCTAATTACCAACCTCTCACCCTCTTATATTCCCCTCATCCCTGTCAAATTCTTCCTAGCATCTCTACTGGTCTCTTTCCCAGACTGATGACTGTCGGGTTTGTTTTGTGTCCCACAAGTTTGACGAGGCCTTCTGTATAAGCATTGGATTGGAACTGTCCACTGGAGCCTGGTGGGCTCACCAGTGGGCACAAAACTGAAGGCAAGGACTCTTCCTCTCCTCCACTCTAACAGTAGTAAACCATTGAGCAGTTCGAGGCATGCTCCCCAGCCCTTCCTCCACCTGTGCCTGACTGTCAGTAGGCCCATTGTTTTGCTTTTATTTTTACATTAGTTAAGTCACTATGTGTGTGTGTGTGTGTGTGTGTGTGTGTGTGTGTGTGTATCATGGACCGATGTGTGGATTCCAGACTCAGATCACCTGGTTCACAAGGCAAGTGCTTTTACCCACTGTACCATCCCAGTCCCAGGCATTCCGGGAAGACTCAGTCAGTGCAGGCATCCATAACTGTTGTGAAGTCATTGTTGCAATGGTTGTGTCTTGCCCAGAGAGTGGCGTTTTTGGCTCTTCTTCCAGAGCTTTCATTTGCACATCCTCTTCTGAAGTGTTCTTGCAGCTTTTGAAGGGATAGGGTGAGCGTCTTGTTTTAAGGATGAGCACCGAGGTGCCGTGTTTAAGAATCTTTATTCATCACCATTCACTGGGAAGAGAAGCTTCTTGAACGGAAGCTGAGAGGAGCATTTGTCTGTGTGTATAAACAAATATTTAAGAGGCAGTGTGGTGCAATGCCAAATTTTCTAGACAACATCATTCAGTCCCCTTCACCATAGGGCTTTTGGTCAGATTTGTCATACTAGACATAGAGTGCCTTCTATAGAACAGGCCTCAAAGCCAGCCATTAAACACTTATTTAAAGCTATAATAGCAGTGGACCTGTTGTGCAGGTGGGGCTTCTTACCTTGTAAGAGGTCTCATAATTTGTAGGGTTCACAGATGGATAAGGCCTTTCTCCTTCAGTAGCCTGCCTAGAACCTTTTGGGGTTATGAAAACTGTCCAGCAGGGGGAATCTTCCAGCTCAGTTCCAGTGTTGTCACTCTGTATTGTGCTGCCAAAGTATGTCTTCAGCAGTAAGATCTCATTGTCTAGTCCTGGTGGGCAGACAAGAGGCATGGAAAGAACCTGTATTGTTTTGGGGAGCCCTGGAACTTCCTTAACCAGTAACTCCTTAATAAGTATCCCACCCTTGGCACTGCTGTTTTATTTAATAGTCCACAGCTTCTAGGAACAGCTTTTCCCAACCATGAACGGTGTACTTAATAGGTTTTCATGTGACTTTTCATACCACCTTTGTTTTGGGTATGTTAGGGTACTACCCCTCCTTGTTTCTTCTGTCTCAACACCTACCATTCTCTTGCTTACCCTTTCATTCCACTGTCCCACATTTCTGCTTTCATAGTACCTACGTTCTACTTTATTCCTCTCTTAAGGCAGCTTCCTCCCAATGGCCTCTTTATAGTTTCCTGACATCTGCAGTTACTGTCTCTCTTTTAAAAAGACTCACTGGGCTTGAATTGGAAATGCCCTGGATTGACCTCCTGAGGGAAAAACCATCACACCTGTTTTCAAAGCTAATTTCAAAATTTACTCTTTTTGCATGTTTGTGTGTGTTTTAACAAGTTTTTGGATTTTAGACATTGAATAATTTATACTTTCTCTTTACTATAAAACTTCATGGACTGGAGAGATGGCTCAGTGGTTAAAAGCACTGACTGCTCTTCCAGAGTTTGTGAGTTCAATTCCCAGCAACCACATGGTGGCTCACAACCATCTGTAATGGGATCTGATGCCCTCTGCTGGTGTGTCTGAACAGCTACAGTGTACTCACGTACATAAAAACAACAAAAAGCCTCCTTTGTTCTCTTTACACTCAAGTGTATCTTCAGTCTTTGTCAAGCCCCTATGCTATGGCCCCAAACATCAGTAGCTTTGCTGTGGGTCTCTTTTTCCTTTCTATTCTGACAACACAACCTCTTAAGTCTGTGACTGGTCATCAGGAGCCTTGCTAATACTTCTGCCTGTCCTGTCTTTCCACAGAGCCAGTGGCAGCCTCAGCTGCAGCAGTTGCGTGATATGGGCATCCAGGATGACGAGCTGAGCCTCCGGGCCCTTCAGGCCACTGGAGGTGACATCCAAGCAGCTCTGGAACTCATCTTTGCTGGAGGAGCCCCATGAACTTCTTGTACCCAAACACCTAGCAAATTGCGGAAGCTATTCCTGGCAGGAGGCACTTGTGAAGTTGCTTCTAGATCCCACCCCAACCCCACCCAATATATCTGATGCTCCCCTCGCCTGCTGTGTCCAGTGCTTGACCTTCCTATTGATCTCAACTGGGGGGAGCAGCTTGGCAAGCAAGATGTATGGTTTTGGAACTGTGGTGTCAGGGTTCAGATTGATCCTTACTTGGTTTAGATCCTGAGTAAGAGAGTTGGGGCCAGTGTCATGGGGGTGCTGTGTAATACCCATGTTCACCTTAGACGAGTCCCTAGCAATAGCCCCCATCTACTTGGTGCTTTAGAGCCTGAGGCTGAAGCAAGCTACAGCCCAGTCTTCAGGGTAGTTGCTCATTACAGAGAAGGCCAGAAGAGACTGTGACCTCTGACAAAAGTCTGGGGAGTGACCAGGTGGATTCTGATGTGGCAGAAGAGAATATTTGTCAGATGATTCCATGTCCCTACACTGGCTGTGTCTCACCAAACATCCTTTGATATATGTTCTGTAATTCAGTACTCACACCGGGCCAGGAAACGCATCCCTTTCCTGTGTCCTAAAGGCATAATGATAAGAGCAGTTAAAAATAATACTGCACTAGCAGTACAGACAGCTGGACTTTAATACTGAGGAGAGCCCCAGCTGCTTACTGTCTGTACTCTGGTTCTGAGACAGTCCCTGCAGCATCACAGACGTGTCCAAGTTGACCAAATGGGTTTCATGTGCTCCAGATCTGTTAGGGGGAAATGTCTATGCCTTCAATAGTTCTTGGACTCATTTGGAGCTGATGTGGCAGGCAGGAGCTCAGAAGTCTGTCCCAGCTTTGGCCTTGGCAAACATTCCATTCACACCATCTCCAGTTGTGGCCATGTGGCCCCTGCTTGTCTCCTCCCTCCGTTCTCTTACTCTGCTTGAGGCTTCTGAGCTCGTGCATCCCTTTCTGCTGCAGAACATTTGGGTGTCTTTGCTCTTTCTGGAACAACTCTTGGTACCTGTTACACAGCTTCCCAGAATTGAACTGAACACAGTTTCCCTTGTTTGTCAGGTCTTTCCTCCATGGGCTTGGCACCTTGGCTTTGCTTCCTGTGGTCATATTTTAAACAGTCCATGTTGGGCCTGATAAGTGCCCCACTGAGCCGGGGCTTTCCATGGGCTGAGGACTCCTTCCTTGTGCTTTTCCCTCTTTCAACAAACAGTGAGCCTCCATGTCATGTAAACATGGTGACCTCCTTGCTCCTCAAGAACTGTGCTATTGGAAAGACAGGTAGACCTTGCCCACTAAACCCTCATGATAGCTGGGCCACACAAGGCCCAGGTTGAGTGGGCAACTCATGGGGAAGGAAGCTCACTTAGATTAGTAGTGTCTGTGTTAGGAGAGTCCACCTGGAGAAAGTGGTATTGGAGTCAGATTGGAAGGTTAAGGAAGGAAATGTATGTGCTGTGTGGCCAGCCATAGAGAGGGGTTGCCCTTGTGGACCTGTTGGTGTAGAAAGGAAGTCAGGGACCACAGGAGTCAGAATTGTAACTAGGGAAGCAGCTTTGCATCCTAGATAGGTCATTCTGGCTTCTGGTAGGTAAGTGGATTGGCGATAGCAAGAGAGAAGGGTGAAAAGGTTGAGGCAGTGGGCCACTTTGATTAGCAGAGGTCCGGCCTGGCAGTAGAGAAGATCTTGGGGGATAGTTGCCATGATCAAAACAGACTTCAACCTTTGGGAGTGTACTACTAGCATTGCCATTAAACAGATGGAGAAAACAAGAGGGGGAATCCTGTCAATGATTTCATGGTTAGGAAGGGGACACGTACAAACTGACTGGTGTAGTAGTCTTTTCTGCAGCTGTAACCTCTGAGATGGGAGGAGTAGGTGGTGAGGGCCAGCAGCAGGCTAAGGAGCTCTGGTTTTCTCCTGAGGGACTCAGAAGAGATGCCCCAGCAGCCTGTTGTTCTTTACCTACTCTGCAAAAACATTCCAAGTTTCCACATTTCCAGTCTTGGGTTGATGCTGAGTATTTGCCTTGGCAACAAAGACTTAGAACTCTCTAGGCTTCTGGGTGCCAAGCCTCTTGTGCCTCAGTAATCTGCTGGGAGTCCTGCCTTGTGAAGTGTCTATGCAGGACGGTGGGGCGGGGTGGGGGTGGGGTACCAGATTTGTATGTGAGATAATCCGACAGCTGTGTGGAGGCTGGATTTGTGGGAAGTGAGACTGAGGATGGATAACCAGTGAGAAGGTTCGTTATCTCCAGATGGGACACTAGGATCTGAAACCAAAGCTGCAGTAGGGAAGCTCAGAGAGGGGAGGGTTGTGAGGTGTGAAGGGCAGACCAGATCTGGGGGTAGGGGGGAAGGGGAGAGGCAGGATGTGAGTAGGTAGATGTTGATGTTGCCAAGAATTAGGAACTGGGGTTACATTTGGGATGCAAGACCAGTTTGGACATAGTGAGCTTGAGGTACGCCAAGACAGCCAGGCAGGGTCCTTGGGCTGAGATAAGTCATCAGGAAGTTTAAAGTTCAAGGTTGTGTTGGCATCATGCGAGGAAATCATCTCTCCAGGAAAACGTGGGAGAGCATAGATACCCACAAAGGAGTTAGGCTTTATGGGAAATGGTAACTGGAAAATGTGGGAAGGAGATTACTTCTGGAAAGGAGAGGGGTCACCAAAGTGGGGTGGAAGGAAGTGGACAGGGCATGGTCAGTGGGGTAAGCCACCAGGCAAGCCTGGTCACAGAATGCTTACCTTGGACTTAGGGATCTATGTCTTGGTGACTTTGGGGACATGTTACACTGGAGCTTGAGCTGGGTTGCAAGAACTGACCCTGAATAAGTAGTGGGCAGTGGAGGTCAGGAGGTCAAGGATTCTAGTGGGGGGGGGGAGAAGGAAGGGTGAAGCGAGCATTTGCAGTTCAACAGAGGTGAAGTTGGAATTGATGACGAGAACTTTTCTAGGAAGCTAAGGGGAAAAAAAGGAAGAGAGACCCCAAAATAGAATATGCAAATATGCAGAGATGGGTGAGCTTTCTGAACAGATCTCTCTCCTGATATAACTCAAATTTGGCTGGGCTGACATGGACTGGGCTGGCACAGCTTGCTGGGCACATGGGCCTGGGTTCTGCTCCTCGCCTCAGCCCCATCTGGCCTGGGCCCCAGACCAAGCTCTCAGATCCCTACCCTGAGGTGGCTTCTCATTTCCTCTGCCACAGGCCTTTGGCAGTGACTGTTTGATGAGGATGTTGGGGGAATTTATTGACATCTCTCTCTGTTTGCCTCCCTCGACTCCCACAGTTCGGCCTTCTCTGGCTCTGGGCCATATTCATGTCAGCTTAGTTACACTCGTTCCTGTGGGCTTGGCCATGTCTTGGTCCCATGTATTTATTCTGCAGTTGCTGGTAACAGAATTCAGCCTTCCCCAGGCCAGAAATGCCTTTTTACAACAACCCAGGCTTCTGCCTCGGCAAAGCTAGATCCCAGCAGTGCGCGCTGCAATGCTCATTTATCGGGCGTTCCGTGCTGGGATGGAGTTGGGGCCCACAGTGCCATCCAAGTGCATTCTCATTAACAGCCTTGAAAAGCAGGTTTTTATTATCCTGTGCCCATGAGTGCTGCCCGTTAGGAGACGTGACTATGCATTGAGAGACCAGAAAGTGTATCCAACATAATCCCATCCTTACTGTCACCTAGGCCTTGTCCCCATCCCACAGTCTGGAAGGTACCTGAGCTGAAAAGTGTATTGAACCCTCACCCTGAGAGTGGCAGTTTAGGCATGGGAGGGGAACAAGCTTCTAAGTCAGACTAACCAAAGGTTAGATCACTTCCACACATGGCTTGTATTCTGGGAGCCTCGGTTGTGTCTTCTTTGACATTTTATTCTATGTAGATAGTGACTGTATCGGAAACACAAAGCACTCCCGAGCTGGGTTGGGGAATATTCAAGGAGTTGGAATCCTACTATGTAAGGTAGCACAAGGGAAGTTGAAGGTGGAGGACTAGAATAAGCCCTTCATTGAGGACCAAAAGTAATTGCTAAGGGACTGGAGAGAAGGCTTAGTGGTTCAGAGTGCTGACTGCTCTTCAGGGGACCCGAGTTCAAATCCCAGGTGGCTCACAACAACCTGTAATGGGATCCGATACTCTCTTCTGATGTGCCTGAAGACAGCTACAGTGTACTCACAATAAATAAATAAAATGTGTCCTGACTTCAAGAAAGAGGACAACATCTAAAAAACAAAAAAAAATCTCACAAATTTGGGGTTGAAGAAATGGTTCAGTGGTTCACAACTGCCTGTAACTATAGCTCCAGGGAATCTGACACCTCCAGCCTCTGAGGGCATCTGTACAAACACACACACACACACACACACACACACACACACACACACACACACACACATCAAAGAATGTGACCTAAATTTGTGATGAAGGGGCTGTATTCTAGAAAGAGTGAATAGACAGCACTGTGTAGCTTTAGAGGGCAAATTTCAGACCGCTATTTGGCAGTCTTCCAGAGGAAGAAACCTTTGTGCAGAGCTTAGGAAGATGGGCAGGGGCCCTCCATGATGGAGGACATTGTCATCAGAGGCATGTACTTAGAGGCTGTCTGAGGCCACAGAGGCTCCCAAGTTGGACGGCATGCATGCCTTTTGAGTACTGCTGTTGGTCCCAAGAAGTGTGATTTCTGGGTTCTTAGTTCATGATTTTGGGGAGTACCAGTCTACAAGTGGTCTTCTCATTGATAAGGTCCTAGCAAGCCCAAGGATCGTATCAGAACTGGGAGGGTCCTGGGACCCAATTCTATGAAAAGCATAGTAAAAGTACATGTAGTCTAATGTCCAAGCAAGAAGGAAATGCAGAAGGTGGAATGGGAATGCTTTATTCCAGTCCAGACAGGAGCTAGGTTAGGTAAACAACTACATTAGTCTTCTTTTTCATTTTGTGAACAAAGAAACCATGGTGGCTCACACCTGTGATCCCAATACTCAAGAGGCTAAAGCGGGAGGATTTTTGACAGTTTGAGACCAACTTGGACTACAAGAAAGACCCTGTCAAGAAGAAAAAGAAGAGGAAGAGGAGGAGGAGGAAATGGAAGAGTAAGAGAAGGAAAAGAAGGAAAGGAGGAGGAGGAGGAGCAGAAGAAAAAAGAAGGAAGGAAGGAAGGAAGGAAGAAAGAAAGAAAGAAAGGGAGAGAGAGAGAGAGAGAGAGAGAGAGAGAGAGAGAGAGAGAGAGAGAGAGAGAGAGGAAAGGAAAGAATTGAATCAGAGTTGGCCTGAGACAGGGCATTGCCAAAAGACTTAGTTGCCAAGCTGAGATATGAACCTTTCAGATCCATCTAGTCAGGAGATTTTGTTAGAATTGATGCGTCCCATGTGACATCATGTGATTGTATCTGTTCCTGGAGGCCCTGGAGACCAAGAATGGACTCTCAGAGATGGGTCTGAGGCCTGGGAATAGGCTGGAGGGAGGAGCTTTTTCTGGAAATGTTTGAGTTTCTGTCCTGTCCCTAAGGCTTGTCTACTCTCGAGTAGACACCAGGTGGCGCTCCCACCACAAGCCCAGTGCCACCTAACGATGCTGAGCTGTCTCACCCAGGCATACTTGAGCTGACTGCCTTAATGGAAGGGGGAATAGTCTAGCTCTTCTCTGCCTGTCCTTACTAAATATTCCTCTGTGGATTTTCATATTTTGATCTCATTGAGTTTTTAACAATTTAGGGTAGAGAGAAAATAAACATTGTATGTATGGTGACAGATACAGGTATAGGCTGGCATGGGGTAATGTAGTGTGTGTTGATTTTGAAGCCTTTCAGTCACAGTTGGGAGCTGGTAGGCTCTGATCTGGCTTAGGGAGAGAAAGCAGGAGCTTGAGAACAAGCTGGTGAGGGTTTGGAGATGTGTGTAGTGGTGAGATATGGTACTGGAATCTGTAGGACCTAAAGAGCTGTGCACTCCTTCCCAGGTATCAAGGCTCTCGGTCTTCCAGGCATGTGCCATAAACAATGGTAACTAAAGCTACTGTGCCATACTTGTGAGATGGACAGGCATGGTGTGCAGAATGGTCCAGACGTGGCCTAAAACCCGTTTTGTTTCTTAAAACTTTAAAATTTATATATATATATATATATATATATATATACATATACATATACATATATATATATATATATATATATATATATTATGTGTACATGGGTGTTCTGCCTGCTCACATGTCTGTGCACCACATGCACGCAGTGCCCTCAGATCCCCTGGAACTGGAGTGATGGCTGGTTGTGAGCTACCATGTGGGTACTGGGAACAGAATATGGATCCTCTGGAAGAGCAACCAGTCTCTTAACCGTCGAGCTGTCTCTGTAGCTCCTAAAACCTGGCAGCATGCATCTGTATTGTTTTTTTTGGATCATTTGGTGACGCTTTTTTTTTTTTCCCTTTTCTTTTTTTCGGAGCTGGGGACCGAACCCAGGGCCTCGCGCTTGCTAGGCAAGTGCTCTACCACTGAGCTAAATCCCCAACCCCTTGGTGACGCTTTTATTTGGTGATCTCTTTAAACCAGCAAAGACCTAAGTTTCAACTTCACGTGCCCCATTGTCTGGAGCTGAGTAGCAGCTGTCCTGTAAACAGCATTCCAGAGACCCAGTCCACCCATGACCTGCCTGGTGTGTGGGCCTCTGCCAATTAGGGGTCATAAAGATGCGTAAATAATTCCTGTTGTTAGAGGCAGGCCTGGGTGGAGACTTAATGGCAGGGATGGAATCCTACATGAGGAGGCCTACTCCAAGGACTGGAGTTACTAATAACCCTGAGGATTTAGGTTGTAGATTATTGTATCTATGAAGATTTGTATTATGGTCAACATGTGTGTATGTTGTATCTCCTCACTGAATCCTTGGGCCTCTTGTCGGGGTTGGTCATACCTGCAAGGTCATGCCATGGAATCCAGTAAGGAAAGCTTGGGAATGGAGAAGTAGACTGAGTTTGGCCCTGAGAGGTAAGAGAATCTATTGGAATATTGGGATGGACCCCAGGACCTCCGCTGGTCCTGGGTCATGAAGCTCCAATCTGTATGTGTCCAGATCCTTTGACTTCTCAAGGACACTTCTTGGGTTTGGCGGCTGCCCACAGGGTGTAGGCCTGCATCCTCTCTAGTAGTCTTGTCTCCCACACCTCCAATTCTGGAGTCATGTGAGGGAAAGCAGAGGTGTGTCTCCCCTGCAGACCTGTCATCATCTGCATCTGTTGCTTCTTCTTCTGGTCCACTTCCCACTGCTGGTCATGAGTGGGGTCGTATGCCTTGGTTCAGGCTCAAGAGCCAGCTTGGGATTCTAGTGAGGCAGGCAGGCCCGTCCCCACCTACACCATTCTGATTTCCCTGTTTTACTTGAGCCAGGAACCCCCAAACCATTGCCGATACCTGTTCCCTTCTGTTGCTTTTCCCTCTATAGGACTGAGGAGCAGGCTGCCATCTGTCCTGGCCCTTTGTCCCAGGGTCTGTCTTGGAGAAGAGACCTTCAGCACCACTTCTCACTCTAGCATGCAGCCTTGAAACACTGCTTTGGCTTCTGCCCCTACTTTCCATCTGTTCCCTACTGCTTAGGAGGCTCAGTCTGGCCCTGGCCTGCCCTTCTGCTCAGCATGTGGTAACCTAGCCCTGTCTGGGTCCTTCTGAGGATTGGAACCAGACTGCAGCCAAGTACCAGAGGCAGCAGTGCAAAAGCACCTCACACTGACGGAAGCGAAGATGTTGGCCCTAGAGAGACCACCTGAGTTAAAGCCCCAGTTCTGTCTCTGTCCGCCTGAGTGAGCTTAGATATATTGTATCACCTTTCTATGCCTCAGTTCCCTTGCTCATAAAGAGAGATGAACTCTAGCACCTAGCTCCCAGGATCCCGAAGTGGAAGTGTGTGTTAAAGTGAGGCTGTGAAATGTACACAGCGTGTAATAGTAGCCACACTATTGGCAATTGTTATCAGAGTCAGAAAACTTGGCTTTCTGTCTCCATGCATTTCCAATTGATCTCAGACAGACCCCTGTTGGCCTGGATGCCTCAGTTTCTTCCCTAAGATGGAGTCATGCTTCCTTACTCAGAGGGAAAGAATGTAGGTCTGGCAGGAATGATGTAGGCGGAAGTGGGCTGTATTTTCTGAGTTACTGTGCACATGGGTAATGTTTTCATTTCAGATGCACTTGAATTCTTGGTTCTTAAAGGCAGGGATAGGTGACTTCTTAACCTGCTTCAATCGTTTATAGAAATGAAGACACTGGAGTGCATAACTGCCCAGAAAATGAGTCACTGGGCTAGAAAGCAAGTATTCTTAGAAGCTACGTTGGCCTGGTCAGTTTGCCAGCTTTGGGGCCACAAGATTCAGTGCAGGCCCGGGAAGGAGTTCTTGGGCTGTCTATGGCCTTTTCTCTGAGGTTGTGACCCTAGGCACCATGAAGCTAGTGACTCCGTGTATAGGGTAAGAAGCTAGCCCTGTGTGTCTCTAGACCCCTCCCCACATGGAGATCTGGAGGAATTCACCTTAGTGCCTAGGGTACTTTAGGGGCTTTTAGGCATGGAGAAAACAGCTAGAAACAGAATGTGCAATTGGCAGAGCTAAGATTCACAGTATCAAAACTCTCCTGCCCGTGGAGCAGGGAAGAGGGCTGGCTCTGAGGTCAGGGCATCCTGCCCAGTGTCTTTGCCTGTGTCTGCAGCATGCTCAGTATGTCTAGCTCTGTGGGTTTTGAAGGTCGAGTCTTTGTTTACTTCTGTTCGATCTTCCTCACCCCTGTCTCTTCTTGGTGCAGTATACCTTAGACTACATATACAGTAAGCACTAGGTAAGGACATGCTGACCTGGATGGATTTCCCAGTCATGGTTCCCAGGGGTGCAAGCAGAGGTAGGGAGACTGTGCCAAGGGGCACGGGAGACCCTTTTACAAAGAGCAGACAGAGTGGCTCTGAGACCATAAGCCAATGACAGAGTTCCCTGGGTTGTTCAAGTGACTGCAGAGGGGCTGAGGCCTGGAACCTCTGATGGAACTACCACGAGTCACCAGGTTGCCCTTGGTAGGTAGCTGAGCCTTAGGCAGAGAAAGAGATCCCTTCAACTGGTCTGACCTTCCCTCTCTGACTATGAGCCTTGTGCCCCTCACTTTCTTCTTGGGGAAGGGGCCTTCCTAATTATATCCCCCTCAGCGCACATGGAAATGAGTTTGGATTTTCTGAGCATACACCAGCTGGCTGGGGGGAGGCAGCCCAGAAGGCTGCTGACTGGGGAAGGGAGGAGAAAGGAGAGGGAGAGGAGGAAGCCAGGCCAAGATGAAAAATTCCCAGTGTTCTCTCAGGCAGAGCAATAAGTGGGGCGTTGTGGGCACCCCACACATCATAGACCTCTTCTCTCTTTCCTCCACAGAGGAAAACACCTTGCTCTGGCTGATAGGATCATCAGAGAGTTGAGTCCCACTCCGGCAAGCCCATTCTCTGAGAATGGTTCTCTGACTACAAACCACTTAGCTGGCAGCAAGGGGGTTGTCCGGTGTTAGACTCATCCATGCGCTGAGAGATCCTTACGGATCTCCTAGGCCTTTCTTTCCACTGGGGCAAGGGAAGTGGAACTGAAGCCCAGAGGAGGAATGGGATCTGTGCCTCATGACAAATCACAAGTCTGTCTTCTTTGCAGCTGGGTTCTCCCGGTGGAGTTGCCTGCGTGCGGGTAGCGAAGGTTCTTCTGGCAGGTCGCCGCACAAGCTAGGGGGCCCACCGGCAAAGCTAGAAAAGGCTGCGAGGGGCGGGGGGAGGGGCGGGGTGGGGTCAGGCGCTTGACTCCGCCTCCTGGCGCTAGGTTCTGCCTGCGGCCGGGCGCTGGCTCAGTCTCGGCTGCTTGCCGCTGTCGCTCCGGGGCTGCGGGATGACGCCTCCTCCTCCCGGACGTGCCGCCCCCAGCGCACCGCGCGCCCGCGTCCTCAGCCTGCCGGCTCGGTTCGGGCTCCCGCTGCGGCTGCGGCTGCTGCTGGTGTTCTGGGTGACCGCCGCCTCCGCCCAAGGCCACTCGAGGAGCGGACCCCGTATCTCCGCCGTCTGGAAAGGTAGGCGGCGCCGGGCGGCCGGCGGGGCGCGGGATCGGACGCTGTGCGGGGCGGGTGCAGAGTGTGCGGCACCCGGAGAGAGTGCGTGTGCGCAGCTCTGCGGGTCTCAGGCTGGCCCCGAAGGGAGCGTGTGGGTCCGGGTGAGTGTATGTGAGTGTACGTACTGTCACGCCGGAGCGGGCTGGAGCGCTGCAGCGTGCGAGCTAGTGGCTGGGGCCCGGGCCCAGCTAAGTGGCGCTCCAAGTCCAACGGCAGCTCTGAGCCCGAGCCGCAGCGCCCGAGCGCGGGGGGAGGCTGCGGGCCCCTGCCTCGCTGAGGCTCTTTGGCTCTCCGCCACGGGGTCTACTATACAGGACCCTTCATTCCCCTGGCCAGCTTTCTCACCCCGATCTCCTCCTTGGAAGCTGCGGGCTCTGCTGGCACGCGGGGCTCAAGCTCGGCTGGTGAAGGGGGCGCGGACCCATTGCCGCCGCCGCTGCGCTCGGGCTGCGGGAACAAAGACCCCGCCGCCTGCCCCCGCCCCCGCCCCGGCCCGGAGCGCGGGCCAGGCAAGGGGGTGGGTATCCTGCGGCGACCCGGGACAAGATGCGGTGCAGGGGCTCGGAGCACCTGGGCGCTGTCTCCGTAATGCTAGGACCGGCCGCTCCCCCCTTGCCCGCACGTGGCAGTTGTCACCAGAAATCGGCACTAGCATGGGGAGGGGGGACAGTGCCCATTGGGTGGGGCGAGGCCATTGGGACCCCCAAGCGGCGTATTTGGGGAGGAGTGTGCAGCCTTAGGACTGTAGTGAATATGAGAACCTGAGGGACTGTAGTCTTTCCCTCGGGCATCTCAGTTTAGACCTACAGATCGTGGGACAGAAGGCTGGCTAGGTTGGGGTTGGAGGCTTTCTGCCGCTAGGGACTGAACTCCCCTCCCTGCATTGCACACAAATGCCTCCCCACCCCCAGGCAAACTCAGCTCTGTACCCAAATTTGGCATCTCTGCAGCCCCTCCCCTAGTGGTGATGGGGGACTCACACCGGGGGCTGGGGTACTGGTCCTGTCTGTCCCTACTGTCCCTTTGATGCCTTGGCAGTTTGCAGGGATTGCGGAAGTCTGAGCATTATCTGGGGCAGGTATTCTTAGCAGAGGGGGGGAACCCACATAAAATGAGTGTCCCGAACTGCCGCAGCAGCTGAGAGAATGTGACTTGCCCAAGGTCACTGGGCAGTGCGGGCACTCACTGTGCAGGAGAGGGCTCTGATCTGACCCCAGATCTGTCCTGGGCCAGGGTTAGGGAGAGGAGAAGGATTTAGATGATTCTTCAGCTATAAACGAGGTACTCTGGTCTCCAACTCTGCCAGAGCCATACCTGGTGGAATAGGTACATCGTATCTGGACCTCAGGACCTCCCATTCACGATGGACACCTGCACGCTCCAAAGTCGCACCCACTTCAGCCTCTCTTCCTCTGTCCCTGCCAGCGTTTTAACTTGTCTTCCTCCCCCTGTCTTAGACAGCACAGAGTATGAGTACGCCAGAGGAGACAAATGGTTATGTCTGCGTGTTCAGGAATCTCCCTCTGTATCAAACTCCTTTCATTTGATTGTGCTTGTCCCCTCAAATCCTTCCGTGACCTCCCGCCACATGCTTAATGCACACCCACTTGTTAGCACTTAATGCATGCCTCTCCATCCCTGGCACTTAGTCCTTCCTTACCCTGAGTCTATTTAAAGCTGCTTTCAGCCCTCTTACCCACTTTTCAAGCTCCCAGCCCACCCCTACACGCTGCTTCCCTTGCCTGCACTTCACCGTGTGACCACACTGGTAATGCACTATTGAACCCCTCTGGCTGGGATCCACCAGACACTCACCAATCTTGTCCAAGGACAGTCTGCAGTCTCCTTCACAAGTGCCAGGTGCCCCACTGGCCAGACAGGCCCTGCCATTGACCTGCCCCCAAACCCCCAGGGCCACCAGCTGGTGATGGTGTGCCCAGCTGACAGCTGCCTCCTGTCTCCTATGGGGTAACACATGGCAGTCGACTAGTAGGGAGTTTGGATAGGGCCAACCCGGGCACAGAGGGAGAGAGAGAGAGAGAGAGACCCTCCCAAGGTTCGTAATAAGCCTAGGGCCCTGTCTACCTGTGGATGGGACGTAGCAACCTTCAGGGATGACCAGACTATGGATGGTGGCAACCCTACATACATTTCCCTATAAGACATAGATTTAGAGTTTAGTTTTGTGTCATGACAAAATAGGGACCGGGACAGGTTTAGAAATGTCTTTATTTTCTTGGCTTGGTTCCCATCCTCACTCCAAGTCTTAGTGAAAGGTTAAGGGAGGGGCTTTGAGAGGGTCCCAGACTGCAATCCGCAACCAGGTGAATGCAAGCCTGGTGCAGAACAACTTGAACCAGAGAGAAGGGTGTTCCAACATAGACTGCTGGGTATCACCCTGAGTCCTGCACCCGTCTTTGACTCCCAGAGGTTGCCAGAGCAGGAAGAGTTTTGGAGGTAGTCCCCACGGGGCATCACTAACTTGTGAGTCAGTCAACAATGTAAATGTGACTCTGATCTTCCTTCAAGCAAGGGCGGGAAACAGTGGATGGTAGGTGAAGGCATAGTGTGGCAAGAAGTTGGTATACTTGCTATGCTCTGTGCTTCTTCCCAAGAGTTGGAATAGGAGAAGCCCATGGAGGTCCTGAGCCCCAAGTCACAGTGATCCAGCCTATCCACAGAAGGGAGTCCAGTCTCCAGTCTCCAGTCTCACTGCCCAGCTGGTTCTTCCCCCTCTGGCCCAATTAAACAACAGGATGTTATTGTTGACTTAGGAGCTTCTGGGTAGCCATTAAGGTGCCACTCCCAAGGGTAGGGGGGTTGTTGTCACCTCCTCCAGGAGATGAGGTCACAGCTGGGGCTCCCCAAGCATCAGCATTTCCAGTGGAAATCCCTGCCCTCTTGGGGGACTTAGATGAATTCATCACCTTCAAGGTGACCCCCCCCCCGCAGAACTGAGGGGGGCAATCCCCACGAGGAACGGGGATTTCCTAAGCTACAAGAGATGCTTGGTGAGGTCCCCAGAAGCTCCCTGCCAAGTTCTGTGATGGCTTCGTGCTGAACATCGAAGATTCTGAGAGTAGGTACTGGGGGTAGAGCTGCAGGTCTAAGTCCACACAGATCCAAGTTGACTCAGGCACCTCAGGTAGGAATAGGTGGGGAGTCAGTCAGGAGCCTGGCTCTGGCCTATTTGTTCTGGCTTCATTTACTCTGTGACTCTGGGTGGTGAGTCTTGGCCTTCTTCTGAGCCTCAGTTTCCTCAGCTCAGATGAGGGGGGGGGCAGAGAGACAGACAGACAGACAGACAGACAGACTGACTGACTGACTGACTGACTGACTGACTGACTGACTCATTCACTGCTGGGTCACAATTCCTCCAGATTCCTTTTTCCTTAGGATGAGGAGGGCAAAGCTGAGGCTGGGGTGGCCAGTTTAGATGTTGGTGTTAAGTGGCCGAAACCCAGGCAGTCAGGGGAAATCCTTGAGTCTTGTTCCTTCTTCTCTTTCCTATTATAGGCTGAAAGTCAAGGGTGGGTCGCAGGGAATGGCCTGTTGGCGTACAACCTCAAGGGTGGACACACATTTATCAGGCACTTTCTGAGTTCAGCTTTGTACTGGTGCTAGATTGGACTCAAAGGTCCAGCAGAGAAACTAAATGAGTTAGTGTCCTTGTAGTTAGGAAGCCTGGGCAGATAAACCTGTAGGTACACTGACAGGACCGGCAACAGAGAGCAGTCATGGGGCTGACTGGCCGTGGAAGTCTGCCTGGCCGGCCAATGAGGAAGGACAGAGGAAGCACCTGTCTGACAGGGTTGAGGCAGCTTTGGCCAGGGATCCAGCAAGGTGCTCCCTTCTCTCCCACTGTGTGGCCCCAGCTGGCCTGGAACTTGCTATGTAGTCTAGTGTGACCTTGAACTCACATAAATCTACCTGTCTCTGTCTCCCTAGTGCTGGGATTAAAGGCCTGTGCATCACCATACCCGACTTCAGCAAGTTTCTTGGAGATGATATCCAAGCCGGGCCTCTTGTCACTGCATGGGCAGCCTTCTAGAGAAAGATAGTGGCAGGCAAGGCTGTCCTAGGTCCCTGAGGGAAGTTGTAGTGGGATTCAGGACCACTAGGACCTTCCCATCAATTCCTGACTAGGGGAAGAATTCTTCACGTAGGAGGCCTGCCATGCCCTTTCTCTGCACGTAAGGCAGAAGAAACCCCCTTGTATCTAAACCCCGTATTGCAGATAGGGCAAGTACTATTCATCTGACCAACTTCCCCTTCCAGGTCCTCTTTGAGAGTAGATAATTTTCTAGGTGGAATATGATGTTTTCTGCACTTCAGAGAAGTAAACTGTTCACTTTGAGGAGCACTAGGCCAGGTAGTCTGTGAGGCTCAGCCTGCAGGGGGCAGTCGTGAGAACAGTGACCCTAGAGTTGCCTGCTAGAGTTGCAGCCTGCCCTCCACCTTCTTCTACACCCTCGTTGGACCCCAGTTCAGGCTGATTGTGTCTTAAGAGACTCACCACACTTCCCTGCCTCTTACTAGAAGCTCTGAACCAAAAGGCTTCTGCTTCTTAGGTCCTTTTTTTGGCCACCCCAGAAGCCCTGCTCTTCTTAAGGGATAGGAGAGACAGGCTCTTGATCTGCCCTGGCTGTGAAATGTGGACTGGCTGCCCGGTGTGTGAGCATCTGACTGTCAGTGAACCAGGCAGACCAGAGGAAAAGGAGAAAGTAAAGGACTACAGAGTCCAGAGGCTTCTTACCTTCCTTAGCCAGCCCAGGTCCCAAGTTACTGCCCTACCACAGGAGAAGGGTCTCCAAGCCTTTCCCTACATCTAGCCTTCTTCACTCTGGCCTCACTGTCCCATATGAAGATCACACTCTGACCTCCTCAACATCCCTCCATCCCTCTGGGACGCTCTGTTGAATATTCTACTTAGAACACACAGTCACACAGAGCACTGCTTCCTCGAAGCCTGATGGTTACCCTCTGGATGGGGATGTCCTTTCCAGCACCCGCTGCTCCCCGGGGCATCCTCCTTGCACCCTACCTACCTTCGTCCTCAATTCCCTCCTCCTGCCTGTTGATTCTTTCTCAGTTCCATTGAGGAACCTTCTGACATGACCTCAGCTTACCCAGCCTGAAGGCATAGAGCTCATGGTGTGAGAAAAGAAGTGTCAGAGAGAAGCTGGGCCAACCACACAAGCTCTGAATGGGGAAACTAAGCCCCAGAGATGGCAAAACTCAAGGTCACTGGCAAAATAGGAAAAACTAGTGTCAGGGCTGTGTTTTTCTGCCCTGAGTTTACTGGTGGCCCAGCTCTCTGCCCCTTTCCAGTGTCCTGTCTACTGTCATGCTTTAATGAGTCTAGGGCTTCTAAAACCTGTTACCTCCTTGGTCTGTTTAACTGAGCCCAGAGATGTTCTAGCCACACCCACCAAGACCCTCAGATGTGGACCTGCTCCGTATAACTCATGTCTGGCCTTTGCTGAGCAGAGCTTGGGTCTCAGGGCAGGCAGGTTGCTCTATGTCATGGCTCAGGCTAATCTGGGTTTAACCACAGCAGCAGCCTGGGGATTAGGTTGATCCTTCGGGGCCTCCTGTACCCCTGCTTCTAATCAAGACCCGGGCTTTGGGCCAGCGTCCTGGGGACCCCATTGTAGAGGGCAGCTAGCCCTTGACCCCTGCCTGCACCTTCATTCAGCTCCTGGGAGAGGGAAAGCAGGAGAAGCCCTGTGCTTGCCCCAAGGGAGCTGTTAGTGATGGAAAAGTGTCCCCTGGGGAGTCAAGGAGTGCACAGCCAAGACTGACAGAAGGTCAGTGTGGGTGATACAGTCAGGGGAAGGAGAAGGAAAGAACAAGGGCTGGGGACACAAGGTAAAGCTGCGACTGTGCCTCAGCATACCAAGTAAGGTCACCATGAGAAGCACAGTGCCCCATAGGTGGCCCGGGAACTTCTTCTAAAATGTCTGCTCTTCTGAAGAGTGGTAGGAGGCTACCCCCTCCTCATGGCTGGACCTTCCCATCTTGTCCAGCCCTGGCAATGGATGATGGGTCCTCCTTCACAGCACCTCACATTCACCACCAGACCCAGTGTGATCTGAGAGAAGAGAACGTGTCAGATAGTGGACGGAACACAATCAGAGAGTGCAGGGCAGAGTAGTGAGGGCTAGAGCAGCCTGGAACACCTCCTGGAGCCAGGGGGTTTGGGCTTGATGTTCAAGGACAAGTGAAATTCACATGAGGCTGAGAAAGGACGGGGCAGTGAGCACAGGCCCTGTGTGCACACGGGAATTGGGCATGCTCAGAGACAGGCGAGCCCTGACTGCCCTGCTTTGGGTGGGGACTAGTCCCTGCTGGGATGGACAGCCCAGGAGCTGTGGTGGGGTCCTGAGCTTAGAGCCAGGGTGGAGATGAACACCACAGTGAGTGCTGACGGTTGGGAGCCTGGGTGGTATACAGTAGAAAAGGGCTGGTGCGCATACCCAGCCCGACAGCTTCCTACTAAGGTTAGAAATCCCAGATTTATCTTCCCTATTTGTAATACTGGCTAGCATTTAGGGTGAAGGGGACATACTGCACCCCAGATTTCTGCCCCACCTGCAGGCATACTCATGCTCACTCAGACACACTTGTCACTGTGTCACAAGTAGGGGTCAGGCATTTGATGGCGAGTAGCCTTTGCTGGAGACTCTAGCTTCCCTCAGCTTCAGCCTCCTCAGCGCTATAGAATGGGCTGCTCTGGAGGTCCCTGAGAGTCCATCCCTGGAGTTCAATAGGATCATTCAGGTTCCAGAGTCAGTCGGTCAGTTCAGGCTCTGCTCATAGCCCAGCTGTGTGATTCTGGATAAATAGCTTAGCTTCTCTGTGCCTCGCACACCTTCTCCATGAAACAGCTAATAAGAGACCAGACATCATATGAGCTTAGTGATTTGCTGAGTTAATAGCTCTAAAAAACACTTGGGATAGCACCTGGCAGATCCCTGTGAGGGCTAGCCTCATCATTACCATCCTCTTCCCTCCCTCCTCCCCCTCCCCTCCTCCTCCTGCAGCAGCTCTGGTTTCTCCTGGAATGCAGTTCTGCAGATTCTGGCACCCCAGACCCTGCCTTAACGCTATGCTGGCTGCCCGCCCTCACACTGTGTCCCCTGCTGGTCCAGGCCAAAACCGAGGCCAGGAACCTTCTGTTTCACCAGTCTTCCACCTGTCTCCCTCCCTACTGGGCTGAGGTAGGCATCCTCAGCCTTCTTGCCACCCTGGCCCTGGCTCTGAGCCTAAGAGCAGACTGTACTTTTCGCCCGGTTACTGTTTTGAAGTGGCCATTAGCTGACCTCTAGGGCTTTGGGAACCTGCTTGACCGAAGAACAGCTAGGAGTTAGAGTGGGGCATTGGCTCTGGGCTCCGTGCTGTCCCTGGAATTGAGCTCAGAACCTCCTCCCCAGGACAGCTGGGCTCTGTTCAGTGACTGCCTTCCCTTTCCACCTGAGTTCTTGCATCCTGCTCAATTCAGCTCTCCCAAAAATGTCTTTCTCATCAGAACTTTGTCCCAGCTTCTTTGTCTAGCAGCCCTAACCCTCTGGTCATGGTGATGCAAGTGGTCTCAGTCCTAGGGTGTTTTTGGAAGGGCCTTAGTTTTCCACTCTGTAAAATGGGGTTGCAGACATTTGTCTTGCCTTCTTTGCAGGGTGGTGGATTTTGTTGGGCTAGCCAGTGGAGGCAGATGAAGATGTTGCTTTTTCAGTCCCTCTCTGCTTTCAGAAAGCTGTCGCTAACGTCTTTAGTATGCACACTCATGTTTTCCCCAAACCTCCTGTGAATTTAACCTTGACTGCTTTGTGTTTGTTCCTGGAATCATGGTGGGTAATAAAACCCAGGCTGTAACAAACCAGTAACCCGCATCTCCACCAGCCACAGAAGGGGAAACTGAATTCAGGAAGGCCCTGCCCCAGCTCACAAACAACAACCAGATGCCTGGATGCCAAAGGGAGTAGGTGGTTTCTTAGAGCCAGGGCTGAACCAACACCTGAGATATCTTCTCCTCCCACCCATGGCTGGCCTTGGTATTGAGTGTAGGCTTGCTGATAATGAGGATAAATGTCTCATTACTCTGTGAGGGATACTACCACATTTGGGCCTTGCCACCCGTGTTGGCACAGCACTTGTCTGGCAGCTGTTAGGACCCTGCCCTGCACAGGTGTTACCAGTACCCTTGTAGTGGCTGTAAGCTGCTCTTAGCACCAGGTCAGTACCATCTGGAAACGGCCATATCAGAGGCAGAGCCTAGGAAACATCTGTCCCTGAGTGTCTGCCACCTCTGGGAGGGGTTCTCCTTGCCACCCTGTGTTCCATTACTCATGCCTTTTGGTTAGTTATTAAAGGCTCTTGGGAGATCAGGGCCCTGCCTGGGAGGTGAATGGGTGATTCCGGTGAATAAGGGTGGAGGGTGAAGGATAGGGTAATGTGGAGAACTGGGAGTTTGGGCAGCTTTCTCATTACAGTCCCTCAAAGAAGTCCTGAGTGTGGGTGGCTTTAGAGGGATGCAGTGGCAAGATGGGTGAACAAGTGTTTGCCTTTGGGCCAATGCCACAGCCTTGATGGCCCCTGAGTCTCCCAGCTTGGTGGCTGTTTGGATACCTCGATGTGTATTATGTAAGATTCCAAAGGGTGGAGAGACTGCAGGTTAGCTCCCAAGTGCCACGCAGCTCTTCATTTTTTTCCTCTGAGGGTGAGGGTGTGAGTGGGCCTGTAAATGCAAAATGGGACACAAGTGTGGGAGGAGGTCCCTGCTGGATATGGCTGGGTCCCCAGTCTGTGGTTGGCCAGGCGCTTGCTCCTTGGTGACTTAACTCAGGCATTTCCTCCTGGGTTG
Organism: Rattus norvegicus; assembly: GCF_021556685.1. Lineage (NCBI taxonomy): Eukaryota > Metazoa > Chordata > Mammalia > Rodentia > Muridae > Rattus > Rattus norvegicus. The sequence continues at coordinate 66,092,548 of NC_141541.1, forward strand.
CCCACATTCTTGCCATACTCTGCCCACTTTCCAAGGGCTTTTGGAGGTTAGCATTCAAAGCTGGTGGGTTCAGTGGGTCAAGGACCAGCCCTTGTTGTTCCTATTGTAGGCAGTAACCCTAACTCTACCCTTCCCAGCCTGCCCTCCTCTTTTTCCAAGCATCCAGGCCATGGGGAATGACAGGAGCAGATGGCACAGCATCCAGAGTGAATGAGAGGAGGACAGATCCTTCATTAGGCAGGCCTGCTTTGAGAAAACCCAAAGAAAGCGTCCCTACTTCCTGCAGTCACTCGACTGCTGGGATGGTGATGGGAGAACGGCTCCCAAAAGGAATCAAGCCTCCTATTTTTTGTTTTCCTTCTGCAATAGAATCAAGGCCCTTTGGGCACGCTGTCCAGAGTGCAGTGTCTCCATGGGGTCACTTCCTATAGTCTTCCCAACACTTACATCCTACTAGAACTGGGTCTAGGCCTTGTGAACCCTGTACTGTGAGGAGGTGGGGGCTCGGGGACCATGGACCAGCTAGCTATGGGACTGCCTGGGGACTCTGCTCAGGAGCCATGATTGGCTCTGACACATGGAGTGGGGGTGGCCATTCTTGTGCCTAGTCTGCCTCGAGGCCATGTCTCTTTGTGTGCCCCTAGACCCCTCCCCTGCCTGAACCCCTGGTTATTCTGGGAGCTTTTAGCTACCACTTAGTCAGCCACTAATGCGTCAGGCCGGGGAGTGAGGGGGGGACACCGTGCCAGACGGTGCTCCTTTTAGACACACAGGATGGAAAGGAAGCAGGGGGAGCCAGGAGCCGGGAGGTGAGGGACTGCCAGAGGATGGGAGACATTCCCACTCCTGGCCCTGCTCCTTGGTAGCAAGCAGTAGGAGAGACTGATAGTCATTATGTCCTTGGGCTATCAGGGCCTCCCTTGCCCCATCACTAAGGCCTAACCTTCTGGATTCTTCTTTCATTAATTCTCTGTCAGGTAGAAGTCCTCTGCTACCTCACACTCAGCTATGTTCATGCTGTTCCCTCTGCTTGCATATCCCTTCCCCATTTCTGCCTAATCTAGCTTTTATCTGCTTTCTCATCTCTTTGGATTCACAAGACAGCAATAGCAAGTGTTTAGGGGAGTAAACACTTAGTCTGAACCTTTTAAAGGTAGACTCCAGTTTGCTCTGCCACTGTCTAGGCAGGGCCTTGAATCAATCCCTTCCTCTGGCCCAACTTTCTCTGTGGTAATCCTGGCCAAAAGGGCTTGCTGCTGCCTTCACTTCCAGGCAGCCCTCCTGCCCAGAGCCCCCAGCGCCACCCCTCCACCCCACTCCTGCTGACCTGAACAAAGCTTTCTTTCATGTATTCATAGAGCCGCTGCTCTGACACTTCCTGGGCACAATCAGGCCCTTTGAGGGCCTCAGGCAGTGCCGGGAGCCTCGGCTGGGGCCGGGTGGAGAGTGGGCCAAGGTCTTGTCCTGGGGCTGAGCCGGTGCCATCTCCTTCCTCCCCCTCCCCCTAGTTCATAACACATCACCAGGCACAGATCCGGGAGGGGCAGAAACCTGAGGGTCATGGGAGGGTTGGTCCTAAGCTTCTGTTTGTTCTGCAAAATGGGGCCGGCAGTCCATGCCTTCCCTCACTCTGACCTTGCCTAGGCTTGAGGGGAACAGACCCACAGATCAACAGAGTGCTGCCCTGGCTGTATCTCTTACCCTTACTCCGCTGCTGCCACCCTCCCCTGCCCTTCAATGCTTCTAAGGGCCTTCTGGGAGCATCCCTGGCTCCCTCCTAGGACTATCTGCTTAGCGGACTTCCTGTGGTGTGGTGTCTCTTATCAACACTTTGAGGAGAGCCAAGTATTCTCCTCAGGCTTAGGCCTCGATTCCTCCACACTCAGACTTCGCTCTTTCAGGACTGCTCTTTGACAGCCCTGCTACCTCCAGACAAAGGCTCCCTCCATGATCCCCTCTGGTGCCATTTGGCCCTTGAGTTAACTTGTACATTAGCCTTGCCTGTCCCTTCTTGCACATCCCTTCCCCATTCCTGACTGATCTAGCTTTTATCTGCCTCCCCATCTCTGAATCCACAAGACAGCCAAAAGAAAGTGTTTTGGGAAGTAAACATTTAGGCTAGGCCTTTTAAAGGTCAACTCCAGTTTGCCCAGTCCCTGTATAGGTAGGGGCTTTAATGTCTCCTTCAAAAAGCAGTGGGGGGGGGGGGGGGTTGAGGATTTAGCTCAGTGGTAGAGCGCTTGCCTAGCCCTGGGTTCGGTCCCCAGCTCAAAAAAAAAAAAAAAAAAAAAAAGCAGTGGGAATGAGGAACAGGAATGGGAAACAGGTGGGGAAGACTTCTTGGGGTCCAGGGTGTTGACTTTGATGCATGTGCTTGGGCACTAAGGAGACCGGTGGAAGTGTCTAGCACAGCCTGTGAGTGCTTCTTTTTCTTGACTTTGTGCCTGTAGGTCTCGGTAGCCCAGCATCCCCAGGCGCAGATAAGGACCTTTCCTCCTGCCTTGTCTCCCAGTCTGGATGGTATGGAGGTGTGAGGGAAGTCGTGCTGCCTGGGACCTGGGCTATGAACTGCTCATGTTGCTGCTTAGGCTGTGGGTGAAAGAAAAGCTGTGAGTCAGGAAGACCAAGAGGCCTGTTCCTGCTGAGCCCAGCTTTAGAGATTTATCCCAGCAGGGAGAGAGCTAGAGGACAGCGCCCATGCTCTGCCAGCACTGAGCACCTCTCTACAGAAAGCAGAACAGAGGCTGGGCTCTCAGCCCCTGCCCTGCACATCTTGGGCTGATCTAATGAGAGGCAGCTTTGGGGTCTAGGGTGTGAGAGGTAGGGCTCCTGGCCCTCTGTTCCCACCCTCAATGCTGGATCAGGCTGTTTGTGGTGTGCCCCAGGAGAGCCAGGTCAGTCAGAAGGCAGTGGACTCAGCACTTCAGTCTGTACCCAGCTAGGCTCACATCTCCAGGAATGTTCTTGAGAACTGATACTGTCCGGATGAAACATTCTGCCCTGCTTGCTGATGTGACCTTGGGCCAGGCTTGTCTCCCAGAGGGTCTTGGTTTTCTCCTCGGCACAGTGAGCCAGGCCACAGCAGAGATGCAGAATCTGAACTCTTCCCACTGTCTGTCTGGGATCACTTGGCTGTGCAGAAGCGTGTACTCAGGAAAGGGAATGAGTCGCACACTGTGTACTCCTGCCATTCCTTGCCTCTGATGGATGCACGATCATTAGGAATGGCTTAAGTGGCAGGAAGAAGGATTTGGGGCAGACCTTGAGGAACCGGCAGGTTTGTTTTTGCCTGGACTGGGTCATGTCCTGTTTGGGTGTCCAAAGTTTGCTGCAGCTAAAAAAAAAAAAAAAAAAACAAAAAACCAGTGGTCAGACCAGGTTCCGGGGTGAGGCCCAGGCTAATCAGAGGTGAGGGAACAGTGGCTGTGGTTGATTGCTGAGGGCATAGCCATGAGCCATCCCATCCCTGTAATTTAGTCCTGCAACCAGGACAACCACAACAATGTCACTAGAGATGAGACAGCTTCTCCCTGGAGGTGATGGCTGCAGACAGTTTCTTTTTTGGGCAAAACTGCCCTGGTCAGCCCTTCTGATGAAAGGCTGTACTTTTTGAAGGTCCCCTGTCCCAGAGTTGCTGGGACAGAGAACTGAGTTCCAGGAGGAGCTGGGCAGGTGAAATCAGGCTAGAAATTAGCTTTGAGGTCAGAAGCAGGGGTACTGATTTAGGGCCTGCTTTCCTGGGTTTGGGGGCTGTCTGTTCCTTGACCTGTTTTCCCAACTGTATCATGGGAAGGAATAGATGTTGAGATTTGTTCCAGTTCTGAAATGGTGCTCATTAGGGGACGGGGTAAGCCAGGAGGGGTTGGAGACAACTTCTCAGTTGTGAATAAAATGGCAGCCCAGGGATCTGAACCCTAACCGGGGAGCTTTGAAGGCATGCTGTTTGCTTCTGGAGAGACTGAGGTGGAGGGAAATAGAGATTCCCTCCCAGTACAGAGCTGATGGTCTTCCCATACCTGCACAGCCCCTCAGGAGGATGTGTATGTTTGGGAAAGGGGACTGTTTTCCCTAAGATCCCTATAGTGCCCCTCACTTTGAGATAACACACATTGTGGGGGAGGGACTGTGGCTTTGGGTGAGGACGGGTGATTGCTGTGAGTCCACCAGGGCATTCATTTCTTCTCAGGTTCACCTAAACCAGATCTTGTCTCCGAACCTTCAGTGCCCTGAGCTTGGAGCATTAATTAGCCAGCAGGGTCTAGTAAGCCTGTGGGAACTCCAGGGTCCTCTTGCTCAGGGTGTTTTTCTCCTTCATGCTGCACAGGGCAGGACCATGTGGACTTTGGCCAGCCTGAGCCACACAATGTGCTTTTCCATGAGCCGGGCAGCTTCTCTGTCTGGGTAGGTGGACGAGGCAAGGTCTACCTCTTCAACTTCCCCGAGGGCAAGAATGCCTCTGTGCGCACGGTGAGCTTGGGCCTCTGCCCTCCCCTTTCCTTCCTCTGGTCCTAGTGTTCTCTCTTTTGGAGAAAGGAGCTGGCACATCTTTCTGCGCATGCCCTTCTACCTCCCTAACCTCACACACGGGTCCTGGGGGAGGCTTCTACAGGTAGTCCCCATGGGAGTTGGGAGTCAGGCTATGGGGAGAAAAACTGGGAGCTAACACACATGGCCAGGCAGTGCTGAAGGGGGAATGCTAGGTTAGGGAGTTGATTCCAGAACCCATAACCTGCCTTTCCTGATTGCTTGGCTCTGCTCCTGGTATCAGACAAAGCTTATGTGACCTTGGGAAATGTGCTTACCCTCTCCAAGTCTCAATTACATCTACAGAAGATGTAAAAGATAATAGTCTCATCCAGAGCTTGCCCTGAGGCTGCGTGGGCAGCCTTTCAGGGCATCTCACCCCTGCAAGGGGGATTAATGCTTCTTCCCCTCCTCCAGGTGAACATTGGCTCCACAAAAGGGTCCTGTCAGGACAAACAGGTGAGTCAGGGGAGGGAACATGGAGAAGAGTGGGCCCCTTGGGGAAGAGGGAGAAGATCCTGAGAATCAAGGAAGGGAGGAAGCATTGCTTTGCCCTGTGGACTCTAGACTTATGGCCAGCCTTTGGGCCCTAGACAAAGGGGGAGACATAGGCTCCTGGCATAGGCCTTGTTCACTGAGGGATAAAGTCAGCTGTCCTGGGTGTCTGCTATCTATGCTCAGCCCTTTTAGATGTCTTCTTTCCTAAGACCTCGGGTCTTAGTGTCTTCTAGGCCTGCCAGGGACTCCCACCCACCTAATTGTCTCCTTCCCTACACAGGACTGCGAGAATTACATCACTCTTCTTGAGAGGCGGGGTAATGGACTGCTGGTCTGTGGCACCAATGCCCGGAAACCCAGCTGCTGGAACTTGGTGAGAACCCTTCCCATGTGTCTGAGCAGTCCCCATTTCCTGGGTGGGTGTCAGCCCCTCATGACCAGACAGAGGTGAGAGATTCTGAAACTGGCACTACCCTAAGCAGAATCTCTGGGAGAATAGTCTCCTGGCTGGGAAACTGACCCTCAAAGGGTGCAGTGGCCAGTGGTCATGTGGCCATCTGCACCTCTGATCTCCTCCAGGTGAATGACAGTGTGGTGATGTCACTTGGTGAGATGAAAGGCTATGCCCCCTTCAGCCCGGATGAGAACTCCCTGGTTCTGTTTGAAGGTAGAACAGCATTGGGCAGGGGCCCCGGGAGGGTGCTGCTGTCCCAGGCTCGGGGTAGGAGGGTCAGCCCCTTGTTCAGGGCCTGAGCCTAGGGGAAGGACTTATAGATGTTGCTCTTACCCACATGTCCTCCTACTATCCCAGGGGATGAAGTGTACTCTACAATCCGGAAGCAGGAATACAATGGCAAGATCCCTCGCTTTCGCCGCATTCGGGGAGAGAGTGAACTGTACACAAGTGATACTGTCATGCAGAGTGAGTCAGGTCCCGATTGGGTTGAGGGCGGACCAAGGGGTGTGAATGCCCAGGGTGGCAGATAGTCTCCTGTTGTGTCCCAGAGGGCTTCCTAAGAGGCAGTGTTCCAAATCTGAATGGTCAGCACCGAGGATTCTCAGTTCTGAGAGAGGAAGAATTGTGGAGAAAAAGGTGTGGAGGCCAGATGGGTCTGAATAACTATGGGAGCAAACACAAAGAAGTTGAGGCCTAGCATGAGACCCAGAGAGCCAAAGTTCATCTTTCTCATGAATCCATGTGGGGCAATGGCCCCATCTTCCTCATTAAGGCTCTGTTGATTAGGCAGAAGTGACACAGGCACCCCAGGGACTTTCCTACAGTCCCCAGGCATGAAGTCATTGCTCCTGGGCCCATGACATCTTTGTAGAGGAGGACATAATAGGTGTGGGGGATTACTTTAGAGTCGAGGGCCCCATGGGGCCTCAAGTGCTGTTCCCAGATATATATGAACATGAAGTCAGGACAGTTCGTGTTCATATATATTTGGGAGAGGTATGCAAGGTTGAGTGGCCACCACACAGGTTTCTAGCCTCATATTTTATCCTCCCTGGCAGATCCACAGTTCATCAAGGCCACCATTGTGCACCAGGACCAAGCCTATGATGATAAGATCTACTACTTCTTCCGAGAAGACAACCCTGACAAGAACCCCGAGGCTCCGCTCAATGTATCCCGAGTGGCCCAGTTATGCAGGGTGAGCCAAGTTTGTGAGGGGTAGCTGGGTCAATGAGAGTGTGTCTGTGTATATACAATAGGAGTGTGTGTGTGTGTGTGTGTGTGTGTGTGAGAGAGAGAGAGAGAGAGAGAGAGAGAGACACGGTGGGAATGTGTGTGCACAGGCTATGATATGCCTGTGAGTAAATGTGGTTTAGCTTTGTATGCATATTGGATGAACAAACATGTATGTAAGTTTAACAAACACCTGTGTTGTGTTTGTGTGAATTCGCTGTATTTTGTGTTTGTGTACAAGTGTGCATAGGTGAAAGCAGCAGATGTGTGTGCGTCTGATCCTGTTTGCTATGGTGGACCCAGAATGTTCCTCTGCAGGGCCCCAATGTGGGCCCTGGGCATACCAAGCTGAAACCCACTTGAAGACTTGCCTAGGCCTCCACCCGCCCTGCTCTGGGTACGTTGGTTGCTGGCACGCCCAGCAGCAGGCGCCTCTGGTGTGTCAAGTGATGCTGAGGGGATTCTTCTGTCTCCTCATCCTTCCAGGGGGACCAGGGTGGTGAGAGTTCATTGTCTGTCTCCAAGTGGAACACCTTCCTGAAAGCCATGCTGGTTTGCAGCGACGCAGCCACCAACAGGAACTTCAATCGACTGCAAGATGTCTTCCTACTCCCTGACCCCAGTGGCCAGTGGAGGGATACCAGGGTCTATGGCGTTTTCTCCAACCCCTGGTGAGGAGGAGTTAGAGGAAGTAGCGTCTAGGTGCAAGGCTTGCGTTGTTTCTGGTGTGTGTGGTTGTGGTGGCCGGCAGTATGATGTGTACTGCTGTTATTTTTGCCTCTGTACACATGGTGTGTGGCCATGGGTCATGTGCACATCCCTGCCGGTGTGTTCTGCCATGTGTGTGCCCAAAGCTGATACTAGGCCTGGGAAAGGCTGGGGTGTTGGGTGTGATCACAGCTGCTCAAACACCGCCTGATAATTCACACTCTTTAATCGTTTTCATTGATTGAAAACAAAGCAGACAAGTGTTGGGGGTGGAGAAAGACCCTGCTCTGGCTCCTCGGTGCATGGAGCCACACACTGGGCAGGACTGGAAGGTCTGGCTCCTGAGGCTTTAGCAGCCTGCAGCCTGTGACTGGAGGGGTCAGAGAATGACTCAGGCTGTGATGAAGTTCCTTTTTCTTTCTCAGTAGGGCAGAACAGGTGGCCTGTGAACTCAGTGATGCTGTAACAGAACCCAAGGTTGTGGTTTTAGATTGCAGTGGGGAGAACTTTGTAGTTGAGCTCCCCTCCTTCCTTCCCTCCCTTTTTCTGTTCCTCCCGTTAAAGCCTTGTTTGATATGCTAGGCACTGGTGTCTGCTCCAGTAATAGTCCTAGCAGGCAGAGGGCTAGGGTTGTGCCCTGTCTGGCATAGGGCTGACCTGGGTCAATGCAGGTGGGTGCATTGGGCACCTTACTGAGGTGGTTTGCATATCCCTGCAGGAACTACTCAGCTGTCTGCGTGTATTCGCTTGGTGACATTGACAGAGTCTTCCGTACCTCCTCACTCAAAGGCTACCACATGGGCCTTCCCAACCCTCGACCTGGCATGGTGAGCTGTTGACCAAGCACGGCCCAGACCCCAGTCCTTCCTGGTCTCACCTCCAAGTCACCTGACCGACTTCTATTCTCTTCCCCAGTGCCTTCCAAAAAAGCAACCCATACCCACGGAAACCTTCCAGGTAGCCGACAGTCACCCGGAGGTGGCCCAGAGAGTGGAACCCATGGGGCCACTGAAGACACCATTGTTCCACTCTAAGTACCATTACCAGAAAGTGGTTGTCCACCGCATGCAAGCCAGCAATGGGGAGACCTTCCATGTACTTTACCTAACCACAGGTGATGGGCTATCCCAGAACTCCCCTCCCCCACTTATTTTTTACTTTGTAAAAACCGGTTTTGAACCGGGTGTGGTGGCACACTCTCACTACTCAAGAGGCAGAGGCAGGTGGATCTCTGTTGTGAGTTTCACGATCAGCTTGGTCTACAGAGTGAGTTCTAGACCAACCAAGGCTACATGGTGAGACAAAGCAAAACAAAAGACATGAAAGGCACAAAGGACCCCGTAGGTCACATTTGCTTGGGCTGTTAGGTGTAGATGGAGATTGAGTGGACAGAGCTGTCAGGGGTTAATGTGTACAGCTGAGGAAGCTCAGGCGGAGAAGGAGGGCTTCCTAGAGGACATGAGGCAGGGGAAAGAAAAGAAATCATACTGCGTTGACAGAAGAACGTGCACTAGAACTTGAGGTAGAAGTGCAGTGGATGAGCAAAGCCAGGTGCCACTTTGGTCCAGCTGTCTCACCCACTGGAAAAGGTGCAGAAAAAGACATGGAAAGACGGTGGCTTGAGCACTGGGCCTCCTGGGAGCCTCTGCCATTCGGAATAAGAACCGTGGGCCTTCCATTAGTCTTTAGGGTTATGCAGGTGAGAAGTAGAATTTGAAAAGTTGGTAGGACACAAAGAATTTGATGCCTTGTAAAGGAGTTTCAGATGGCAAAGCCTCCCAGAGGCCTGAGACCCTCTCTCCTCTCCTGGGGAGGGGCTTCCCTGGAGGAGGCTGAGTGAATGCCCTGGAGATGCTCTAGAAAGCCTAGGTACACCCTGAGCTTAGTTTGTGTCTTACTTCCTCATTCAAAGTAGGGTGGTATCCTCCAAATCACTTGGGAGGCCATTGTGGGCCTGGCCAGAGACCTTCCGGGAAACTAGAAAGGACCCTATACCACTAGGACCATTCATTAGGGCCCAGGCTCCATCCCTCTATTGTTCAGACTCCCTCCAGTAGCTTCCTGTTGCTGCTCCACTTTGGGCCTTCCTTGGCCATGTTGGCCTGGTTTGAAGTGAGAGACCTGGGGTCATTGTTTGAATCCTGGAAATCTCAAAGAGAGGATTTTCCCACAGGTCTTTGAGGACGAGGGAAGGGAGGTCACACAGTGCAGGACAGGGAAGGCTGGCCAAGAGCCCTGCTATTCCCTTCCTACATGTCTGGGCTACACACACACACTCAGGGATTATGGAGGGAGTCTCTTATCTTCCCTGTGGCCCAAGGGAGAGACCAGTTTAGAGCCTGCAGCATTTAGAAATAATGGGGCCAGATAAAAATAAAGAATTCTCTAGGTTCTCAACAGAGAATGGAGGCTCTTGCGATGGGGAATGGGGTCTGTTGGCTTGTTTGTATCTATTCTATGTCTGTCTTAGATAAGGTCAGAGGCTGTGTTGGGGGTTTGTCAGGTCCAAGTAGTCTTTGGCCACATCTCAAAGCCTGTAGGTTGGAATACTGAGCCTGGAGGAACCATCTCAGGTAGGCATCATCTGACTGCTTTTTTGGGGCAGATGATGCCCTGGGAAATGGGGGTGGAAGGAGAGAAGGAAAAGGCTATTCTAGAAACTGGGACAGCAGTTGAGGTGGGATTAGGAGAACCAGGGTCAGGATACCCATTAGTCCCCAACAGGTGCCAATGGAGAGAGAGCTGCTCTAGCAGACAGTCTAGTGTGACCTTGGGAGCCCTCGTATGGAATCCAAGGTTCTTTTCAGATCTAAGATTTTGCAGAAATTAAAATATCCCTAAAGACCAAGTGCAACGTGGAATCCTGGATTGACTCCGGGAACAAAAGAAGGACTCAGTGGAAAAACCCAAGAAACCCAAATGAAGTCTGTAGCTGAGTGAATAGGAATACACTGGCGTCAACTGCATAGTTGTGATGATTTATTCTGGTTATGTAAAATTTTCAGCTGGGGAAACTGGGAGCAGGCTAGACTGGGACTATACTGTCACTGCAACTTTTGTGAAAACCTAAAATTAGTCCTAAAATAAACAAAGACAATATATCCCCCAGGTACCTAGGACACTTGTAAGAAAAGGCCAGAGGTGGGGTTCGGACCAGTCTGGGTTCCAATTTGTTCCCTGTCTTGCACGGTCTGTGTGACCTTGAGCAAATTGCATAGCTTTTCCACACCTCCCTTATCTGCACAGTAAGGGAGATAACGCCTACCTCAGAGGGCAGGGGAGGAAAGGGGCAACCAAGGTCATGCAGGGCGATGATCCTAGCTTGCTTTTTAATTTTGCAGCCTCCAGAAAGCCTTTGGCATATTGGGGGCACTCATTGAGGGGATGGCTTTTGGAGATCAGCCTTGGAAACTTCCAGGCTGCCCTCAGGCTCTCTGTTCCTTCTCAGTCAGCTGTCCTCACCCCACCCTACCCCAGTCCTGTGACACTCGCCTGAGCCATGACTCCCGAACCCTCCCTGCCTGGTACCTTTTCCTGGCAGCCCAGCCTTGAAGAACACTGTTGACTGAGGTGGGCTTCTGTCTTTTGACTCTCTCCTCTGCTCACTACCCACAGACAGGGGCACCATTCACAAGGTGGTGGAATCAGGGGACCAGGAACACAGCTTTGTCTTCAACATCATGGAGATCCAGCCCTTTCACCGTGCAGCTGCCATCCAGGCCATATCGTTGGATGCTGACCGGGTGAGCTATCCCACCCTACTCTGTAACCTTGGGACCACCCAACAGCTGGCAGAGGAGAGGGCTACTGCGTTTGCAGTTTGTGTGCCCTTTCAAGGACCTCCAGGGTGGCAGAGTCCCTTCTTCAAGGGTTGAGAATTCAGTGGAGGGCTCTGGCCTGACTCAGTCTCGCTCTCTTTCCAGCGGAAGCTCTATGTGACCTCCCCGTGGGAAGTGAGCCAGGTACCCCTGGACATGTGTGGGGTCTACAGTGGGGGCTGCCATGGCTGCCTCATGTCCCGAGACCCCTACTGTGGCTGGGACCAGGACCAGGACCGCTGTGTGTCTATCTACAGCTCCCAACGGTACATTGGATAACTCCCTTTGCCCAAGGGAAGGCCGACCTCAGGATGGGGTGCAGGAGGATCATCCTGGGGTCATATGAGGAGAGGTGGGGTGCTTCGTTGCATCCTTTCAGCTGCTGATGTTTGTGCCTCCTGATTCTAGGTCAGTGCTGCAGTCCATCAATCCAGCTGAGCCACACAGAGAGTGTCCCAACCCCAACCCAGGTATCTCATCCTCTATCCCTCACCTTGGCCCCAGGCTGATGAAGGAACAGCTCTGCCTCGGTTACCTTGATCTGCAGAAGGCATGAGCCTGACCCCTGGACCATGTCCCGCCGAGGGAACTCCCACGGTCTAGGGTGCTCATGAGAGAGGACTGGGGATATGGGAGAATACAAGAAAAAACAAAAGCCAGGATCCGCACCCTGTGTCCACCATGTCCCTTTAAGCCTTGCTCTAGAAGCCACATCTGCAGAACCCAGAGGCTCTCCAGGTCCTTGACCCCACCTCATACCTGTTTCCTCCTACTCTCTCAGATGAGGCTCCATTGCAGAAGGTTTCCCTGGCCCGGAACTCTCGATACTACCTGACCTGCCCCATGGAGTCCCGCCACGCCACCTACTTATGGCGCCACGAGGAGAATGTGGAACAGAGCTGTGAGCCAGGCCACCAAAGCCCCAGCTGCATTCTATTCATAGAGAACCTCACTGCCCGTCAGTACGGCCACTACCGCTGCGAGGCCCAAGAGGGTTCCTACCTCCATGAGGCTCAACACTGGGAGCTGCTGCCGGAGGACAGAGCGCTGGCCGAACAGCTCTTGGGCCATGCCCGGGCCCTGGCCGCCTCCTTCTGGCTGGGGGTCCTGCCCACACTCGTACTAGGTCTGCTGGTTCACTAGGGCTTCTAGGAGCTGGGTGTACCCCAGGCTTCTGTAGCCCAGGAGTACTAGAAAAATGTCACACTCAGCCGGCCGGCCCGGGAGCTCCCTGCCCACAGATCTTCCAGGGGTACTGAGTAATCCAGTGGGGGACAAAGGGCCTGGAGATGTCCAGCCGCAGGCGGCTGCTGGGGCCCAGGTGGGGTAGGGACAGTGAGGGACTGTAAAACGAAGGCGCCGACTGTGAAGCTGGGCCATCAGCAACTCAAGACTTTATCTTCTCGAGAATATTTTTCGAAATCTCCTCACGCTTGACTTCATGCAGTGATACACTTAGCCCATCGGCCTGGCAGTGGGCTTTGGGAAGGGGAGCTGGGACCCCATCTCTGGACCTTGGGGCTGAGTTCTTTGGGATCCTCTGTACCCGGCTACTTCCTTCCCTGCCCCACTGCTGGGTGGCCAGTGTCCCTGCAGACCCAGGCTGCTCCTCCATACCTCCCTCCCAGCCTGGGTCCCACCGGACAGCGCCTTGCATGTTTATTGGAGGATGTTTGCTTTCCGGACAGAAGGATGGGAAAAGCTCTATTTTTATGTTAGGTTTATTTCATGTATAGCTATTCTGACTGCATCTGTATGAAAATACCAAAACTACATGCTGGGGTTGGGGTGGGGCGGGTAGAGGGAGGGTCTGGGAAGGGGGTTGGGGGCTGATCCCAGGCTGGGGCTCCCTGGGATAGGATCAGAGTCCAGGGACAGGCATGGGTTTAGAGAGAGTGGCATGAGCTGGCTCTGCCCTGGGAGCCCAGTCTGAGGGCATGAGCCTCCAGCGTGGGGTGGTTACGGGAGGGGTGGGTGAGGGAGACAGGGGAGAGCGAAGAAGAAAACTGAGCCCTAGGTAGATTTGCAGTGATCATTTTGAAGGAGGAGCCGGGTCCACAGTGGGAGGTTCTAGGACTCTGCCCTTGGCATTGTGGGCTGGGGGGCAGGGGGTGTCTCCTCCCTTCCCTTCAGCCCCCTTCCCCAGGGGCTGTGCTTCCATGCTCCTAACCTCCCACCTTCAGCTCAGGACATGTCCTAACTTAGGCTAAACTGTGAAAATCCCCGTGGAGATGGCCCGGGCAGAGCTTTCCAAGTGGGCCTCCCTGCCCCCAGTCCATAGATTTCCGCAGAGAGCTGACCCTTCTCCAGCCGTGTCTGGGGCAGGGCCTGGGGCCGGGGGCCTTCCAGCTTCCGTCCCTTATCTCTTCTCAATGCACTTTAATAATGTAACATATTACTAATAAACAAGCTATTTATTTACCTGTGTCTGTTCCCTGTCTTCCATGGGTCTTTTTTTTTTTTTTTTTTTTTTTTTTTCCGGAGCTGGGGATCGAACCCAGGGCCTTTCGCTTGCTAGGCAAGCACTCTACCACTGAGCCAAATCCCCAACCCCGTTCCCTGTCTTCCATGCCTGTGGTACTGAGTGGGTCTCCCGCTCGTCACTCAGTGCCTCCTGCATGTGTGAACATCACTGTCCCAGCTTTCCCTGGTGATCCTGCTGCCAGGCGGGCTCAGAGGACCTCGGCTAGAGAGGAGCAGGGGTGGGGATTGTGAACTTGCAACCACAAGGCCAAACGTGAGCCTGCAGCCCCTCCCCTCCCATAGCTCCAAACTCTTACCTTTGGGAGGCACTTACCGGGCCTCCCTGTCTTCCAGGGTGGCCCATCTGAGGCGTGAAACTGACCAATGAGGAACACCATAGGATTTGGTGATAGAAGGATGTGTGCAGGAGAATAGTGCTGCTAGGATACGACCAGGGAATGGTTGCTTGCTCTTGGCCAGGGTGCTAGGAAAGGAAGAAGAGGATCCTGGGACAGAGGAGGCTGCATGCCATTCTGTCTCTATCTTGAGCATCCCCTGTTGGAGAAAGGGCTGGAACAGAGGCAGGGGAGAAATGATGGAGTAAGGCTGCTCAATGGATGGAGGTCAGGACTAAGGACAGTGGCAACAGGATGGCTGTGGGGTGATACCTGACAGCTCAGAGAAAGGATGTTTCCCCAGTGACCTTCTAGTTTTCTCTGCCCCATTAAAAATGTATTATTTAGGGCTAGAGAGATGTCTCAGTGGTTAAGAGCACTGACTGCTTTTCCGGAGGTCCCAAGTTCAAATCCCAGTAGCCACATGGTGGCTCACAACCATCTGTAATGAGATCTGATGCCCTCTTCTGGTGTCTGAAGACAGCTACAGTGTACTCATATAAATGATTTTTAAAATATATTATTTATATAAAATATTATTTCTATTTAAATAAATTACGTGTTTTATAATTTATTTTATATTATTTTAAAATACATAAATTATAATTTTATAAATATACAATGTAATTTATATTTATAAAATCTATGTATACGGTGTTTTGTCTGCATGGATGTCTGTGTGTCATGTGCATGCTTAGTGCATGCAGAAACCAGAAAAGGGTGTTAGATCCTCTGGAAATGGAGTTACAGATGGTAATGAGCCAGCATGTAGGTTCTGGGAATTGAACCTGGGTCCTTGAAGAGCAGCCATGGCTTTTAACCACCACACCATCTCTCCAGCCCTCTGCAGGGACCTAGGTCTTTGGAGTTTCTTAGGAGCTTTTCTGTTGAGCAGTAACTGCTTGAGAGGGGTGCATGGCCAATTGGGGATAGTTTCTGTGACTCAGCCGAACTTCTAGTGAGCTATGGAAGAGCCTCCAAGACTGGTACGGTCCTCAGCCAAGCATTTCCTGTTCATTTGGACCAGGCTCGGGCTCCTGATTATGCCACTTTCCCTCCTAGTCTTCCCAGGGTGAGAAAAGTGGTGAAAATGGGTGGGACCTGGAGGCATCTGAGGAACCCAGATCTGTGTCTGGAGCAGAGTCCTCAGCTGCTGGTGCCTATTGTGGTCTGGGCAGACTCCTTCCCTCCAGAGCTTCACAACGTCTAGTTTCTATTTATTCTCCATCTTATAGTTGCAGCCACAGCAGACTTCACAGCATCCTTAGGGAGACCTCAGATGAAGGAAAGGGATGGGTTTCAGTCCCCAAGTGAACATAGCAACTAGTGAGGAATGTGAGTCTAACCCTGACTCTTCCTGGGTCACTGGGTGTGACCTCTAGGGTGATCCCTGCCTTCCCTTTGGGAATGCTCAGGGCATCCTGATGACTGTAGAAGGGACTTGAGTGATTAAGCATGCTTCTTTGTCTCTACAAAGGCACCAGGAAAGGCCCAGCCAGGCAGAAGCCTTGTGTATCTAGGTATGACATGAGCCCATGATAGATCCCATGTAAATAAGCCATCAGACAGAGGGCAGCTTGGGACAAAGCTCTTCTCTGTTTGCCCTGAGGAGTAATCAGCACCAGGGCCCTCAGTCTGGCAGTGGGTAGATAGGATGCTAAGCTAGGCCCAGTGGCAAGCAGATCTGCGAGGATGGCCACTGGGTATCCACAGTGCCACGGATGGCTGGGGATGGGAGTAAGCCTCATCCCTCTACCTCTGTCTTAAGCATTCTATCTTGGAAACAAAGGAAGGGCAAAGTCTGTGAAGGACCAAAGGCTAGCCCCTGGGGAGCTCAGCTGGAGATCTCTGCTTTCCCTGACTGCTGCCATTCCTGGAACCCTGGCAGGCAATAGAGGCCTGTTGGTCTCTAAAATCCCTTTAGCCATTCCCTCTATCTGCCAGTCCGTGGGCCCTGAACTGCCCTCATGCCCTATGATCTCCCACCTTTCAGTCTTCCATTACTGTTCCTGGAACCCCCAGCCTTGATCCCTGTGATTTGTCTCCCTGGGATACGAGGAGGAGGATATGCTTCTAGATGGAGATTTCCTGATGACCCGGAGTGAGGCTCTCTGGGCTCATCACTCCTCAGCTAGGGGATAAATGGTGAGCATTGATGAGATGAGGCCAGGTCAGAGGTGGGAGCCTGGAGGTCACCCAATCTTTCTGGCATGCTCAGAAAAAGCTTTAGAGGGTATGTAGTTAGCTCCCCTGCAGTGGGACAGAATGGCAATGGGGGAGAAAGAAACCATTCTGCCAAGGTAGGGGCAGGGGTATATATGGTCTTGTGGGCCTGGCTGAAGTGCAGTGAACTCCACAAAGGCCAGAAGCCTCACCAGTGCGGCTCACAGCTATATCCCCAACACTGGGCCAGGTGCTCCGTACACTTTGATGAATAAGTCAGATGAAAAGAAGGACTGTCAGGAAGTGAGTCTGGACAACGTCATCGTGTGCCAGATCCCGTGAGCTAAGGCCCCAGATCTTTAACCCGCAGGTGCCAAGGAGTCATTGCAGGGCAGGGCGCAGGGGTGGGGGATGGTAGTGAGGAGGATAAGATGGGTGGGACCTGAGGTCTGGTTACTTCCCATACCTGCTCCTTACCTGCTTCAACCAAACCACCACACTCCATACTTTGGTGTTCAGAGCTCCTTCCGAAGCCTAATTTTAGTCTGTCATTATCTAGCTGAAGAAGAATATGGAGCCATCCCAGCTAGGGTGGGTGATCCCAGAGAGGGTGCCAGACAGGAGGTCTGTGGGTGTGGGCTTGTGGAAAGCAACTTGAAACAGCTAAATCAGCCTCAGGAAGCTCTTTTATGTCGGCATTGGTTAGGTAGGGAGGAAGAAACTTTGGGGGAGAAAACAAACACATTGTCAGGGTCACCAGTGGCAGTGAGCCAGTCCCACAAAGGGAATGACACAGGACCACATCCTGGAGGGGCTCGGTGCCAGAACTGCTGGCCTTGACCATGACAAGGGTTCTGCACTTAGATGGGCAGTTGCTCCAGCTTAAGCAGAGTGAATGGATTTAGAGAGGCACAGAGAGAAGGGAACATCTTCCAGGTTGGGCCTGCATCACCTTAGACAGACACGGGCCTGTTACTTGACCTAGCTGTTGCTCCTGCAGTTACAGATGTCATTCTTCAACTGTGGCGCTCCTTTCTCCCGACTCGAGTGAGTGTTTCCCTCCACAGCTGTACCCTTCTGGGGTCACTATGCCCTCCAAATGTGACTTATCTGATTTAAGATGTCTAGCAATGGGAAAAGACACACCAGACTTCACAAAAATCTAAATCCGGGACAGGCATGTATCTTAAATTGCTGTGTGGACAACGCGTGGCAATGATAGGTTTGCCTTGGTGTTGTTTTGCTTTATTTGAGGAGCGTCTGTCTGTGCAGCCCAGGCCTGGAACTCACTATGTGTTCCAGGCTGGCCTCAAACAGAGACTGCTTACCTCTGCCTCCAAGCGCTAAGATTAAAGGCATGTGCCACTACATCCGGATATTTAAAGAATCCATTTCTTATTTTTGTTTATGTATACATGCCACCTTCTTGGCTTTATGTGCACCGTGTGTGCAGGTGCCCTGGAAGCCAGAGGGTGTTGGATCTCCAGGCACTGGAGTTCCAGGTAAGTTGTAAACTGTCTGCGTGCCTCCCGGGAGAGGACCCAGGTCCTGTGAAAGAACACTGAGTGCTGTTAAATTCCGAGCCACCTCTCCAGTCCTCTTCCAATCTATTTATTTTAGTTTTGAGACAGAGTTACACTTTGTAACTCTGATAGGTCTGAAACACCCTGCGTAGACCTTGAATTCACAGAGGCTCCTTCTGTTGCTACTGTAGGCTACTGGGATTCCAGTTGAGTCTCTGCACCCAGCCAATTTCACCCATTAAAAAACAAACAAACAAACTTTTTCTTAATGTGACTTACTAGAAAATGTATACTTATCTACGTGGCTCAATAACACATCTCTCCTGGCCAGTGCCAGCGAGAATGGAGAATTTTGTCTTGTTCACAGCTGAATCTCCAGTAGC
Organism: Rattus norvegicus; assembly: GCF_021556685.1. Classification (NCBI taxonomy): domain Eukaryota; kingdom Metazoa; phylum Chordata; class Mammalia; order Rodentia; family Muridae; genus Rattus; species Rattus norvegicus. The sequence goes on from NC_141541.1 coordinate 66,110,713, forward strand.
TAGAACAGTGTGGGACATATAGTAGGTGTTCAATAAGATATTCACAGATGGAATGAGGGAGCCATGTTCTGCAGGGAGAGACCCGTTCACCCAGTGGAACATATTTGTTGTTCGGAGCCTATGCGGTTCTTCCACCACTGGGTTACCGCCCCCATCTGTGCTTTTTAGCTTGTAGCTCTTCAGCTACTCAGCAGGGCAGCTCAAGGGGGACTAGGACGCCTGGGTGAATGCTCTGCTCCCTTGAGAGTTTTCTAAGTGGGGGACTTTCAATTCCTTCTGCTCAGGAAGCCTGGCAGCTTGCAAATAGTATGGAAATCACCTCTCCACACAGAGTTTGCATATGGGGCTGATGGAGACGCTTCCAGTCCACTTTCTGCCCCATGCTGGTCCCTAGGGACAAAAGAGGAAAAACTCTGAAGGCTTTGAGGTCCTAGTGGGGTTATGGTGACTCACAGGAGAATGGACCACCTTAGTCTTTCCCCCATGAACAAAGCCTTGTAGCCTGGAGCATCCTTGTCTCTCAAATCGAACAGGAGCCTAAAAATAGTCTGCAGTTCCAGCCTCCCCCACAGCCACCCGCGCCAAGCCGGGCCCTGCGCCCGCTAGCTCCTCCACAATCCAGACTGTCTGCACAATCTGCCCAAGCCACTGGCCGGCTCCTCTGTGCCCTGGCCCTGGGGACCCTGAGTCAGCACTCCTCTCTTAGGCCTGCTGAGGTCTGCCTCCTGTTCTGTTCACCCAAATAAACCGAGCCCACTAGTTCCTGGGCTTCCAGATGATGATGACCTAGACGCTTGGTTCTTGTGGGGACTTAGGCAAACTCCAGGTCCCCAGGCAATGGAACCTTTGGGGCAAAGCTGAGAGCACGTGAGAGAGCCTGCAGCATGTGGCAGAGAGTAGGATCCACTGTGGTTATGTGGGGGTGATTAAGCGGGATTGAGGAGGGGTATGAGGCCAGTGATGGCAGTTGGCTTCATCCTACGTACTATCTCCTTGGTAGAACGGTATCTCTGTCCAGCCTTGCATATTCCATGCAGCACTCAGGAGTTGCTCCCTATTTAAAGGCTTCCACACTTGTCTCTAAGAAGTCCTATGTCTTCCTTCCTTGAAATTCTTGGACTTTCCACTTTCTGGGCACTGCAGGGAACAGGGAGGCCTGTTCCCGTAGGCTCAGTGAGGGCAAGGCCTTTGTTGCAGATGTGAGACCAGGACTCCATATCCTGACTGCCACCTGGAGCCTTCCAGCTCTGGTCATGGATGCTGGGCACTGTAAGGGACATGCCACGTTTGCCATATATAATAGGCTCAGTCAAAAAAGAGCTTTTCTGTGGCAGAAATAAGTCTACAGGTGACACGGCAGAACTGTGAGTTCCCATGCTCAGAGCTAAGCAGGGTCCCTGCTACAGGAAGTGGGCCAGCAGAAGCCACAATCACCTTCCTCTCCCGGCTACAGCTTTAGGGGAAGCCAAGAGGAAGATATTGAGATCTTGGGGTGGTTCTTCCCACGGCTGATGCCAGAATTCTATCAACAAAGCCCCGTCTTGCCATGTCATTTCCCAGTAGCCCTTGGTGTAAATTCTACGGGAGAGGATGCCCGGGAGAACCAGCCTCATGCCCACAATGACCTGACCATTAGAGCCAGGCCTAGAAGCCAGGGCTCCTGACTACCTATTCCCACCTACACACAGGTCTTCGTCGTAGTCGTCGTCGTCATCGTGCCCCCCCCCCCCCGGAAAGCAGGGGTGGGCAGAATCTAAAGGGTTTCCATTGAGGTGTGGGGGAACATTTCAAAAGCTTGAAGTTTTCTCACCTCCGTGTCACCTCTGCTTCTCAGCAGATGTGAGACCTTTCCACTGTGCACACTGGCCCCTCAGGGTGGGTTTTTAAAACCTTTGCCCCTTGCTCTGAGTGTTCCCCTCTCCCAGCTACCGCAGAAGCCCTGACTCACTCTGCATCCTGCATGACTAGGTCTTGATCTAGTCTTCGTTTCTTTTTCTGTTGCTGTGAAGAAATATTCTGACAAAAGCAATTTTAGGGAGATAAAGCTTATTCTGACTCAAAGTTTAAGGGTTAACGTTCATTATGACCAAGAAGTCAGAAGGTAGCGGGACCCTGGATCAGTTGGTCATGTTGAGTAACACCTTTAAGAGGCAAAGAGCGGTGATCAGTGATCGGGTGATCAAATACTGTCCCACAGATCCCTCTCCACTTATCACCTAGGATCCCCTGACGAGGGCATGGACCCACCTCTAATTAACATGGTCTTTCCTCATTGGTTAATCTCATCTCCATCCTTCAGAGGCATGCCTACAGGCCATCTCCCAGAGGGTTCTAGGGAGTGTCAGGTTGGCCATCAATACCCATTACCACAGGGACCCAGACTCATTTCTCAGCTGGGACAAACTGTAGCTCTAGGAGAGTTTTCAGACGGCCTGGGAGTGAGGAGGTGTGGGGTCTGTTGCCTAACACAGCCCTTCCTGAACTCCACCTGCAGATTCTTGACCTTGCCTGGAGACTCCTACCCCTATCACAGGCCTAAGCACAGGCAGCGCAAGAAGAAAATGCAATGGGAGTTCTGTGCACACACACACAGGAGGGGGAGGGCAACATATGCATGCGTATAAGTGCACAGGCATGAACATCTGGGCTGCTCATTTGAGTAAACACACAGACATCTGTGCACATGTTCACTTCAGTCCTTGGGGAAGGGGTGGGTGTCAAGCTCTCTTCGTGTGCTGATAACTGGGAACCGGAAGATCCATGCTGAGAACACTACCCACACCTAGGGCTCTGGTTGGGGAACACTGGGCCGTGGTAATCTGCCAGCAAAGAAAGTCAGGGGCTTGCTGGGGATTTACTTAGATGCACTGTAGCCGGCCTGAGGCTGGGGCCAGGCGATCACTGGACTACAATGTGCCTCTGGGTGAGATGGCTGCAGGAAGGAAGCCGGACTATGTGCTCCACCCATGGAAAGCTTGGGACTATATGTCCCTAGGGAGGGCAGATCGTGACGACTAGGGCTGTTTCTGTCCCTGCAGGACAATGGGCCGGATGAGGGCCCAGCAGGTGTTCAGGTTTCCTGGGCTGAGACTTTCCTGGAATGTTCAACCTTTTTGATGTCCTAGGACCGAAGGGGATTCCACAGAAGCATGAGTTAGAGGGGCTAAGGATGCGAGTGCAGACAGGAAGTCCTTAGAGACACCAGGACACATTCTGTCCTTGTGTCTGAGTCAGGAGGCACACGAAGCCTGTCTCCTCCATCCCCCCAACACACAACCGTTGCCTGCTCAGAGCACCTGGTTTTTATGGACTGTGCTGGAAGAGGATGGTAGGATCAGGTAGAGCCAAGCCTGGCACCAGGCAAGGGCCACTTCTCTCTGCCAGACAGGATTAAAATCCTCCAGGCCTATTCCAGGGGCTGGGCTGACCCAGCAGAGCTTAAAGAGAGCATTCTGAAACATGTCACTTACCTCTACCTCCCACCAAAGAGGGACACTAATCAGTCAACCAGTCTAGGTTCAAAGTATTCAGGTTAACTGCTACTAAATGTAATAGAGGTGAACATGTATCAAGTAACACACACCTACCTGCCTAGGACTGTCAGGAATCAAGGTAGGATGACTCAGTGGGTGAAGGTGTTTGCTGCCAACCTCATGACCTGAGTTCGATCCTCCAGAACCCTCCTGGTGAAAGGAAAGAACTGGCTACCAAAAGTTCTCTTCTGACATCCACAGGCAGGCTGAGGCAAGTATACACAGTCAATTAATGTATGTCAAAATCATTTTAAAAGAGAAATATGACTTAGAGATTTTTCATAAGCTCTTGGAGATTGGTGCTGACCCCACCCCCACTCCCGTGTTTGTGTGTGTGTTACTAAATCTATGACTTCATACATGCTATAGACCCCACTACTGTGCTACATCCTCAAGTCCTCTTCCTGTCCTTTTAAGATTTTGAAACTGGGTCTTGCTAAGTTGTTTAGGCTGGTGTCAAATAGCCTGGCCTGGAGCTTGGCTCACAGTCACTTTGTCTCAGCCCTCGAGTTACAGGGTGCAGCCAGGTCCACTGTCTCCATATTCCGTTAAAGGAACTCAGGTCCAAGAAGGGGAAGTTGTTTACCAGAGCTTCATGGCTCAGAGGTCCCCAGGGGTTTTAGACTGACTTAGTTGATCTCTCTCATTTACACACTGCATAGCCAGCCACTGAGCACCTCTCACGGCTTAAGTGCGTGCTTAACACTGGGTGTACAGCAGAGATGGAGAAGAGCCGCTCTCTGGCAAGGTCACCAAGATCGAATCTGAGGCTGAACCAATTCCAGGGTCAGGGGTTCCCAGAAACAATTAGTTAGGACTTAAGGTTTGATCGTAAGAGGAAGGGGTTCGGATCACCTACCCCAAGACACATAGTACTTAGAGAGGTGAGGGCTCAGCCATTTTAATTTCTTTGGGACCAGAGATGACACTGGGTGGGATCTGGATCTGGCCCCTCTTCTTAGCTGGGATGTCTCATGGGGCAGGAAGGGGATGACAGCTTTGTTCTTTGCTGGTTCCCATCAGAACCATCCCAGGAAGGGCTGAAGTGTAGCTCAGTGGTACTTAACTGAAGATGCACAGGAGGGTGGGCGGTGGGGTGGTAGTTCACAGAGCAGCTGTTCTAAGGGGTGGAGGACACCCACATCCTGTCCCATTTCTGCCACATAAACATTTATGGGTTAGGAGCACCTCACGGGGGCCTGAGGCTGAATAAGACTGAATTAGAACTTAGTGGAAACCTCTGCCCACGGCTTTCTCCAGTGGGATCCTGTGGTCAGACCAGACCTAACTGCTAGTCCACACATGGCCAGCAATGTGTGCCAAATAGACACTGTTGGGAAGGAACACTCATCCTGGAGCCCTCAGGCCACATCCTGCCTCAGAAAGACCCTAGGAGGTACGGACTGATGGGAAGCTGGCTGCAATCACAACAGGACCTGGACAGAGGGGACTGAAGCTGGCTTTGAAGCTCTTTTCTTGTGTGACATTTGCTTGAAGCTGTGGACAAAGGGAGCACTCAACTAGATGGCCCCCAGGCCTCTCTGGGGCTTGCTTCTCCCACCTTCTTGCAGGGACATCGATGAGGTACGGGGCTTCTCGTGGCAAAGACTAATTAGTGTAACAGCTTTGCAGACAGACACAAATAGAAAGGCAAATCAGCCAGCCAGCTTTGTCCACTCCCGCCTGTTCCCGGTGAGACTGCTGGCCTTCACACATTCTTCATTGAGAGGAAATCCACATAAAAAACAAAAAACAAAAAACAAAAGCCCCAACAACTCACCAGTTTCAAGTGAGCAATCTACGGCTCTCATATATTCCCAGTACTGTGTGATACTTACCCCTAATCAATTCCAGAACACTCCCTCACTTATAAGAAACCCTGTTCCTACCAACAGTCACTTTCCTTTCCCCTCCTCCCCTTACTCTACTTCCTGTCTCCATGGATTTGTCTGGGTCACATGCCAGGAGACCTTTGTGTCTGGTTTCTTTCACTTAGCTTAATGCTTTAAGTGTCGTCCATGTTGAGGGACAGATCTACACTCCTCATGTTTTAGTGCTGACGACACATTCATAAACTCTGTCGTATTTGGTTTATCTAAACATCAGCCAACGGACATCCTGAGCAACTTCCACCTAGGGCTGTCGTGGATAATGTTGCGTGAAGGTCTGGGCAAAGTTTGTGTGTGTGAGATCATGTTTTTAATTCTTTGTGTATTTAACTGGAGTGGGATTGCACAATCATATGGTAACCCTGTTTGACTTTCAGGGAGATGCTAAGTTGCTTTCCAAGGGTAATAATACTATTTCATATTCCCACTTAGTAGCTTTCAATCACTACAGAACCTCACTAACTCATCTGTTTATTTGTATATAATGTATGTGTATACATGTTTGTATGCACATATGTGTGCACATTCATATTTGTACTGGAGGTTGATATCCCCCTTTGGGACAGAGCCAAGCTCTGAAGAGTCTCCCAGGCCCTTGTTTGGTGTGTGTGTGTGTGGGGCTAAGTGACAAAGATCCCCAGGGTCTGCACAAGCTGGTTTCTCTTCTGCCTCCCTCTGTTCTCCCTTTCTTGTCCCCTCGAGGGTGGAGTTCTGGGTTTTCGATGGTGCTAGGGCTGACTCTCAGCCAACCCATCTTGATTCCCAAGGGTGAGGGAGGGCTAACCTGGAGGTAGGAGGCCCGGGTGAGCAGGACCAAGCCTGGCTGACACATGATGTCAGAGCTCTGCCTTGCTTTCATAACTCCTGGCACAGAGTTGCGGGCTGTTATAGGTAGCCTGGGAAGGTTTACTCAGTGAACTCATGCTTTGTAGAGCTAAGGTGAGGCCAGTGACTCTCAATCCACATTTGCCTTGACTCAGAGTGTCCCAGTGAGTCACCGACCATATCATAAGTCATATGCTTACGTAGGTGTGTGTGTGTGTGTGTGTGTGTGTGTGTGTGTAACATCCTGTTCTCTCAGCATGCGCTTGGTACTACTAAAGGCAAAGGTAGTGCCTATAAAGTATTAAAGGTAGCCTGACAGGATGCTCAGGCCTTGCCTAAGCCTAGAGGGTCATTTCTTTACACAGTGACCAGTGGGCTCTGAGGCCACATCCATTAAAGATGCTTCCACCTTAAGGCCTTGGAAATTCTTGGCTTGTCAGGGATCTTGTGGCTCTGTGAGAGGTGTCTGACATTATATGCCTGGCTTGCTCAGATCTCCCAGTGGGTATGGTAATGTGTTGGGAACTCTGTGCTCTGGAAGAGGGACCCACCAGGCTAGAGAGAGGCTCCCTTAACCTCCTTCCCCTGACCCCCACCCTGATCACTCAGGAGTGACTTCAGGTACTGAGAAGAGGCCCAGCGTCTCTCAAGTCCACACTTACTCTTGTGCTCACTGCTGTCTTCTTTTTCCTTTGTCACAGGGCTGATCTGTCTCCAGTCAGATTCTAGAGGGCCATCATGCAGAAATGCAAGTGGTAGGGAAATTCCAGATGCTGTCACTAAAGTGCCCCCCAGCCCCAGCCTCAGGATGGTTCACTTCCCCATCATGCACTCCAATCAGGCTTCAGGGACAGTTTCTGCGTCCTTAGCAAGGGGCCTCTGAGGTCTGGCTTTTCCTGGGGGCCTGCCTTGGGGTTAAACACCAAGGAATTGGGGTTTTGACACTGTTAGGTGCTGATCATGGCCAAAATCCCCCCAACCCTCCCAACTCAATGGTCTCAAGCATAAACGCCTATGTCACCCCTGCCAGACAGGCTTTCATGGCTTGAAGGATTGACCTCAGGATGATACCAGGATGCACCCATGAGCTCTGAGCTCTGTGCCTTCAGGACAAGCTCATTAGTTAGAGTTGGGGGTTCAGAGCTCTGACAGGCAGACTGGACATAGAGGGGACCCATTTATAAAGGGGAGGTACTTTGCTGGTACACAGGTGTTACCAAGCTAGTCTAAGTGACCCTTTATTCTGTGAGCTGATCAAGGAAATTGACTGGGGCAAAACAATAGGAAGTAAAAGGACCTTTGCTCTGCGTCTGTCTGCACAGGTGGGCGAGGCAGGAAGGCAGAGAGCAGTGAGAGCTTCTGAGGGGACCCAAGGGCTCAGTCAAACATCAAGAACTTCCCTGAAGCCAGTAAAGGAGCTGTGAGGGAGCCTCCCAAAGACCTACACATCTGTGCAGGGTCTCTTCTTGCACAAAACTGGCACAGGTCTCTGAGGCATCCAGGAACTCCTACACCTCCACCCTATAGCAGATGGTAGCTGACTCAGCCCTTGCCTGTGTGGGGGGGTTCCCTGTGAGCCTGAGCCTGGGCTGCCTCTCCTGAGCTGCCCTCTGTCAGCACCCGAGCATCCCTTGTTGGAGTCTGGCTGTCCTACAGCATGTTTCTGCTGGCATCTGGGGAATTCTACCCATCTTACAGCCTCTGAGGAGCTGTCGCCATGGACCAAAGGCTGCAGCCAGGAGAGAAGAGAGCCTTCTCCCAAACTTGAGCTCTGCCAGTGTTTGGCTGGCTCCGCTGCCTTTCCTCAGCTATATTTGAAACTTTCCAGCTGAGCTGCTGACCTCAAACACACCTTCAGAGAGGGTGACCTTGACAGAGGCAGGAAGTGGAGCTAGCCCAGGTCCTTCATGCTGTGGATCCCCCTTCTGAAGGAGACAGGGTGGGAGAGAGCTGAAATGAGATGAATTCTGAGCCCTTTGGCTTGGGGCTCTGCTGGGGGGGGGGGCTGAGTTGATCTGACAGTGAAGAGCAACATGTCACAACTTTTTTGTGACTTCTGTGCCAGGGGGTATCCTACAGAGACCTGCATGCACACAGCACAAATACCTGGTAATTCCTGTGACAGGAAAGGACTGGAAACACCCTTCATACTCCACCAGAGGGGATTGGTAGCAGCTATGACAAGTCCTTGTGCTGGAATACTACGCAGCTGTCAAAAGGGAAGGCAAAGGTTTCCTATGAATGAATGTGTCAAACCACGCTGGGATTTTTGTTGAGTGAAAAAGCAAGTACAAGTCATTTTAGAACAGAGACAATAATGGGTCACTAGGCCAAGGTGAAATCAGCATGCCCAGTGTGCCTGTAGCTTGGGAGAGGCCCTGCGCTCAGGGAAGAAACTGAAAATTGCCAGGGACCATGGGAAAGTTTTGTGCTTAACAGCCACTGTCTTAGTCAAGCCTTGTGCTCCTGCACTCAACCCCATTTACAGATGTGGGAATGTAGCACAGAGAATGAGGGAACATGCTCAGAGCCACACAGCAGAATTAGGGCCAGAGAAAGACTCCACCAGGCTAGATACTGAGCCAATGCCAAAACCACATCAATCACTTTTTATTTTTTTTCCTCTCCATCTTTATTAAATTCGGTATTTCTTATTTACATTTCAAATATTGTTCCCTTTCCTGGTTTCCAGGCCAACATCCCCATAACCCTTCTCGATCCCCTTCTAAGAATGTGGGTGTTCCCCTCCCCATCTTCCCCCCATTCATGCCCTCCCCCGAACAATCCCGTTCACTGAGGGTCCAGCCTTGGCAGGGCCAAGGGCTTCCCCTTCCACTGGTATCCCTACTAGGCTATTCATTGCTACCTATGAATTTGGAGCCCAGGGTCAGTCCATATAGTCTTTGGGTAGTGGCTTAGTCCCTGGAAGCTCTGGTTGGTTGGCATTGTTGTTCATATGGGGTCTCAAGCCCCTTCAGCTCTTTCAGTCCTTTCTCTGATTCTTTCAATGGGGGTCCCGCTCTCAGTTCAGTGGTTTGCTGCTGGCATTCACCTATGTATTTGCCATACTCTGGCTGTGTCTCTCAGGAGAGATCTACATCCGGTTCCTGTCAGCCTGAACCTCTTTGCTTCATCCATCTTATCTAGTTTGGTGGCTGTATACGTATGGGCCACATGTGGGGCAGGCTCTGAATGGGCGTTCCTTCAGTTTCTGTTCTAAACTTTGCCTCCCTATCTTCTCCTAAGGGTATTCTTTTAAAGAAGGAGAGAAGCATCCACATTTTGGTCATCCTTCTTGAGTTTCATGTGTTCTGTGCATCTTGGGTAATTCAAGCATTCGGGCTAATATCCACTTATCAATGAGTGCATACCATGTGTGTTTTTCTGTGATTGGGTTACCTCACTCAGGATGATATTTTCCAGTTCTATATATTTGCCTATGAATTTTATAAAGTCATTGGTTTTGATAGCTGAGTAGTAGTCCATTGTGTAGATGTACCATATTTTCTGTATCCATTCCTCTGTTGAAGGGCATCTGGGTTCTTTCCAGCTTCTGGCTATTATAAGTAAGGCTGCTATGAACATAGTGGAGCATGTGTCTTTGTTGTATGTTGGAGCATCTTTTGGGTATATGCCCAAGAGAAGTATAGCTGCTGGGTCCTCAGGTAGTTCAATGTCCAATTTTCTGAGGAACCTCCAGACTGATTTCCAGAATGGTTGTACCAGTCTGCAATCCCACCAACAATGGAGGAGTGTTCCTCTTTCTCCACATCCTCGCCAGCATCTGCTGTTGTCGGAGTTTTTGATCTTAGCCATTCTGACTGGTGTGAGGTGGAATCTCAGGGTTGTTTTGATTTGCATTTCCCTTATGACTAAAGATGTTGAACATTTCTTTAGGTGTTTCTCAGACATTCGGCATTCCTCAGCTGTGAATTCTTTGTTTAGCTCTGAACTCCATTTTTTTTTTCTTTTTTCTTTTTTTCGGAGCTGGGGACCAAACCCAGGGCCTTGCGCTTGCTAGGCAAGCGCTCTACCACTGAGCTAAATCCCCAACCCCTCCATTTTTTAATAAGGTTATTTATTTGTCTCCCTGCAATCTAACTTCGTGAGTTTTTTGTATATTTTGGCTATAAGTCCTCTATCTGTTGTAGGATTGGTAAAGATCTTTCCCAATCTGTCAGTTGCCATTTTAACCTAACAACAGTGTCCTTTGCCTTACAGAAGCTTTGTAGTTTTATGAGATTCCATAAGATTGATTCTTTTTTTTTCTTTTTTCTTTTTTTTGGAGCTGGGGACCGAACCCAGGGCCTTGCGGTTGCTAGGCAAGCGCTCTACCACTGAGCTAAATCCCCAACCCCAAGATCGATTCTTGATCTTAGAGCATAAGCCATTGGTGTTTTGTTCAGGAAATTTTCTCCAGTGCCCATGTGTTTGAGATTCTTCCCCACTTTTTCTTCTATTATTTTGAGTGTATCTGGTTTGATGTAGAGGTCCTTGATCCACTTGGACTTAAGCTTTGTACAGGGTGACAAGAATGGATCCATCTGCATTCTCCTACATGCTGACCTCCAGTTGAACCAGCACCATTTGCTGAAAATGCTATCTTCTTTCCATTGGATGGTTTTGGCTCCTTTGTCAAAAATCAAGTGCCCATAGGTGTGTGGGTTCATTTCTGGGTCTTTGATTCTATTCCACTGGTCTATCTGCCTGTCTCTGTACCAATACCATACAGTTTTTATCACTATTGCTCTGTAATACTGCTTGAGTTCAGGGATAGTGATTCCCCCGGAAGTCCTTTTATTGTTGAGGATTGTTTTAGCTATCCTGGGTTTTTTGTTATTCCAGATGAATTTGCAAATTGTTCCATCTAACTCTATGAAGAATTGGGTTGGAATTTTGATGGGGATTGCATTGAATCTGTAGATTGCTTTTGGTAAAATGGTCATTTTTACTATATTAATCCTGCCAATCCATGAGCATGGGTGATCTTTCCGTCTTCTGAGATCTTCTTCAATTTCTTTTTTCAGAGGCTTGAAGTTCTTATCATACAGATCTTTCCCTTGCTTGGTTAAAGTCACACTGAGGTATTTTATGTTATTTGGGTCTATTATGAAGGGCATCGTTTCCCTAATTTCTTTCTCAGCTTGTTTCTCTTTTGTGTAGACAAAGGCTACTGATTTATTTGAGTTAATTTTATACCCAGCCACTTTGCTGAAGGTGTTTATCAGGTTTAGTAGTTCTCTGGTGGAACTTTTGGGGTCACTTAAATATAAATCATATCATCTGCAAATAGTGATATTTTGACTTCTTCCTTTCCAATCTGTATCCCTTTGATCTGTCTGATTGCTCTGGCTAGGACTTCGAGAACTATATTAAATAAGTAGGGAGAGAGTGGGCACACTTGTCTAGTCCCTGATTTTAGTGGGATTACTTCGAGTTTCTCTCCATCTAGTTTAATGTTAGCTACTGGTTAACTGTACATGTCTTTTACTATGTTTGCATATGGGCCTTGAAGTCCTGTTCTTTCCAGGACTCTTATCATGAAGCAGTGTTGAATTTTGTCAAATGCTTTCTCAGCATCTAATGAAACACTTTTTAATCTTTTAGACAGGCTTTCATTAAGTAGCTCTGGCTAGCTTAGAACTCACTAGGTAGACGAGGCTAACCCAGAGCTTACTGAGATCCACCAGTTTATGCTACTACTACTCAGTCACTTTTCTTTTGCCTTTTAAAGTGGTTACTGATGGAATGGGTCGACTGGAGGGGAGGGGTGGTGGAAGGCATTATGAAAAACCCAGGAGGCTGTTCCAAGCTGGTCATTCAGATGAGAGTGAGGGCTGAGACATCACCAGTGGGAGCTGACACACGGAGCTCTGGGCTTGATTCTCAGCGCGGAGGAAACTGTCCATGAGGGCTTTAGTGTCCATGTAGCAGATAGGAAGTCGGATGTGGAGATGTGTTGGAGCTGCAGAGATAAGTCAGTGGTTTGCTGCTCTTCCAGAGGACCTGAGTTCAGTCCCTGGCACTGTCAGATGCTCACAGCTGTCCATAACTCCAGCTCCAGGTTCCGATGCCTCTGGGTTCTGCACTCACATGCACATATTCACAGGCAAGCATGCACACCTTCACAGAATACAGATAAGCCTTTACAAAGGAACTAAGAGATTGGGTGGTGAACTGGAGAGGGTGCTGAGGAAGACGGAGCCTAGGACTGTGCATCCATTCATTAACTTCTTCATGTTCCTGAACGTTGGGCTGGGCCACAGGTGCTGTTTCCAAGCTGAGTTTGTGTCTGTTATCACGTCAGAGTTTCATCCCCGCTGGTGGATCTAGGTGCTGGAGATTAAGCAACAGGGAGGGGCTGGAGAGATGGCTCAGCAGTTCAGAGCACAGGCTGCTCTTTCTAGAGGACCTGGGCTCAACCCCCAGCACCCTCATGGTGGCTAACAACCTTTTGTAACTCCAGTTCCAGAGTACCTGACACCCTCTTCTGGTCTCCATGGGCACAGCACACATATGATACACAGACATATATGCAAGCAAAACACCCATACGTATAAAATTTAAAAGAAAATATGATTAAGAAATGCATGATTCCCTGGGAGATCCACATGGTTGAAGGGGAAAACCAACTCCCTAAAGTTGTCCTCCGATCTCTACACATACACTGTGGAGTCTTCCTATCTATGCACACAAAATAAACAAATTTTTGTTTTGTTTTCAAGAAAAAAATGTGATGATAGTTTGTTAAAACCATGGGAAGACAAAGACAGGTCAGTATGATTGGCAAGTCAGTATGATTGACAGGTTAGTATGACTGATGGGTGAGTATGATTGACAGGTCAGTATGAGTGACAGGTCATTATGACTGACAGACTCTACCAAGGAGATCTCTAAAATGTTAAGTGGGGTTGTCATGGACACTTAGATGTTTGAACAAAGATTTGGAGAGGAAGTGAGCACTGTAGATAACAAGGGGAGGCAGAGGTCTAGATGGGGAAGGGAGTGGATCTGACATGTTTCAGAAGCAGAAGTGTGGTAGATGCTATCCCTAAGACCAGCAATGTCCACTTCTTTACTTCCGGGCCTAGAAGAGGCTAGGCACAATGTGAGATCACTGTAACCATTAAGATGGGAGAGGAGGAGGTGGATAGCCCTTCCAAACCGAATCATCTTTGAGTAGATGAGTGATCCCTCCAGTGTCTGATAGCAGGTGATGCTGCATGTGACCCAGAGTCAGGATGACGTTGACTCTGTGGATGGAGTCCTGAAACAGAACTATGCCCGCATTCCTGTGTACAGAGGACAGACTTTTATGTGTTGCTGGGCAAAAATGAGAGTTATAGATGTCCCCAGGGACATTTCAATCAAACAATTGACTTCTAACTTGAGAGGAATGAGAAGCCTTGGGCAAGGTTTAGGTAGGATGGAGATGGGACCCCATGGCATCTTATTGGCAGTGAGCAAACTGGCTAGAACAGAAGTGACCAAGGTAGAACAAGGATGTTGTCAAGAGTCTCTGAGATGATCCAGATAGGAAAGGATGCCACTTGACTTGGTTCAAAGTGGTGGCAGTGGCCAGATGCTGGTGTCCTTGCACACTTATTGGTGGATTAGAGAGGAGGAGCAGACCATGGTGTTCCCACAGTTTTTGATCAGAGAAATAAGGAGAGAATGGCCACGCTGGGCTGGTAGAAAACTAGGGATCAGGGGAGAGGCTGGGGCACTGCAGCTGGAGCACTGGAGAGACTACAGTGACAGCAGGTAAATGGCAGGTGGTCAGGTGTGAACTTTGGCAGGTGGTCAGGTGTGAACTTTGGCAGGTGGTCAGGTGTGAACTTTGGCAGGTGGTCAGGTGTGAACTTTGGCAGGTGATCAGGTGTGAACTTTGGCAGGTGATCAGGTGTGAACTTTGGCAGGTGATCAAGTGTGAACTTTGATAGTACCTCAGAAAAGATACTGTATGCCTTGAAAGGGGACCCTTCAGCACCCAGACCACATGGGGACAAGAGCAGGTAGGGCTGATAGTGGGTATTAACAGCCTGGAATTGATGTCTAGCAGGCACTGGGTTTATCTTGTCTGGAGCCAGAGGGCTGAGGCCTCAAGGACACAGGAGCAGAGCAGGCTGGCTAGGGGGAGTGGTTTGCCTCTTTAGCGGGGAGCAAGAGAAGAGAGGCCAGGGCAAAGCCGTGTGTGGGGTACCTCTGAGGGAGAAAGGGGAACCAAGAAGGACCAGGTAGATGGAGTTGCCAGAGAGTCAAGATTCTGGCCTCTAAGATGGTTGGGTGCTGAGATTAGTATGGGATCCCAAGGATAGATGTAGAGGGAGGCAGATGATGGGGATAAGTGGAGACCTTGAGGTGGAAGTAGTCGTATGGGCTTCTGCAGAATGGGTGACTCAAGGGGAAGAGGGTTGGAGCCAAGAGGAAGCAGAAGGAGCTGAAGGGAGGTTGAGTATGTGGACACTGGTGGGTTCCCTGAGGGTCCTGCTGGTTCACATAAGTTTGGAGTGACCCCTGCTGTTTACCAGGGCTTCTGAGAGCTGAGTCTGTTGGAGAGGCTAACAGTCTCAGAACTGGAGGGAGGGACAAAAAGGAATGGGGGCCGCCTTTTCCACTGCACCCCACTAAGGCCGTGGAAGCCTCCAGCTGTTCTGGATCACTGGTGGTCTGACATTGGTGAAGAGATGACAGAAAGGACAGGAGGAGCCTTCCAGGGAGCTCCTAGTAGACACTGAGGTTCCAGGGTGAGGTCCCAGGGTGGGAAGATGGTCATAGTAAAGCCACCTAGCAGGGAAACTAGTGCCAGCAGGATGGGAAGGATGATGGGGGAGGGGGTGGGAACAGGGGTTATGGCTGGAGTATTGGCCACACATCCTAACCAGAGATGTCTACTGCCCTTGAATTTACCTCCTGGGCTCACAGTCTCCCCTGCGTACACCCAAAGATGCCAGAGGAGAACAGATGATGGGGGTCAGAACTCAGGGGAAGGACCTGGCTTCATAGCTGTTCCTATCTCCCTAAGGTCTTACCTACTAAACCATCACAGCAAAACACTTGCCTGTAGGGTGGATCTGTGATCTCCTAAGGATCTGACTACTTCTTCTTTCCTGAAAGTCGGAAGTATCTTTCTTCTGGGGTAGAACTAGCCACTGTCCACACAGGAGTGGGCACTACACACTTGGTGGGACTCTCAGTAAAGCTACGGGAGATTGTATCACTGTTCTCTCCTCTTGATAGGAGAAGCTGATGTTAGAAGGACAGGGACCCACCCTGCGCTGTACTGTATGGGGTGGCTGGTCTGTTGAGGTGGTCGATGTGGCATGCCATGTGAGACTTGCTAAGAGGTATTTTTGTCCCCTGCACAGGGCTGCCCGTCCACAGGCTGGTGTGGTCAGGTAAATTCCTGTTTTCCCCGTCTGTCTCTAGTGGGTTCCCATGCCTGTTACAAAGGAATAACAATTTCCATTTTTGGTCACAAAACTTCAAGCAGGATCCCACACCATAAGTGTGTGCTTCCTCATTCTGGCTTTGTAGGTTTGGGGTTCCTTCCTCTGAAGGACCGTGAAGGAGGTATGAATTCCACAGCAGGCTAAATCATAGGCACTCTGATGACAGGACTAAGCCTTAATCTTTACTCTCTGTCCAGTTCTATGCTGAAGTGTTGGCAGTGGTTTTCATCCCAGGAGGCCATTCCTGAGAAAAAGAAGGATCTGGAATAATAATAATAAAAAAAGATGTAGAAATTTCTCCTGGTTTCATCAGTCCTGCCAAGAGGCACTTTAGGACCTGAGTGAGCTTAAATCTTGGGGTGCCTATGAGGTCCCTTATCATGATCCTTCCTGCAGCAGCTCAGAGGCCCAAGTGGGAGGTAAGAGCAGGACCAGGTAAATCTCAAGTCTACAAGGTTCCTAACCCAGCACTTCCTTACCTCCAGGAGCTCCTGCAAAGTCTCTGTGCTTGTTCAAGGCTTTGTTCTAATGTTAACTTTTTAGTGATGTCCTCTCTGACCAGCCACCTAGAGTCACATCTGTCCTTCCTTTTCTACCTGTTTGCTCCTGAGGTTGGAGTCCGTGGGACAGATATTTTTGGGAGGTGGGGAATGTCTGGGTTAGAAGGTTTGGGGGCTGGGGATTTAGCTCAGTGGTAGATGCTTACCTAGGAAGCGCAAGGCCCTGGGTTCGGTCCCCAGCTCCGAAAAAAAGAACCAAAAAAAAAAAAAAAAAAAAAGAAGGTTTAAATGCCTTGGCTTCCTGGCTGGGCTTGACCTGTCTGTGTGCTTTATCTAATCTCCCTAATGCTTTTACAAGAAATTTTATTATCTTCACTTCATGAATGAAACTGCTGGGAACAAGAGGAGGCTTGTGTGTAATCACCCAGAGAATCTATGGTAGTGAGGAATTTGAAACAAGGGCTCTGTGAGGTTTGAGGAGTGGCTCCAACCCAGAACCGAATCTGAATCCAAGGTGGGTGTCCTGGCTCTATGGAATGTGGGATTGGGAGGGGCCCAGAGGAGGAAGGGATTGAGGCTGGGGAGGGTGCTGACAATGGGTAGCCAAATGCCCTGGCTGGATGTGCAGGTGGATAAACCTTAGAGGAGAGCACACAGATCTGTGATAGCATCACTGGGGACTGCCCAATACCCGCCCCAGGCTTTGTAACTCCGAGCTACACATTCAACCTCTCTGTGGCTTTTCCATATTTGAGAGGAAAGCCTAGTGCAGCAGCGCTGGCTGTCTGGCTTGCCTTTGCTCACCTTTTGCACTCAGTCTGCTGAGACCCTGCACCCACTAACACCAGGGGCAACACCAGCAGTCTGGAAACCCCTAGTTTGTCAGTTCTGCCTAGCTCAGTTTTGGGTGTCCACTCTGCTGGCCAGCAGGGGTTTTCTAAGCCCCTTCCTGGGGCTTGTCCCTGGGTTCTCTTGGACTCCTACTTCTAATCTTTTCTGGGCCCAGGGTAGGAGCAAAAATGGAAACTCTACATGCCATATGTCTAGATACTTAAAAGTTGTACATCAAGCCAACACACTGCTAAATAGAGCATGCGCTCTCCGCCTACACGGCCAAGCACACAGACTAGTAAGCTCTCATATCAACCCGGGAGGCGGGTCTCGTTTAGACTCCTGGAGTACAGTCCTGAAAAGAGGCAGCATCATGGGGCAGGTGCCCATTCCTCCCCCAGAATAACCTTGACTGACACATGTCACTGGCCTATGCTATTCTTCCACAGGACATCCCCATACTCAGCAACCCTGGCTGCTGGCTACCTCCTAGCCAAGGGAAAAGACTTATACAGACCACATAGTGAAGCTTAGGGGGTCTTTTAGACTTGGAATTCTGGGTGCTTCACTGGGAGGAAAGAGAGAGTGGCCTTGGGTGGGCATGTCCTTAGGTTTGGCCCTATTGGAGGGGTGACTCTGGAGGAGGCCAGAGTGAACTTCTCTAGAATCCAGAATCCAGAGCTGGGGGTTTTGTTGTTTTGCTGGATTCAAGGGCTGTACTGCCTTCCAGGCTCTCCCACTCTGGTGTGGACGGCCTTACTCTGCTTGGACTCCGTATTTGAAGCGTCTGCTAACTATTGGAACCTTCATACTTGGCTGAACCCGTATTAGGGCTTCTCCTCAGCTCCAAGCCCTCCTTCTCTACCCAGCATGCCTCTTTTTCCTCATGTGAAAGAGGAGAGGGGGCTATAGCCACGTGTCCCCTACCTGTTTGGAACACTGATCTCAGCCAGCACATAAACTGGCCTGGCCTCATCTGGTTGTGTGTATACCTCAGTGCAGAAGTGCTTCACTCGGACCCTGCAGGCAGAGGGCATCCCTCCCCCACTTGTGTCCAGAAAGTGGGACACCAACTCCACTTTAGCCAGTGTTTCTCGCTCACTCAGCTGAAAAGCTGCAGCTTCCCTGAGGCTCCCAAGCCTCACCCAGCACTGACAGCTCCTTCTCTGATGCTGTGTGACAGGCCAATGTCAGGGCTCCCACACCTGCTCCCCTGCTGCTGCTACCTCCTGCCATGGGGGGCACGACATCTGCCACAAGGGCACCAGGCACCAGCAATTCTACCCTGCATGCTGCCACCTCTTGGCTCAATCTTTCAGGACTACCCCCTTACTGTCCCCTCTGCCTGTGCTGTGGGCATGACAGGAAGGCAAGGGGGAACCGGGGGTGCTGAGGATGTGCGGTCCTTCTGTTAGCAGAGGAAGGCTTTGCTTCCTGGGAGAGCGACAGGCATTCTCAAGAGTGTAGCAGGTTCTGAGCTGTGGCCACATAGGGCCTTGAGCCGTCCCGAGTCCAAATATGTAATCAGGAACCTGCTGAGCTGAGAACTAGGGACAGAGAGCTCACATAGCTGGATGCCACCTCAGGATCCACTCCTAGACAAGCCTCTTCCCAGCCGTTCTTTGGAAACCGATGGTCGTGTGCTTAGTATGAGCATTTCATGGCCCCCCACCCGACCCCAAGGCTTGGATATATGGTGGTGCTGCTGACATGGCTAGCACCAGACAGGATTGTTGCAGGAGGTTGTTGCTAGCTGAGTGGGGACCTGGTCGAGAGGGAGGGCAACCCATCCACCTAAACCTTCAGGAGAGGTATCTCCCATATACCTGTGACTTTCCTGGAACAAGTTTGTCCTGCCTTAGGTGGTCCCTCTCCCTCCTTTCTCTTCATTAGGGTATCCAAGCCCTTGTCCCCTTCCTGTCAAGCTACCTGTCCTGGTTAGACCTGTCAGTACAGGAACTCTTGGATGAAGGAGAGCCACCATGTGTGTGTCTGATCATATCAAATTCATAATTGACCATGAGTAACGTGGTTGGGTAATGGTGAGCCCAGACCCTTCCCAACGAGCTGGCCCCATGGGTGAGGTGAGGCACAAGGTGGATGTACTTATGAGAGGAACCCATGGGTCCACAGTCCCTCCACCCACTGAACCTGCTGCTTCTTCTTCAGTGCTCTGGTAACACCCTCTCCGAGAAGCCCTTCTGACTACAAAGAGCTCAGTTTACGTCTCATGTGAAGGACTCGTCATAATCAGTCCTTGCTCTAAGCTGAGACCTTTGGAAACTGCGGGTATCCTCTGCATCTTATTCAACCCGTGAGGACTCAGTCCATTCTTGCATGGAGCTGGGGAACGGCTCATGGTACTCTGGCCTGTGTGTGAGCTTCTTTTGGAGAAACAGGGGCTCGGCTGCAACCTCTGTCAGAGGCAGTCGACCCCTCCCTCTCCCCTCTGCTGTTTTCCTGCAGGACCAGCCCAGCTGCATCCCAGTTGGGGGATCAGGAAGGAAGGGAGGATCTGACCTCATGTCTGTCTTTCTAGCCCTGCCTGGTGCTGCCTCTGTGATAGAAAGGAGGCAAGCAAGGAAGTGGGGGTGCAGGATCAGTAGCTGTATGGGACTCCAGACCCTGGGTTAATGGGGAACAAGGGCTCCCAACTAAGGAGTGACCCAGGCTACATCATAGCAGTTCATACCCTGGGCTACATCATAGCAGTCTATGCCCCTGTTCCAGACTTTCTCCACCATGTGGTGAGGGCTAGGGCTTTACCCAGGAGAAATACCAGTGGCTACCAGGTTTCAAGCCTGCTGCAGGTCTAGGAGCTGTGGGAAGGCAGTTTGAGGCTAGAGGAGGCTTAGGCAGGCAAATCAGGAAGGCTAGGCTCCCTGTCTGAGGACCAGACACTTCCTCTCTAGGGACTGCACCTTTCTGATGAGATCCCCACCTGACTGGCTGCCCCGCCCACTCTCTCATTTCGAGAGCAAATGAGGTGATGCAGAGACTCTGAAAAGCATAAAGGTGGCATTATTTTTAGCAGGAGTCATATTTGACTTGCTAATCAGCTTTCTAAAAATAGCCTCATTTATTATGGCACAGGGAGAACCCTGGGTAGGAGTTGGTGCCCTGGATCCTTGGTGTGGCTCGATGACAGTTCTGCTGTGTGACTCTGGCTGGGCCCTGACCTCTCTGGACAGTTAGACAGTTAGATCATCCCTGCGAGCCACTGGCCCTGAGACGGAACTGGCATCAGGATTTGAGATGGAAGAGGAAAGAGACTTCCTCTTGTCTGGAGTGACTTCCGGGGACTGGATCCCTCTGAGTCATGTGCTAGAACAATTGGCATCACTAAGGCTGTCCGGGAACCTGCTGTTGAATTTATACAAATCTGTCTTGTCTTGATCATGGGCTGTCTGCTTGGTCTCCACCATAGCGACCAGTCACCAGGAAGGAGATGAGAATGGTTACAGAGAGGCATGGGGCCAGGCAAGGTAGAGAGGGACGGAAGGGTTACTGTGAGGCATCCAGTTTACTGGAGAACCCATTCTTTCTGCGTTTATTGAGTACATACTACGCCTCTGGCACCGTGTCCCATGCTGTGGAGATAATGGGGCAAACCAAGCCAGGACCTGTTCTTGCTTCCCCGGCCCCTCAGATCCAGTGGGAAGGAACAGGCACCATTTACACAACTGAAGTCTTGGTCTGACTACAGAGAGTGCCAGGAAGCACGGAGTGAGGATGATGGAGAGGGAAGGCCAGAGGCCGCTCCTTAGAGGGGTGACACAGGTCGAAACACGAACAGTGAATAAGTGGGCAAGGCGGGGCTGAGAATGGGGGATCCTGAGCAGGAGTGAAGGCCCACGGTGAGTGATGGGAGTGGAGGGGCTGGAAGAAGCCGGAATCCCTGACTTTACTATCACGTAGTTCCCTGAATACAAAGGCAACTTCCCATTGGAAGCTCTTCCAGTGGTTCAAGCAAAGGAGCATAGCGTTGAATCAGGGTGAGGGGAGAGGTGATGTGGAGGGCGGGGTGCTTAGCTGTGAAATTGAGAGCACTGGGGCATCAGCATGAGTGGGTAGGAGGGTTGAATTGATGGCTACTGATTCACAAATGATATGCTGGCCTCCTCGTCTGGTTTCTGTTCCTCCCGAGGAAATGTTCATCTATTGCCTGTACGAGTCATCCATCCCTCCACCTAGTGCTAGTCAAGCAAGCGCTGCCTTTTTCCTAGTATGGTCCTATCTGCCAAGTGTCTGCTATGACTCCCCAGTCCTGGCCCCTCTGGGCAGTGGAGAACTGTAGGGTGAGACTGCTGGCTTCGATGGGACTTCACTAAAATTGCCTGACTCTGGTAGCATCAGGCAACTAGGGAGGCAACAGTGAAGGGGCCCTCAGGCAAGCTAGGCCAGCCACAGTCCCTCTTATTCTCCTCTGTAGCCTTCTCCCAGGAAGGGGCCTAGCAGCTGGTCCTGGGCTGACCTGACAGGTATGACAGAACCTCTCACACTAGGGCCTCTGTAGGTGGCTAATAGCTAGAGGTTCTGCCTCAGGAGTGGCCACAACCAGTTCTAGTCCCCTGTCTCATGTCCCAGGTCACAATAAAGCTGGGGTACAAAAGGGTACATCAGAGGCCCACTGGTCCATCCTGTCAGATAGGGAGGGACTAAGGCCTCAGCCAAGTAGATGAGGTAGAGCCCTAGCCTGAGCTCCTTTCGATCTCTAGTTTTTAGTCTCCCGTCCCTTCTATCTTGCTTAACCTGCTGCTCTGGGGCCAGGCCACCCAAGTGTCTCTCCTCAGAGCCCAAGAGGGTCATCTCTACTCCTGCGGGAGCCCTCCTGACTGGCCCTTCTTCCCTTCGTCCCATTTCCTGCCCTGGGGGCTGAGGCATACCTCTCTCCCCACAGCAGCTCGACCATCAGCCTCCACCCCAATGTGATTGCGTGAGGACCTTTAGCATGCAGTCTCCTGCTTAGGCCTAGCTTCCATTGCAAGTTGACTTTCTATGCGGTTATGGCCTGGACACATTCTCTTCCCCAGTCTTTGCCATCTCCTGAGAGCAGAGTTGGAGTAGAGTTGAGTGCGTTTCTAGAATGTTCTCTCAGCTAGTGGGCACACAACACAAGAAGAGAGGGAGGGTTTTGTTTATTTCTTTTGTGCTCAGGTAAGAAAGGATGAACCTCTTTTGTTACCCCTGCCTTGTGTCCTAGGACCAGAGGCAGATGGCCGGCACCTGAGTGTGGCCTTTCTAGGGAACAGCAGTGCCCCCTACTGGCCACCTAAGGTGATCCCAGTTGAGATGTTTTGTTATAACCTGCTGGGTCGCCCCTACAAGGGAGGAAACTCAGTCAGGCTCCATGAAGGCCCTGTGGAGGCTGCAGAAGGGAACTGGAAGGACCATGGCTGGCTTAGCTTGCCCTCCATAAAATGGGATAATAGCACTCAACACCTAGAGCTTGCTTGGTGACTAGACAGACTGATGATGTAGTTTGAAAAGAGCTGTGCAGGTGGAGGATGTAGGTCAGAGGAGAGCAGAGTGGAGTTCTGGAAGCTGCCTCAGACGCCGGCCTGGGCTCTGCTGAGGAGAGAAGATCCTGCTTGGCATGGCTCTACTACCTAATGGCAGTACTGTCCACGTAGGCCAGACCTCCACCACTCCAAGGCAGGATGGTCTGTCTCTGGAAATGTCTCCTGGGACTGTCTAAGAGGCACAGGTGACCAAAGACTTTAGACTTTACCCTAAAGGCTCACCACCTGTTTTAGGTGACAATCTTAGGCCCAAACGAGTACTGATAGTCTTAGGCTCCTGGTTCCTTTTCTACTTCATTATTATCCCCTCCTCCAGTTCCCATCAGCCACTTTGAATTTCTTCTTAAGGGGATAGATACTGCAATTAAGACAAAAATCACAGAGAGGTTAAATTTCCTCAGAGCCACACAGCAAGTGAGTGGAGAACAGGGGTGGAGTCTACTGGAGCCAGTCCAATCCCCATACTATAGTACCTTTCAGGGCCTCTGTGAGTGTGTGTGTGTGTGTGTGTGTGTGTGTGTGTGTGTGTGTGTGTGTGTGTAGAAGTCTGGGGAAGTAGAGAGATGGAGCTTGAGTGCGCTTGGGAGGAATGTTGAGCTTGGGTTTGAGGTTTAGTGGGGCAGGGCAGAGAATGCTGGTGGGTTTGACCCTGTGTGACAAGAGTGTGGGGCTGCTCATGCTGTATGGGTTGTGAGAGGAGGGGCAGAGGGCTGTGTATATGGCTATGTTTAAGAGGCTAAGGAGCTATTAGCTGGGTAGCCGGAAGAAGGGAGAAGCTACTGATCAAGATTAGAAGTACAGAGTGGGTAGGTGTTGCTGGGGGTCCAGACAGAGAGAACCACACACAGACACAGGGAAGTGGGTACCAGAGAATTGAGGTGAACCTGTGGGTAGACGCTATATATAGGGATGTTTCCCTTCCCTTCCCTTCCTTTCCGTTCCCTTCCCTTCCCTTCGATTTCCTTTTATTCCTTTCTTTTTAAAAATTTGAGACAGGGTATAACTTGCATCCCTGACTGGCCTGAAAGTGGCTATATAGACAAAGCTGGCCTCACACTCACAGAGATCTGCCTGCTTCTGCCTTCCAAGTGCTGGGATTAAAGGCGTGTGCAGTGAGGGCAGCATCTCCCAGAGTCCTAACTGAGGGTACTGAGCTCCTCCCCCAGCACATGTGAGCAGCTCAGCCTCTCTGTAGGGTAGGTGCCCTCTGCAGTGGGTGGTAATAACATACTCAGACCAGCGACTACTTCCTAAGCTTCACCCGGGTGCACCCTGATGGTGACCCCAGCTCTTGGAGACTCATCTACTGCGTGGGCAGAGACTTTCCACTTGGCCGGGAGAGGCTTCTTCCTTTTCTACATGCAAGCCTTCCTGCTGGGGTGTTTCATCTGCCTCCTTCATCCCATACCCACCCAAGGCTGGCCCTGGGTGGGCTGAAGACTTCCTGCCTGGTTGGCACAGGAGTGGCAGAGGGAGGGCTCCTGCGATATCCCAGCTGGCCTGGGGGGCTGCACTCCCAGATTGGCCCCTGGGAGGGGCTCCCGACATGTTTCTTTAGATGTGTAATTGGAATCTCATGGGCTTGGTAATTAGGGGAGGCAGCAAAGCACTCTAGAAATGACTGTAATTATAGTTACAAACCAGCAGCTAAGCCAGGAGTTTCGGTGATCACCTGGGGGAACTGGCTGGGGGAGAGGAGAGAGTTGGCTACCGAGGGTTTACTGTGGGCCAGATGTCTACTGTGAGTATCATGAACCAGACACCAGGCCCCTCCACAGATCTCTGGGGGGGGCTCTCTAGACACCCCCAGAGGCCTGGAGACCATCTGGCTTCTGGCCCCAATATGACAGAGGGGAGACGCCTGGAGAAAAGTGGGGACTTGGCCAAAGTGACAGAGCATTAATAGCAGAACTAGGGTGGAACCCAGATGTCCTCTCAGAGAGAGAGAGAGAGAGAGAGAGAGAGAGAGAGAGAGAGAGAGAGAGAGAGAGAGAGAGAAAGAAGGAGGAGGAGAGGGAGAGGGAGAGAGGGAAGGAGGGGGAGAGAGAGAGAGAGGGAGAAAGAGAGAGACAACACTTTGGTTTCTGTTCTATGCCATGCTCTCTCCTTTCCTGTCAACTCCCTCCACAAGCTCGGCATACTCCTTGTCCCCTCTCTGGAGTATTTAGAGTCTAGCTTCAGCTCAGTAGCATCATTTCCTCTGGGACGCCTTCTCTGTCTCCTGACTGACCACCCTAGCTTGAGTGGGCGGTCTTCCTCAGCGCCAGTTTGTGTGAACCTGAGAACCGAGAATTGTTTTCAGGAATTTTGTGACGGTTGTTAAACATAGCTACTGTTAATAATTAAGTTACATAAACTTGTAATTAGGTATATTTATACACACTGGAAACATCGTCTTCTAACTTGCTACACTTTTCAATTATCTGAGCTCATAGGTTCTTTGTGCCTACTGTATCTGGTGGTGGAGACTCACTGATAGTGGTGTGAACCCACTTAGTGTTTAGTGGTGTTACACTGGGGTTCTTGAATCAGGAGGTAGGACTATTTAAAACACTTCAGTCCTGTACCCCTAGCGCCCTGCTCCCAGCTCACAGAGAAGGTTGTTGAAGTCTCCAGCTTCCACTGGCTTACCTTTGACCTTTTGGTCTCTAGCAGGCCTGGTGTCCAGCGAGGGCTTAAAAGATTGAAGCAAGGGAAGGGAGAAAGTGGTTATTACCTCTGGAAGACTCATTACCTGTTTTCAACAGCTGCCCTCAGGGTTGGTTCTGGGTCCTGCATTACCCTGGGGCTCTCAAGGGAACAGTACCATGGAAGGGGTCTATGGATCGGTAGGTCCTGGGATGTCGGGAGAGCTGCTTTCTAAGGCAAGGGCAGCAGGGCACCAGATAGCCAGGTAGGTGTGGGTGGTTTTGGCAGGCCTCACAGGCGGCTGGGCCCAGGAAAGGTCCTGCCTCTTCCTGCCCCTAATGGTCTTGGCAAGGTGCCACCTTCTGGTACCCCTCTTCCCCAGGCCACAGCAGGAAAATGGGTGGAAAGGCTTTGGAGTTGGGCCAGCTTTTAACAGGTATCTAGTGGGTGAAGGCTGACTGCATGCATAAGACAGGCTGAGCAGCTCCACTGTGGGAAGATATACTTGGGTACCCAGGCACGAAATTCCCAGGGGCCCTTCAATTCGAGGTGAGTACAGGACTTACTGGGGGCCAGAGGGAACAGTTTGTTCCCCAACTGGAAACTTTGAGACTAGCATGAAGCATGTGCACAGTAGTGGCTCAGTAAATGTCCGTCAAACCAGGAAAATAAAAACTAAACTCAGAAAGAGAATGGGACTCAGGCTTGACACCATTGCCACATTTGCCCTGACTTCACTCGGGGCTTTAAAATTTTTAGGGTGTTTTGAGACCGGTTCTCACTAATGTAGATCTGGCTGTCCTGTACTCGCCCTATGTAGCCCAGGCTGGCCTTGAACTCACAGAGCTCCATATGACTCAGCTTCCTGAATTCTGGGATTAAAGGCATGTGTTGCTACACTTGGTTATCACTTAAGGTTTCTGAGGGAACACAGGTAGGACCTGTGTGGGCACTGTGCGTTCTTCCTCAGACCCAGAACCCTATATCTCCCTGTTCTCCTCTCCCTGTCCTAATCTGCAATTCCGTCTTCCTCACAGGAAGCTGGGAGAAGCGAGTGAGTTAATTTCATACAAATCATCTAGATTTGGTTGACCCAAAGTAACCTTCTGAAACAAGCGAACTGCCACTGGCAGTTTCTAGGAAGCCCCTCACACCTTACCTGAGTTGATGGGAACTCACGGAGGGCTTCTCCTCTCCCATTTTCTGCTGCCCTCTAGTGGAACTCAGAAGTATCTCCCTAAGACGACACCGTGAACTTGTCTGCAGACGTAATTCTTCAGATTTCAATGGAAACTGGCCATTTAAAAAAAAGGTTGACTTTGCGTAGACTAAGAACCCTGTCCGCTTGTGCCCAAATAGAATTCACCTGTGGGTAGCCATTCGTTGGTGTGGGGTTTTTTGTAGCTGTAGTTAAAATGTAGCAAAAAGGCAACCAAGAGGTATCTTTTTCTTCTTGACATTGACAATTGACTAGTGGTAAGTTTTAGGGTGTTATGACCCGTAACCTAACCTGACACACTCCTGCCAGCATCCTCACCCACCACTTAAGATCCTCCAAACTTGGGGACAGCCTGTCAGTTTTCTCAAGTTCTTACTCTTTGTCCTACAATATTAAGACTGTGACCTTGTGTTTTGGCTCCTGCCCTGGCACTGTAGCAGCATCTTTGACACAGGGTAGAAAACAGAATTCTTTCTTCCAGCTCTGGAGAGCTGGGGAGCTGGAGGGTGAGGGCTGGCATCTGCTGAAGGTCTTCTTGAGGCACGATGCCTTAGTGGGAAGCGACGGGCGAGCGGGGACATGGAGGAGCAAGAGGAGCTAAGTGCTGTGATACGGAAAGCGGCCCTCTCCAGGGCAGCCCTTGCGTCCTAAGCACTGTTATTATTGTCATTATTTTGAGACTGGGTCTCAGCTCCCTAATTACCTATTACAGGCTCCGTCTCCCATTACTGTTGCATTAGGGATTAAGTTTCCAACACAGGATTTTTTTTTTTTTTGGCGATAGCTAATCTTTTAAAAAATGTTATTAGCATATGTTAATTATACATAATAATGGGCTTCTTCGTGACACTTCATGTATATACATATTGCCATTGGAGTCATTCTCATCACACTGTCTTCTTTCCTTCCACTGCCTCTAATCCTCATTCTCTTCCCAGTAGTGTGTGTGTGTGTGTGTGTGTGTGTGTGTGTGTGTGTGTGTTTCAGTGAGTTTCATTGGGGATGTTTATAGGAGCATGAATACCTTACCCGTGACTAGAGTAAGAAGGAAAGAAAACATCTCTCCCTTTCCCATCAATTGTTAACGCTGAATAAATACTTGGGAGAGATGGGACCCCATAAGCACCCACCCCATGACAGGGTGTCATGGGCTCAGTCTTGCCCAGTTGATGACATGCAATGTGAGATCAAGTGTACAACAGCCACGTCATGCCTGGAAGTCATCGTTTCACACGTCTTCCTGCTCCAAACCCTTCTCCCAGATCTTATGTTTTCTGTCCCCTCCTTCATCAATGTTCCCAGAGCCGGGGGCTGATGTAGATGTTCCTTGTACGGCTGGACATTCAAGTACCTTGGCCAGTTGGGTGTATTTCTCTGACCAAAGCTGATGGCAGCGTTATTCTGTAAGTACAAATGTAGTGCTCGGAAGGCAAGCTTGTCGGACACATCGTGTCCACTTAGCCAAACAACAGTTAGGACTTCTCCCCTGTGACCTCCTCGGCCACAGGCTTTTGATTTGGCTTACGGTACCAGATGTGGACGCACAGGGCATAGCAAACATGTTATTATTACACAGTGGGCTCATCTTGCAGTCATCCAGACTGTCACACCTGGGGGCCACAGAGGAGTAAGACTAGTGATGATAATTCTCCTTCAGCAGCCTTTTGGCACAGTGAGGGCTGGTCAGAAGGAAGGAAGCTTCCAGTCTAGTTCTGGCTTAATGTCTGTATCTCCTCAGGTCAAGGGGCAAGGCTCTCTAGGGGTACAATGAACCATAGCACAGCTTTTCCTCTGATACCTGCCTCAGAACATGTACGTGCTAGGTGCTCAGTGAGTAACTATGAATTAATAATGAATTCACTACAGCCAGATAAGAAAGGACCACTACAAAAAATGGGGGGCGTGGGCGACTCTCTAATTGGCTGCCGGGCTGCAAAACCATCTCTGGAGAGAGGCTGCTTTAAGGGAGAGATGAGGGTAGAGGAAGGTATGGCTAAACTGGAAGAGGGCTGGACATCTCCTTTGTTCCTCTGGTGGGAAGCCAACAAGAGCTAGGGGAGGACCCCGCCAATATCTTGAGTTCAGTGCACCCTCTCCCCGCAACCCCCCCCCCCCAACACACTAGGGAACTAGAATTCTGTTTTGGGAGAGGTAAGGTACAAGAAGCATGCACACCTTGCCTGAAGGTGCACGAAGCTTGACTCTTCCTAGAACACCTGGGGCCACGTGCTTGTGGGCCTGAGGACAACACGGCTAATGGCTACTCTAGATGCCAGCTAAGAGCCCGCCACACCTGCACCAGGTTTCTACGCCTTCCTCACGCAGTCCTTTCAAAACCCACACCTCTCAGTCCATTCAGGCCGCACCCCCTCATCCTCAGCTAA
Source organism: Rattus norvegicus (assembly GCF_021556685.1). Classification (NCBI taxonomy): domain Eukaryota; kingdom Metazoa; phylum Chordata; class Mammalia; order Rodentia; family Muridae; genus Rattus; species Rattus norvegicus. Next base: position 66,139,496 of record NC_141541.1, read on the forward strand.
CCCTCCCTCGTCAGTGCCCCAGCAACCCCTACATCCAATGAGGGAGCCTCTGAGCCCCGAGCTCCGCCCCCTTCCACCTGTCTCTGTGGTCTATCCCGCACCGAGCAGCAGCAATTGCTCTGCAAAGCCTTAAGCTCCGCCGAATACCAACCTGGCCCGCCTCGGGCGGTGCTGAAGGCGACAGTCTCCGGAGAGCTTGTGCAAATATATACTTTGAAGTCTGGCTTCCGGTTCCAGGATAGCTCTTTCTGGAGGTGACACTTCTTCAAGCGTGCTCTCTCCATCGGCAGGACTTGGAGGAGCTGGGAGCAACTACCCGCAGCAGCCCTGTTCCTGGACCCTCTCTCATGGCCTCAAGACATTGGTAAGTGGGAGCTTGTGACTGCTAGGGTCAGCATTGAGTCCCGCTTTTTTAAAAGTGCGCTCGGGGACAGAGTTTTTTTGTGCCATGCCCTTTTCTAGTCCTCAGTAAGATCTCCGAAGAAACCTTAATCCTTAGTTCCTTAGTTCCTTAGTCCGTCGCCTCCCGAACCGACCTCTTTCAGGCCCCAGCTTCAGAGCCGCGGGCCCAATGTTATGGTGGACATTGGCGCCCCCTAGTGGTAAGAAATTAAATCTCAACAGATCTCCGTAAGGCGAATGAGGCAGGTAGCCTATGTATCTAGGAGACAGGAGCCTTTTTTCAGTCTCAGTCCTTGCTACAGACATGGCCGAAGGTTGACTCAGCTCCATTCTTCCATCTGTATCTTAAGTGAGGCTGGATGCTGGCCTTTGTGTCCAGTGTCTGCCTTTCGAAGCCTCCCTTCAGGGCGCCGTCCTTGTGCCATGCAGAAGCCTCTCCCGTCAGCTCACACCTGTGCTACCCACTTGGAAGGTAGAACCTGAAATCACAGTAAAAGTGCCAGCAACTTCACTGTGGAAACCAGGGGATACGACTCTCCCCTACCCGCTCTTCTCAGGATGACAGAAATGGCCTTGCCAGTTGAAAATCACCTGTTACGGGATCTGTCCCCTTTGCAGATTAAGTCACTGGTTGCAATAAAGAAGGACTCTGTTAGGGGACAGAGGGATGGCCTATTAGTGAAGACTGCTTGTTGATCTTCCAGGGAACCCATGTTGGTTCCAGCACCCACCCGGGTGACTCATAATTGTTTGTAATTACAGTTCAAGGGGATCTAGTGGCTTCTTCTGGCCTCCTTGGGCACCCCTCCATTTATGGCAAACACACACACACACACACACACACACACACACACACACACACACACCAAAGTTTTTTAAAAGTAGTATTCCTGTCACATGAAGTGACAAGATATTGCTTCTGGGTCCCTAAGTTGATTTGCCAAGCCCCCTGCTACCACAGCCCTGCTTGGGCACATGCATATGTGTGTAAGGTGTGTGGGGCATGCACATAGGGCTCGGGGTCTGCTCACCAAGGAGCTCACTCCTGGGCATTCTCAGTGAGCATGATAGTTGGGGGAAAATGCTTGGCCTTCAAATGAGAACCCTGCCCAAGTGAAAACCAGTACACTCTTAATAAAGCATCCAACGGTAACAGTTTATTAGCCTCGTTACTTTCTAAGTTTAGTAAGTTTAGTATCCATAGAAGCTTCACTGCATTTGAAAGAATGTGTGGGCTGGGTTTCTCTCTCTTTGAGAAGTCTCAGTTAAAAAACTGCTACTTCTAGCTGTACGGTTTCAAAAGAAAAATTACAGCTATCCTTTAACAACAACAACAACAAAAACAAACAACTTTGGAGCAAATTTTAGTATTTTAGCTCATGCCTTCATGGGGAGGAAAGTGGTCTGGAGTTCCAATGGCCAGGTTTACAGGGGTGCTGGGTCACCAGTATCTAAGGGGGAAAGGGAAGAGTACGCTACTGTGAGGAGACAGGGTGGGGCTGGCAGGGACCCTGAGGTCCAGGCCGAGTGTCCTCACTGCATCCTGACAGCAGTGGTCTGTGACAGCCATTCATTGTTCCAGCTGGAGAGCCAAGAGGTGCTGAACAGGGCAGCAGAATGAAGACCAGGGCTTAGGTTGTAGGTAGGTCTTAGGGGAATTCAGGTGGGGAAGTTCTCATAGGCTGCAGTGAGTGAGGCCCTGGGGCTGCTCTTCAGAAGTGCAACTTGTAGGCTTCCTAGCTGGGAACATGCTCTGCTGTGTGCTTTGGGTGGATATCACACATAAAGAACTCAGCTGGTGTTGTGAGGCAGTGAGGACTATCCCTGCTACTGCCACGAACGGGGGTGTGTGTGAGAGAGAGGGGGGAGAAGGAGGGGGAAAGGAGGGAGGGAGAGGGAGAGGAGAGAGGGAGAGGAGAGAGGGAGAGAGAGATAGAGGAAGAGGGAGAGGGAGGAAGGGAGAGGAAGAGGGAGAGGGAGAGGGACAGGGAGAGGGAGAGGGAGAGGGAGAGGGACAGGGAGAGGGAGAGGGAGAGGGAGAGGGAGAGGGACAGGGAGAGGGACAGGGAGAGGGAGAGGGACAGGGAGAGGGACAGGGAGAGGGACAGGGAGAGGGAGAGGGAGAGGGAGAGGGACAGGGAGAGGGACAGGGAGAGGGAGAGGGAGAGGGAGAGGATCTGGTCTCCTTTGCCTGCAGCTGTTGTGGGGACTTGGTACATAGCAAAGGGTTGTTAACTTTTGCTCTGTGGACTTTTTCACCAACTGCCTACATTCCTGCTTTGTCTTCTAGCTTCTACAGTGCCTCTGCCCCGCACCTGCTCTCAGCTCCGACAGAAGTCACTCCCTCAGAGTCTCACTATTGCTGGGTAATGAACTACCGTCCCCTCCCTGCCTTACCGCCGCCTTCCTTGGAACAGTGATTTAGAGATTTGAGTCTGTGCCTCCTGAACTGCCATTCCTAAGACCCCAAATAAACTCCTTTGACTTTCACAGTCTCTGTGTTTGAATCAATTAACAGATTCCAGACTATCTCTCTCCCATTAACCCCAAATCCTCAACTATCCAAAATTTTCTGTCAACTGTATTCTGTTTCCTTCCATTTCACTTTTTCTGGACAGAGGAGTAGATCAAGATCCAAAGGCTGGAGGTGTAGCTCAGTGTAGAAGCTTGCTTAGTGTGAGCAGGGCCCCGAGTTTGGTCCCTAGCGGAGCAAGAAAGAGAGGCAAAGGCATATGGTGCTCACAGGGAGGCCCAGGTACTTGTGGGGCTAAGGCAGGATGGCATGAGCTAGGAGTTTGAGCCCAGCCTGGGTGATATGAACCTCATCACAGACGACAGAAAAGAAGCAGAAAGAAGCAGAAAAAACAGAGAAGCAGAGAGTGAGGCTCCTGGCTTTTCCTTTAGGACAGGAACCAGTCATTGCCTGGGCAGGAAGGCAATGCCTCATCCTTCCCAGGAAAGCCTCTCGTCCCTCAAGGGGCCACAGGACAGTCTGCCCTAGTTTGCTCCTTATTGCTGCGATGAATGCCACCATCAAAAGCAACTCAGTTAGAGGCCATCATGGAGGGAAGTCAGGGCTGGACCTCAAGGCAAGAACCTGGAGGCAGGAGCTGAGGAGGCCTTGGAGGAAGACTGCTTATGGGCTTGCTCCTTATGACTTGCTCAGCATGCTTTTTAATGCAAACTAGGACCACTGCCCAGGGGTGGTACTGTGGATGGTGGACTGGGTCCTCACATAGCAATCATTAATCAAGAAAATGGGCTGGGGATTTAGCTCAGTGGTAGAGCACTTACCTAGGAAGTGCAAGGCCCTGGGTTCGGTCCCCAGCTCCGAAAAAAAGAACCAAAAAAAAAAAAAAAAAAAAAAAAAAAAAAGAAAATGCCTCCTGGTTGGGGATTTAGCTCAGTGGTAGAGTGCTTGCCTAGCAAGCGCAAGGCCCTGGGTTCGGTCCTCAACTCCTAAAAAGGAAAAATAAAATAAAATAAAATAAAATAAAATGCCTCCTTAGATATACTCACAGGTCAATGTGATGGAGGACATTCCTTAATTGAGTTTCCCTATTCCCAAGAGACTCATTGTGTGCCAAACTGACAGAAGCTGACAGACACACCTTCCCAAGGTGAAGCAAGAGGAAGAAAATAACGAGAGGAGAGAGATGGAAGCAGCTAGATGGAGAGATTAGATACAGAGAGACAGACGGGGAAGCAAAAGGACTGAGTGTGACTGGCTGGGGAGATGGCTCCTCGGGTAAGGTGCTTGCTGTGCAAGCATAGGGATCCGAGTTCAGATCCACAGCACTCATGTAAAAAAGGAACAAGGCAGGCGTGATGGTGTGCATCTGTAACCCACGTGTGGGGAGGTGAAGCCCCCGGGGACTTGACGGCCAATCCAAAATAGCCAACTGCAGGTTCATTGAGAGAACCTGTCTCAAAACAAACAAACCAAACTGGAGATGCGTTTGAAGAATACATCTGGATGTCAGTCTCTGGCCTCCATGTGTGCCTGCATGGGCAGACACACCTGCATACATGTGTACACACACACACACACACACACACACACACACACACACACAGAGGTGGGGAGGGAGAGAAAGAAAGTAATGATATAATGATATAAAGGGTTAAACAGTAGCACACTGCTACTGATTAGTAGAGCCATGCATCTCCAGGGCTGGTTTCTTGTCAAACACCTTTCCCCAGTCTTGAATAACTTGTTCTGTCTAGTAGGGTGGAGGTTGCAGGGTGGGGTGGGGAGCTGATGTGTGACTTAGTGAAACATGCCTGGAGCTGGACCCATGATGTATTTATCTTTAGTTATGTGTCTTGTGAGTGCAGGTACCCAGGAAGGCCAGAGGAGGGCGCTGGATCCCTGGAGCTGGAGTTACAGGCAGTTGTGAGCTGCTGGGGTTAAGTGCAGGAAACAGAACTTTGCCTCTTTATAAGAGAAGTGTGCGCTCCTCACCACTGGCCCCTCTTTCCAGCCCGAGGACACAGGCTTTCAAAGTGGTGCCCAAACATTAAGCCAAACCACAGTGCATGGCCTTTAGTTCAGGGAGGTTACTTGAGCTATTTTGAGAATTTGAGACCTTCCTAAGTACTTTATTGTCCTGGTAAGTTCTCGTCACAACTCTGACAGGCAGGTCATGATTACATACATTTTGGAGATGAAAACCTTAGTTCTCACGCAGCTCAAAGTGAGCTCCTCACATCCACACAATTACTCAGGGTCTGAACTAAGACTTGAACCCAAGTCCATCTGGTCCCGACGCCCCTATGCAGTTATGTCTGTGGTCTGCTCAGAACTTTTATGCATAGGAGAGACCCTCTCTCTTCTTTTCTAGTGTTTCTGAGGCTCCATCAATCCAGGGTGCTGTGTGGCCCTGAGGCAGGCAGGGTCTGTGCTTGCCTGGAATAGTTTTTGTCCACTGTGATTGGACAAAAACTGGCCAATCAGTTCCTCAGTGAGATCATGGCATGGAGAGGGTGGTCCTTCTCTGCTTTTGCTGCAGAAATTTCCAGGGTCTCAGGGTCAGGGAGATCTTTCTGGGCTTCTTTTTGGCTGTGCCTAGTTGACTGCGGGAGAAGGCGGCCAACACAGAAGAAAGAAAGGGGGGTAGGAACCAGAAACTTCCTGTGCCATGCAAGCTTCTGCCCTTGAACTTTTCAAGATTTTTTCAATGAAATTTTATTTATATGCGGATTTTCGTTTTAACCAGTTTCAGCTGGATGTCTGCCACATGTTCCACAAAGAACTCTGACACGAGTCTGTCATTGAAAAGGGTTATAAACACAGGAGCTCGTCCCTGGTGGAAGGGAAAGGTGTCTGGGATAGTGAAAGGAACCTAGGTAGAGTTGAGCCCAGGGTGCAGCTGGATCTCTGGGAGTCATGGGACAAGAATGAGAGCCCTGAGAGTGACCAGTGGGACTTTGTATAGATTTCCTCCCCATGCTTCTATCTCTGGCTTCATTTTTTCCATCAGCGTCCTCCCCAAGAGTGAGAGCTTAAGAATTTTCTGAAAGAGGTTTTGGATAGAGTTCAGTTGGGAGAGAGCTTGCCTACCATGCGTACAGCCTTGGGTTCCATTGCCAGCATTGAATAAACCAGTGTTTCTAAACCGGTTAATCCTGATCCTTGGATGGTAGCAGCAAGAGGATCAGGAGAAGGTCATCCTCGGCTGCACAAGTTCAAGACTAGTCTGGGTTAGAGGCCCTATCACAAAACCAAAACCAAAGTTCTGGAAGACATGTGATTGACCCAGCCATGTCTAGACCATGACAATTACAATTGTCCCCTCTAGGGAAGAGGGTAACTTGGACCTCACTTTTGTGGTTCTGGAGTCCCTGCTATAGAAGTGGCGCTTCACAAGAGAGAAGGACCAACAGAATGTCTACCACAAAAATGAAAACATTAATTACGTTTTCTTTGCCAGCCGTTGTGATACCTGCTGGGGTTTCCCAGTGTTCCCAATAGGTTTCTGTCCCTGTATGTTCTGGTATGCTAGAATGATAGCCCAGATGCTTGATAGGGTCGGATCATCAGCGTTATTCTGGTGAAACGGCATGAGGTCATGCATATGCTCTTTGCGTCCAGCTTTTCCTAACTTACAGAAGCAGGGAACTCTATCTGGCGTGCCAGCACCAAACAATCCCCACTCTTTCTTAGCTCCGAGTAGCTAGGTGATGTCACGTGGTTGTGTTCTAGCCAATGAGATGCCTGGCCTTGTGTGTGGCCTCAGGCAAGTAGGTAGAGCCAGTCCCTCTCCTATCCTCCCCCTTCCCCCCCTTTTTTTTCAACAGGTCTCATTTTGTAGTGCAGACTGACCTTTTCTTGCGATTTCCTCTTCTGGTCAATGGCATGGAGATGATGGGTCAGGAAGCATTGTGGATTGTGGGATAGCCTTGGGGAAGCAAACAGGTGTTCACATAGGAAGCAGGATGAGGGCACCTGGGGTTTGGGGAGAACTCACCACCAGCTCTGGGCTGCCTTTGGACTTCTTTTATGCAAGAGACATTATACTTCTATCTTCTGTAAGCTTGTGACTTGGATTTTCTCTTTATCTATTCAAATCTTATCCAGGCCAATAAGGCTCCTTTCCTAATGGTCCCGTTGATGTGTGTGTTAGTTTTTCCACAAACATAGATGGAAACGTTTGCTGACGACCCCACAGCTAGCAGCTGATGGATCAGTTAGACTCATGAACGTTTTGCCCTTTCTCACTGCGCCCTGGTGTCTCCCTGAAGTGGTCTTCAACAGGTTGAAGACCTGCAAGATGAAGGACCCGACGAGGCTTGGTCTCAGCCTAAATAATGGTTCCTCTGAGGGAGGAACTGGCTTTAATCTCACAAACCTGGTGTTTGAGTTTTCTGTCTGGAAACATGCCACAGATGTAGCTGTCTGCAAGTTTCTTATTAATTGAGTGTCCTCACCAGGTGGAAGCCACTCCAGGTTGATTCTCATATAGATAAGAGCTTGCTGCCCCTCTGTGCCCACTGAGCTGATGACAGTGTCTTGGATGCCCCCCACCCCCACCCCAACTCCTACCCCTTCCCCCCCAGAGGAGGGATGACTCTTGTAAATATCATGGGTGATTTATGCCCATAAGACGGTCACCTTTCTTCCCACCAGGCTCCGCATGGAGTCCAAGCAACAGAAATCAAGCATCCTGAGACCCTAAGGAGGATGTGTCACACTGCACCCTACATGACTGTGAAGTCCCAAGGAAGGCCTGGCCTCGGTCTGGCTTATTTCACATGGGCATTTTGGGGCTGGCATCTTTACATCTCCCTACAAATTGGTTCTTCGTGGTCACAGGATGGCTAGTAAGTCTCTGAGGCTAGTGCTCAGGTTGCAAGGTCTGAGAAGGATGACTTCGAGCTCCCTGAGACAGCACCTGGGTTTGGGGAGTGACAGCAGCAGGAACCTGATGGCTGTGGAGACTGCAGGTCTGGGAGAGCAGCTGCCAGGATGGGGAGAAGGGATGCTGAGGGCCAACACAGTCCTGCATTGGGAAGAGCCTACCTAGTTTTCACGCCATTGTGGGTGTGGTCCCTGCTGTTCCTCATTAGTGTCTGCGACCATCTGTGCTGGCAGGTGCTTCTTGCTTGGTTATGCCTTCGTGTCTGGCTGGTTACCTTGTTCCCATCTTGGCACCTAGAATTTTTAACTCCACTAAATGGACCTCTTAAAGAACAACGAACATTTTGTGACACAGGCATCAGCCTAGTGAAAACTCAACACAGGGCTTTGGACTGGTGGAAACGCATCTTTCTGCTAAAGGAAGAAGAGCCTACATATACTTGACCATGATCACCACAGTCCTTTCCCTCCTGCAGTTGCTTGGGTGGGACAGCGAGTTCACAGGCTTCTTCTGAAAGAATAAAGATTTTAAACTATCCCTCACTGACCCTGCTGTGAGGACAAGTGCACCTCACAGCAAAGAATAGCATAAAATGTTTTGGGCATGTAGCCTGGCTATAGGCACCACAAACCATCTGGCCTCGAGAAGGCCTGACTCAACAATCCTGAGAAAAACGAGAATTAGGGTCAGCTTGCCCCAGAAGGAGGGTGGCCTAGAGTTGAACTGAGCCCAAGTTACAAATCAATGAAATTGCTTTGTGTGACTTTTGCTAACTGCCTATGTAATTTTCCCTATAAATCTCTTCCCCTAATTGGGCTTGGGGTCGACTCCTCTGTCTCCTGTGTGAGCTCTGGTCCCTCAAATACACTTGTTTATTACATCAAGATCGGTTTCTTGTGAGTTCTTGGGGGTTGTGTCGTCTCTAGACTTGAGTGGGGGTCTCTAGACTTGGGTGGGGGTCTTCCCCACCCCGGTGGTCTTTCACTTCTTGCTTACCTGATGGCAACTTCTGTGCTGTTGCTTTGTGGGCTGAGAAGTCACAGGATCGTTTAAAAGTGTATTGGGATGGGCAAGATAAACCAGCCATGAAAGCAAAAGGCAGAGAAGAGTGAACAGTGCACCCGCTTCCTTCTGTGCGGCTGGTGGAGTGTGCACTGACCCTGGGAGCAGTCTAACCCCACTTCTGGACACACCACGTTACAGAAGTAGGTCTTTCTCCACTCCCTTTGCCGGTGATGACAGACATTTGTGTAGTGTCTTGGTGCCATCCGGTAGGGTGCATGCTCTGCAGCTGCCCTTGATCACCCCTCCAAGGCTGATTGCATTTCTACTTTTTATGACGTCCTTTAAAATACTAACCTGATGAATTTTGCTCTTCTGTACAGTGGATGGAGGCTCCGGACAATTGTTGGTGTTGGCTTTAGCTAGAAAAGTCTGTAGCTACTGGAAGCTGCTTCTATTCTCTGCTTCCTGGGTCTGCCTGAGAGACCAGTTTCACAAATGCAGAGACCTAATTCACCACTTAATTAATTAATTTCAGACGGGGTTTCACCATGTAGCCTGGGCTGGCCTCAAACTCATGGAGATTTGAAGTAGAATCCCAAATACAGTCCTTCAGAAATTCGCCTTTCAAAAGTCCTTAAGGACCTGCTAACCTGAAGTGGGTACAAAGGGAGTTGGAGCTTGATCCTACGCGGTCAGATTCACCATGAGGACAAGGGACCTGGTGCTTCATAAGGATTGCTCCCTGCTGAGCAAGACAGGAACCAACTCAGAACAAGGCATGGGATTAACTTCCGCCTGTGTCATAGACATTCTACTCCTGGGAGACCAAGAGAGGACTGCATCTTCAGTTGCCTTCTCATCATATGGTAAACCTCCCTTCCTGACGTGGTGGCTCATTGTGAGTTCAAGGCCAGTCTGGTTGACATAGGAGGTTCTAGGCCAGTGTGGGCTATGAGATCCTGTCTGAAAACAAAACAAAAACCAATCAAAGTATGCAAAACAAAACAACCTACAACCTAACAGCAGCATAAGTGAGCTGTGGATCTCTCACTTCACCTGTGACACTGGCGTATTTCAGTTGCCACAGGTCCCCCCTGCCCCCCGAGAGATGGTAATGGCAGTGTCTAAGTTTCTTGTCATTTCTCCAAAAAAAAAAAAAATGCAAAACCTGTATAGAGATCGAACTTTTGGTGGCGCTGGGCTTTGGACAGGATAGATCCTGTCATTTCTCTGAAAATTTGTTTAATCATGGCCAGACACTTTGAGTGTCCAAATCTGTAGCATTAACCCTCCAGGGCCTCAATCAATCTTTTAACTGATGCTGTGAAACCCATACCTTGTGGTGAGCCCAGTTACCCTCTGTTTTAGCTTAGACCTGGCTTGGTGTGCTACTACTGCAAGCACAACAGAGTAGGGGTGACGGCCTGCTACCTCAGAACAGCCTTCAGCTCTCTTTCAGGACTTTTGTCCTCATGGTGGGAGGATGCCTACCATCTTGGGAAGGATACACAGTTGAGGTAAGAAACCGAGGCCCATGACCCACAGCTAGGGAAAGCTGGGGGCTGCTGCTAACAGCCACTGAAATATCCTGAAGGAGGGGAAGGTCAGTGCAGCCTGTGTGGATGCTGGCCCCTAAGCTCCAGCGAAGCCTGCGGTGACTGGGGCCCCTCAGGAGGAGCTACGAGCTAGAGCTGTATGCCCGAGGCTGCTCCTGGTTGTCTGTTGCTAGGAAGTACAGGGGGCAACCAGCATTTGTTGTTTTAAAGCCATCACCCTTTCAGATAAGTTGCCACACATCATGGGGCACCAACCCAGTCGTGTCTGGGAAGGACATGCTGGGTTTCTAGAAGTTCTTTGGGAGATGTGAAGAAGCCTCCAGAAAACTCTCCCTTGTGTCTCTCATCTGCCTACAGTGAGCTCCCGGCTCCCTTTGTGATGGTCCTGTGGACAGGGTGAGGGGGCGAGCTCCAGTCTATGCCATTTCGGGAGTGGCTGCTCTACAGCAGAGGGGCTGGCTGTGGGCTCTGAGGTTTGAGCTTAGGTCAGGGCAACTGCTAAGGACAGAATCTGAATGTCTTCCATGCCCCCGCAATCCAGACTCCCTCCCTGGGCAGGAGTATGGGGTAGCAGCAAACCAAGGTGTTGGTTTTAAAAGCACACTTGGGCGGTCTGTCCCTTCGCCCCAGCATCTCAGAGAGGACTGGATGCTTGCCTTTCTTTGTGAAACTCATGCCACAGTTATTCCCGGCTGACGTCATTGCAGGCACAAGGCCATTAGTGATGCAAAACCAGCCCTCTGTAGCCCAGCTTTATCAGCAAGTCTGTGGCTGACAGGACAGCGCTCGCTCCCTCAGGGAATGTGACAGCTGCTCACTAGAAGTGCTCATTTTCTGCTAAAAAAAAAAAAAAAAAAAAAATGGCTGCTCTAAATTTGCTGGAAGTGATTCAAATGTTATTGGGATCTTGGGTCTTGGGTCAAGTAGCTTTGTGTGGACAACTGTCACTATCACATGTGACCCCTACCTAACCTGATAGACACAGAAGGGGTTAAGAGGATACAGTTCTCTGTGCTGATTGCTCTGTGGAGATGGAATTTCCATACTGTTCAATTTACCTGTTTGTTTGTTTATTGCTTTTTATAATTTTCGAAACACAGTCTCCCTACAAAGTCCAGGATAGCCTCAAAGTCACTCTGTAGCCCAGGCTAACCCTGAACTTGTGATTCTCTGACCTGAGCTTCTTCAATGCTGGGACTGCAGAGACAGACCTCCATGACCAGAACAATGGACTCGTTTAAAGTATACAGCTTGGGGATTTAGTTTTTAAAAAAGGTTTAGTTATTTTTATTTTTCTGTGTGGATGTTGTGTCTGCATGTATGGATGTATTCCATGTTTGTGCACGGCACCCTCAGAGGCCAGAAGAGGGTGCTGTGTCCCCTGGGACTGGAGTTACAGATGGTTGTGAGCTGTCATGTGGGTGTGGTCCAACTAGGGGTCTCTGGAAGAGCAGACAGTGCCCTTAACTGCTGAGACGTCTCTCCAGACCCTTTAATGCTTTTATTATGTGCACATTTTTATGGTTATCAGGATCAGCGGTTGTAAACCATTTTTATCTTTACTACCCTAAAACTCCCACTATGTGGGACGTCCAAGGTATTCCAAGTCCCCAGCCTTAAGCAGTCATCAGCCTACTCTGTTACATGTGTTTTAGTTGGTGTGTTTGCATGCAAGTGTTTCTCTCTGTGTCTCTTTGTCTCTGTCTCTCTCCATCTCTTTGCCTCTCTGTCTGTCTCTCTGTCTTTCTCTGTCTCTGTGTCTCTGTGTCTCTGTGTCTCTTTGTCTCTGTCTCTCTCCATCTCTCTGCCTCTCTGTCTCTGTCTCTGTCTCTGTCTCTCTCTGTCTCTCTCTCTCTGTCTCTCTCTGTCTCTGTCTCTCTCTCTCTCTGCTGGTCAGAAGTCTACATCAGATGCCTTTCTCAATCACTCTCCAGTTGCAGTTTTTGAAACTGAGTCGCTTACTGAACCTGGGCCACTTTGGCTAGACTGGCTGCCCTCCTGTTTCTGTTTCCCTAGTGCTAAGATCACTGACGCCTGTGAACAGTTTCTTACACAGTTGCTGAGGACTAGAACTCAGGGTCTTCAGGATTGTGTGTCAAGCACCTTACCAACTGGGCCATCCTCCCAGCCCCTATATGTGTGTGAAACGGCCATTTTGTTGGCAGACAAGAAAGGGAAATGATTTTCTTCAATATAAAACAGGACTAGTATAGTTGGTGTCAGACAGTGTTGTACATGGAAGGTGTGTTTTCTGATAAATACACTTTTATCAGGTGGGCTTAGTTCTTATCTGTTGGTTTAACAACTCTCAGTGACCGAGGGATGCATTCTGGGAAGGGAGAGGGTACAGGGTGTGTGGAGGAGCTGGTTGGGCCGGGAGGATGAGTCTGGGTTAGGTTTGGTGGGTGCAGGAGTTGAAAGCCTCACATGAGGAGGAGGAGGAGGAGGAAGGGGAGGAAGAAGAGGAGGAAAAGGAGGAAGAGGAAGAAGAGGAGGGGGAGGAGGAGGAGGAGGAAGAGGAGGAGGAGGAAGAGGGGGAGGAAGAGGAGGAGGAGGAGGAGGAAGAGGAGGAGGAGGAGGAAGAGGAGGAGGAGGAGGAGGAAGAGGAGGAGGAGGAGGAGGGGGAGGAAGAGGAGGAGGAGGAGGAGGAGGAGGAGAAAGTGAGCCGCAGAGCTTGTAGTAACTCATCTGCCAAGGTCTGGGAGCCGATCTACAGCCTGACCGTGGATCTTAGCTTAGTGGACCCTGAATCCCTCTAAGTCAGCCATACTGACCTCGAGTTACTGGGTGAGGGATAATGAGGAATCCGGTTCTAAGGTGAAATTCCTTTGCTTCTTCAAATCTTGCCAAGGTCAGAGGAGATGGCCTTGTCCTCCAATATGAACTGGAAATTTCAGCAGAAGTCAGTTGTGACTGAAGGCAAGCCTTACACAGGGACCTGGGGGGGATAGAGTCATCTCTTGATTGGACCTTGTGACTCTGTGGGGGAGACAGAGACCTGATCCCTGCTGTGCTCTAGTGACCCATGATAGGTATCTGTCCCCTCCTACCTCTGCCTCATTTTTCTGGTCTGTACCGTGGGGGCTGATAGAGATGAGCCTGTGACGTCAGGTAACTCAGCCAGCAGCTTCTGATTTGCAGGGTGTGCCCTCCTAATGTTAACTGCCCTTACTCATATCCCCAGTCTGCTTCTTGGCAGCACAGTGAAAGGGGCTTGAGAACCAAGTCCCCAGCCAGGAACAACCTGGACTTGAATCCATTCTGTGTTGCTGGTTGGCATGTGACTCTCGGCAAGCCGACATCTTGGCTGAGCTTCAGTCTCCTCTGTAGTTCAGGCAAAGTTTCTGAACCTATTCGGTAAGGAAGTTGTGAGGACGAAGAACCACGCAAAGCGCCTCGGACATGGCGAGCATCCAGTTTATTCCACAGACATGGGTGAGGCCGAGAAAGCTGAGTGCTTCTTCTGACATTCGGTGTCATCTTCCCTTGGGCGTTGACCCAGAGAGGTTAAGACAGAGCTCCTGGTTGCAAGCATCCTGACTTCTGTTAGATGACTGATCTGCTACTCACAGAAAGAATATTTAAGGGGCTTTGAAAGGAATCCAGGCCAAGGGTCTGGAGACCAGGGTACAAGAAGCCAGGGTACAAGAAGTCTACAGGACAAGGTTCAGGTCGCTATGAACCTTGTCCAGGCCTATGTCCTACTTATTGTGATTTATTCTTTCTTTATTAGAGTCCCAGACCCAGAGAGGTTAAGACAGAGCCCCAGATGCAAATTATTCCCCAGTGAGTCACTACCTTTGTGTGGCCAAGGAAAGAATTCTCTTTCCCTCTTGTCCTGAGCCCAACTTACCATTGCTGTGGAATCAGTGGAAGGAACTTTATATGAAAGAAGGTGGTCTCTTCCTGCCTCCATGGGCCTTGGCTCTCTGTCCCCTCACTCAGCTCCAGCTCCCTCACCTGCTCCCCCCTCCCTCCCATCTGGCTTCTTCTGGTTTCCTTCTACTGTTTTTCTGCCAGCCCAGACTTCTCTTATTTGGCTCACAAGAAGGGCAGTGACTTCTACTTGAGAAGAGGCATGGGAATTTACACCTAGACAACCCAGTCCAGGATACCCAGCTATTTTGATGAAAGCCAAGACTATTAATTGGCCCAGGAAGTTGAGTCAAATGGCTGCCAACCTAAATCAACAAGAATGCCATTCAGGCATGATGGGCTGTTATCCTTGCTAGGACCCCATGTAATAAATTTCTGTCCCTTCCCTGGCATATGCTAGTGACAACATAGGGCCATAGGAGTCCAGCTTCCTCCCACATTCTGATTCACATTCCCTCTCTTCTCCCCCTCCCTCTTTTCCCATTCCTCCCATCTTTTGAGATAGACTCTCATACAGCCCAGGCTGACTTCAAATTCATGGCTGAGGATATCTGTGAACCTCCATGCCTGATGCCTCCTGCACTGGGGCTGGGGGCAGGGTCAAGGTGACTGCCTTCCTCCCACAGTGACAATCCACTTTCCTTCTCGAAGTACCTAAGGAGGGCAAAGGCTGCATTAAAACTTAGCTTAGGTTTAATTCAATGAACTGGGGTTTTCTTTTTAAAGATAACCCATTTTTCATAAGAAAAAATAATGTGTTAGAAAAACTACAAATTTTTATTAGCCTTCTCATGGAATAACATTTGATAACACAAAAAAACCAACCAACCAACAAAAGCTAGTCATGGTGGTGCACACCTTCACTTCCAGCACTCAGGAGGTAGAGGAAGGTGCATCTCTGTGAGTTCAAGGCCAGCCTGGTCTACATAGAAAGTTCCAGGCTAACCAGTGCTGTGGGGGCCAGCCCCGATGGAGGTCTGCTTTCTCTTGTTGGTTCTTCTTGAGGCAGCGGAGGGGGAAGAGCGTCGGCGGCGGAGGGTAAGACTTTGTCTTATAAGATATTTAGGGTTGCTGTATAATAATGTTTACTTATCTAAGTCTAAGTTACTATGTTACTGTAGCTGATTTACTTATCTATGTCTAAGTCACTATGCTCTGCTACTGTAACTGTCCTGCCTTCTGTGTTCCTCTGAGTCCAGAAACTGCAGTCTCTGGCATTTAGCACCTCATTCTAAAACAGCAGGAGATAATGTAGAGGATTACTTGCTGGAGCCTTTTCCCTTCTGTCCCTATGCCTCTTGCTTGTCAGGCCAGGGGGAAGTTTGGAGCAATAAACTTCTATTGAACCAAGAGAAGTGAATAGCGCTTACAGAAGGAAAAGCTTTACACAGCCAAATATGCATAAACATATATAATTTCACACATGGATTCATAAATGCACATTTATACATTTCCACTAAAAATCAGTTGGGTCAACCTTACATGCATTCTCACAATTACATTCTTACACACACACATGCATACATTCTCATGATCACATACTTACACACACATCCATACTTACATATGCATATGGAGCAAAAGACCAAGCATCAGTGCAGAAAGAACTCACTCATTCTGGATGAAAGATGAGCTCCAATCTTTATTACATAGAGAAAGAAATAACTTCTATCCTTTTAATGCTAAGTGAATTAAGTTTGTAAGAGAAAAGGCCTGTTCCTTTTAATAAGACTAAGCCTGCCTTGCTATTAAGAAATGACCTGTTCTGTCCCATAGTAAGGAAAAACCTGCCTGCTCCTTCTGCTCTCTCCATCTTCTTATTTTTTCCTCTTTTCCTCTGCATTCTGCACATTGCTCTCTTATGTTACCTATAGTCTCTAAGTTACTCCTCTCTGCATTTCTTCTCAGCCCAGATCTTTTAGCTCAGTTCTACTTAGCTCAGTTCTCCTTAGCTCAAACCTGACTCTTTCGTTCAGTCCCTCTCTAGCTCAGTCCTTCTCTCTCTGTCCTTCTGTGTGTATTCTCTTTGTCCTCCACACTTAAACATCTTTCAGAATACATAATCACATGTTACAAAGTTCACCACAAGTTCATATGAAAAATCATAAATTGAAATAGAAGTTTACAACTGAGAATGTTTCCGTGAATATCCATCAGGAGTAATTATCTGGCTAACCTTTCATTACCAGTGTCAGCTCTACAGGTTCACTAAAGGTCTAAAACCATAGTTGTTAGAGAAGTTTTGTATAGATAAACCCAGTCAACATCTTATCCTCTGTCCTTGCACCTGTAACAAATCCTTTGTTCTCTTTTTATGACCTTTCAGTTAATTGTTTTACAACCTCTTGGAATGTGCTCCAGAGAAAGTCTGGTCACTATATAAGAGCAGTTAACTGGTGATACTTGGGAGACTGGCAGAGTTCTCACTGCAGTTTTTTTTTCTTTTATTCGGAGCTGGGGACTGAACCCAGGGCCTTGCGCTTCCTAGGCAAGCGCTCTACCACTGAGCTAAATCCCCAACCCCCTCACTGCAGTTTTAACTATCAGAAAGAGACTTAATAGCAGTCCCACTATAAAAGAACTTAATAATCACGTTATAATTTTAGGAATTCTTATAGGATCATCATTAAGACTAAAGAAGTCATCTATTTGTCTGTATAGCATCACTATGAGACAGTACAACTTCATAGGTCTACAGATATCTGCTCCAAAGGGGTGTGCTATTACTCAATGATTGTTATATATGTGTAATAATAGCAACAGGAAAAGCATTTTAATAGCAGGAATCTTTCCCAAAATGAATCCCTTACAGCCTTGCTTAATAAGGGCGGACCAGTCGCAGATTATATAATAATCCGAGGCTGGCCATCTCAGGATGATCACCTGCTAGTTATTAGCTTGTCCTGTTATGGCTCCTGACAAACCAGGGCTACACCATGAGACCCTATTAAATCCTATATGTATATGTAGCTCAGTGAGTTTTGACATATGTAAGAAGTAACTGAAAAAGAACATGCCAAGCTGGATGTAGTAGAACATATATACCTGTAATCTCAGTGTTTGAGAGGAAGAGAAAGGAGGGTTGCCTAGGCTAAGCCACATAGTAAAATCCTGTTTTGAAAGCAAAAGAAGAAAAAACATATTCTGGCACAGTGGTGAATGCATATAATCCCAGGGCTCAGGACACCAAGGCAAGGGGATCTTAAAAGCATAATAAAAATAATAGTAGTAGTACTTGGGGCTGGAGAGATGGTTCAGTGGTTAAGAGCACTGACTGGTCTTCCAGAGGACCCAGGTTCAAATCCCAATACCCACATGGCAACTCACAACTGTCTGTAAGTCCAAGATTTGACACCCTCATGCATACATGTAGGCAAAACATTAAAGCAATTAAATAGACAGATAGATAAAGATAGGTAGATAAAACAATACTTGCTACTCAGAACATTTTCAAAGAACATCGAGTATGTTTTGTTTGTCAAGGAGAAAAAAGTAGAATTTCAAGAATTAAGGAATGAGATCAGTTAATAATCAACCATTTGTAAGTCCCAGGAACATGAGAAAGATGTCTGCTGTCCTATAACTGGTCAGGTAGTCAGCTTCTCATGACCTGTGATCTCAGGCTATCTCTCATCTTAGAGGATATTTGTCAGCACCTAGGGGCCAGCAGAAGGCCTTGCTCATGCAAAACCTGCAGGGTATGAAAACAAACCCAACCACTGCAGAGTTATAAAGGGCTGGGGACCCGGTTGGAACCCAAGCAGGGAGGGGGTCCTAGCCATTAGCCAGGACATCTAAGCCTCATTTTCTTCCCATGAACGTAGAGAAGGAAAACTTGCCTTTTAACCTGTCTGAAGGGCAGTGGTCTTAGGGACCCATAAGGCAGACATTGAGGTCAGAGACCTGGAGTTGCCTGCCGGTGTTTGCCTAACTTTACCACAGACCTTTCAGACAGAAAGCTAGAAAGTTCTTTCTCTGCGTTTGGGCGGGGCTGTGTGGGCCCAGCCCTCTGGTGGAGGAGGGGGGAGGTCAACACTCCATCAGCTCCTCTCTTAGCCTTGAGCTAGTTAGTGGTTATAAGTGTGGCTCTGGAGGTTTGGGGCAGAGACACTTGTGCAGCAGGAAAGTGGCAGTCGTGGGGACAGTATGCTGGCAAAAGGTCTTTGCCTGCGCTCAGTGCTGGTCAAAAGCTGCCAACCTTTCCTGAGCCCTGTGTGGCAGGGTCCAGGGCTGGCCACTGGAAATGGAGCTGGTATCTCCTCTACCAACAGTCCTCGATCCTTCAATGAGATCCCTTCCCCTGGTGACAATGGTTGGATAAACCTGTACCACTTCCTGAGGGAGAACGGCACACACAGAATCCATTATCATCACATGCAGAATTTCCAGAAGTATGGCCCCATTTACAGGTAAGCCTGGCAGCAGGTGGAGGCAGGCGCAGGGAAGGCACGGGGCTCCCAATTCCTGTCGACCTTCTACTTTTGTTTCTTCAAGGTTGAGGCTGGGGCTGGGGCTGGGGCTGGGGCTGGGGCTGGGGCAGGGGCTGGGGCAGGAGCTGGGGCTGGGGCTGGGGCTGGGGCAGGGGCTGGGGCTGGGGCTGGGGCTGGGGCAGGGGCTGGGGCAGGAGCTGGGGCTGGGGCAGGGGCTGGGGCTGGGGCTGGGGCTGGGGCAGGAGCTGGGGCAGAGCTGGGGCTGGGGCAGGGGTTGGGGCAAGGGCTGGGGCTGGGGCTGAGGGGATAGTCCTTCATTTCTGGCTGCAAGACTTTAGCCTTCTATTGGTATGAAGGGGTGTGAGCAAGCAATGCCCTGTTCACCTACTACCCTTCAGCCACTCCAAGAGTCAAGCTTGCTGTCTCCATCTTCACAGGGAGAAAATGAGGCATTGGTCACTTGACTACTAGCAAGCCCCCCACCCCGCTTCTGTACCAGCCTCAGCTTTAGGCCCTTCATGGCTAGGAACTGAGCACGGACGGACAGTACGCGTGCTCTTAATCACTGAGCCATCTCCCCAGCCTTGAAGTTTTACTTTAATAGAGGTGAAAGGTGCCATCTGACTTTTGGGGCATGTGACGACTCAGAATTACAATTCAACAAGCGCCGGGCTGGCTTGGAATACGGGAGATACTGGGCATTCACTGCAGGACGACAAGGGAGTGCGCCACGGCTCCAAGCCTAGCAGAACAAGAAAATTCAGCACGAAATTCGACATGATTATGAATGGAAGGCTTGGGGTGGGGGTGGTGCTGGTCCTGGGGTGTGTCTCCTGGTTCAGGATAGTGCCCTGTCGTCCCTCAGAACAAGTCGCAAAGGTCACAGGTGCATGGGTCGGGTTTGGCTCTTCAGCAGCTCCAGGAAACACATGGCATAACCATTTCCCATCTCATAGGTGAAACTGAGACTCGGCAAAGTGAAGGTCCCAGCCGGAAACTGTGTATCGGTTGTGTGGAGGTCTGGCTGCCCAGGATGTTCGTGACTGCCTCAGGTTCGACATCAACCGCTCTTGTCTTTCCAGGGAGAAGCTGGGCAACATGGAGTCAGTTTACATCCTGGACCCTAAGGACGCAGCGACACTCTTCTCCTGCGAGGGTCCTAACCCGGAGCGCTACCTTGTGCCCCCCTGGGTGGCCTATCACCAGTATTACCAGAGGCCCATTGGGGTACTGTTTAAGTGAGTTCTGAGTGAGCCACATGTGTGGAGGGTGCTGGAGGGAAGTGGTAGGGAGAGGGGCGGGGTATAGAGGTGGGGAGCGGGGAGTGGCTCTGCTCATCTTCCTGTCCCATAAGGCAAATGATGGTGACAATGTCGATGATAGGGAACTATCCTGCCCACTTCCAGGGGAATGCCAGGCTGAAGTTCCTCATGAATAGTGAAGACTTTGCAAAGTTCTCACTAATTGCTTTAACCATGAAGTGCCACTTTATCAAGCACCTGCTAGGTAGGTACCAGGCCTAGTGCCAGGTGTTGGCAGTACAGTAGTAAATAAGGGCCTGACAGCCTGAAGGAGCTGTGAGAAACAGCAAAGTCTGCCATTGAGATGTAGATGCTGTTTTCTACCAAATTGCTCACTGATTAATTTATATATAAATATATATTATATAAAATTTTTTTATATAAATATATAATATAGAATGTTTTACACATACAGACACACACACACATATGTTTGAGACAGGGTCTTTTTTTTTTTAAGATTTATTTATTTATGAGTACACTGTCACTTTCTTCCGACACACCAGAAGAGGGCCTCAGATCCCTTTACAGATGGTTGTGAACCACCATGTGGTTGCTGGGAATTGAACTCAGGACCTCTGGAAGAGCAGTCAGTGCTCTTAACCACTGAGCTACCTCACCAGCCCAAGACGGGGCCTTTCTACATAGTCTAGAATTTTCTAGAAGTTGCTATGTAGACCAGGCTAGCCTCAAACAGACATCAGCCTGCCTTGGCCTCCTTTAAAGGTTAAAGACATATACCACCACACTGAAACATTTAAATGTGACTAAATCAAGGGTTGGCAAGACCCTGGAGCAACTGGAGCTTTTGTCCACTGTGGAAGGGACAGAAACGAGGCCTCTGTGTGAACAGTGCTTGAATGTTATCTCCCAATTCACGAAGTGTTTCTAACTTTAGTGACATGCCACGAGGTATTTCCTCTCAGGGAACAGGGTCATAGGCTAGAACGTTTTTCCTGGCTATAGTAAAAGAACTCAGGAAGCCTTCTAGATGGTTGAGACGAAGGAGGATGGTGGGCGAGAGGAGGTTGCGTATGCCCGTCACAAGTCTGAAATGGTAAACTGAGTGGAGGAGGCAAGTACTTCAAAGTCTGACAGGGAGCTAAAATGTCTGGAAAGAATTGCACGCTCTTTTTAGTGTCTTTTAGGAGAGATTCAGTAAAACTGTACACAAAAAAGGGGGAAGGGACTCAGGCTTGGGGGACTTCTATGTGGTGAGGATTGTATGGGGGGAGAGCAGGGTAGGTTGAAACCATGAGTTTACAAACTTCTTTGCCTTCATACTCTCAACTTTTCTTTAAAAAGTTTTTATTCATATCATTTTATTTATGTGTATGTGTCTGCATAAGTATATGCCATGTGTATACAGGTGCCTCTGGAGGCTAGAAGAGGGGCCAGTTCCTCTGCAGTTGTCACAAGTGCTTGTGAGGCGCCCTATAGGGTTGCTGGGAACTGAATTTGACTCCTTTATGAGAACAATGAGCCACCTTGACAGCTCACAACATCTTTAAACGAACTCCCCAAATTACAAAAAGAGCATCTCGGCCAGGTTGCAGTGGGGGTACACCCTTCTAATCCCAGCACTCGGGAGGCAGGGGCAGGCGGATCTCTGAGTCCGAGGCCAGGCAGGGCAGGGACTGGGTAGGAGAGGAGAGCAAAGGTTCGGGGGAGGAGAGACAATGAGGCTTCAGGCTCTGGAGCTTGAGAGCCTAATCCATCTGAGCCAGGACTGGCATCCGTGACCATGAGGTGGGCCCTGTGTTTCTCTAGGAGTTCAGATGCCTGGAGGAAAGACAGAATTGTCCTAAACCAAGAGGTGATGGCCCCTGACTCCATCAAGAACTTCGTGCCCCTGCTGGAAGGTGTAGCTCAGGACTTCATCAAAGTCTTACACAGACGCATCAAGCAGCAAAACTCTGGAAAGTTCTCAGGGGACATCAGCGATGACCTATTCCGCTTTGCCTTTGAGTGTAAGGATCTTGCACGTGGCTGACAGGAATGGGGGGTGGGGGGTGGGGGGAGCCTCTCAGGGGGTAGTCAAGTAGCTCTAATCGTGTTCATGTTACGGGAGTCCCCAAAACATAGGTTCCCCATGCTGCCGTTCCTCAAAAGCCAGAACTTGGCCTGGTCCTTCATGCTGCAAGTCTCTCTCTTGTAGAAACAAATCTCTGAAGTTGAGCAAGAAATAGGGGGGGAGGGGCTGGGGACTTAGCTCAGTGGTAGAGCGCTTACCTAGGAAGCGCAAGGCCCAAGGTTTGGTCCCCAGCTCCGGAAAAAAAGAACCAAAAAAAAAAAAAAAGAAATAGGGGGGGGCCTGCTGGATTGATCTGATTGTTGAAGGACACCTAGAAATTATCCAGACTGGGTAAGGCAGTTAGGTGACAGAGACCCGGGAACGGTAGGTTATGCTTATGGCTTAGTAGAAATCATGTGATTCCTGCAGAAGAGCTGGAGTATCCTGGGCTTGGTATGAAATTGGTGTTAACTTTTTTTTCCTGTGGTGAGAAGGCTTGAAGGTTGTAATCTTTTAGTTCCAGCCAGATTGAGTCTTAGGTGACTTGGAGACTGCTACAATCTCCCAGGCCCTGTGTGATGTAGTGAGTGCTGTCGATAACAAAGGGACAATTCCTGGACAATTCCTTCTGGCTCAGGTGGAGTCCATGATTCCCATCAAAGGATCCTGTTCAGGACCACCCCTACATCCCTTTAAGAGGCCTGAATTGAAGCCAGAAGGGCAGTCTTTCCATCTCTTGGGGCTCTGGTCTCAGTTTCTTTGCTGGCAAGAGCTCCTGTGTGTGGTAGACATGGGTGGGAGGCTCTCGGAGAGCTAGGCTGGAAGAGGGCCCTCAGCCTCAGTCTCTCACTGCAGCCATCACCAGTGTTGTATTTGGGGAGCGCCTGGGGATGTTGGAGGAGATCGTGGACCCTGAGTCCCAGCGGTTCATCGACGCCGTCTACCAGATGTTCCACACCAGTGTTCCCATGCTCAACATGCCTCCAGACTTATTTCGACTCTTTAGAACTAAGACCTGGAAGGACCATGCAGCTGCCTGGGATGTGATTTTCAGTAAAGGTGAGGATTCCTTTGGCTGTACTCAGGAGGTGGGCTACCACCTGGCTAACAGCCGCCTCTTTGTTCTGCAATTAGCCAATGGCCACTAGTTTACCATGGAGGAAAATCTCTGGTGAGCAAGGATGTGTGTCAGGGCTGGAGGCTGATTATTGGAGTTGATTGCTTTTTTTTCTCCTGGAGAAAGGGAGTGAGGATGTTCATGGTACTAATGACTAGGGGCCGGAGAGATGACTCAGCAGTTAAGGACACTTACTGCTCTCACAGAGGACCCAGCTTTGAATTCTAGGCCTCACATCAGGAGAATGACCACAGCCTGTAACTCCAGCTCCAGGGGGTTTGATGTACTCTTTTGGTCTCCACAGGCACCTACACTTACACACATTGGTGCATGCACGGAAACACACACACACACACACACACACACACACACACACACACAACATATATACACTAAAAAAATGAATCCTTTTTAAAAAGATGCTCAATACGTATTGAGTTGAGGGCTAGTATCTGAGTCATAGTTGTCTGTATGACAGGAGGTCTGAGGGGAGGGTCAGGGGTTGTCTAGAGGGAAGGTTGATGGAGAAAGCTGACTTGGGTGTGGTGGAATCTAATGTCACCTCAGCCATTTGTACCTATGTGACCTTGGGCAACCATCTCTACTAGTTGGTAAAGCACTTGCTTTGCAAGTGTGGATAGCTGAGTTCAGTTCCCAGCACTCAGATTAACTCATAGTGGCGCTTGCTTGTAATCCCATGGCTGGGAAGGCTGAGACGTGTGGTTTATTGGCCAGCTACCCTGAACTACTTGGTGAGCTCCAGGCCAATGAGAGATCCTAGCTCAAAGAAACAAGATGAACTGAAACAAGATGAAAGAAACAAGAACCTGAAGAACAGCAGCTGAGGTCGTGTGTTTCTTGCAACTCTCCATCTCCCCCACACAGTGGGGATGATCAAGAAATAAATGACAAGGGCTGGAGAACTGTGTCAGTTATTAAGAGCACTGGCTGCAGGGTTGGGGATTTAGCTCAGTGGTGGAGCGCTTGCCTAGGAAGCACAAGGCCCTGGGTTTGGTCCCCAGCTCCGGAAAAAAAAAAAAAAAAAGAACAAAAAAAAAAAAAAAAGAAAAGAAAAGAAAAAGAAAAAAAAGAGCACTGGCTGCTCTTCCAGAGGACCCTGGTTCAATTCCTAATCTACAGGGTAGCTCACAACTGTCTGTAACTCCAGTCCCAGGTAAATCAATACCCTCCTC